>NW_027138958.1:300000-600000 GCF_035084215.1 Heptranchias perlo | reverse complement strand
TACTGAGATACTGAGGGAGATGTACACTGAAATACTGAGGGAGCTGTACACTGAGATACTGAGGGAGATGTACACTGAGGTACTGAGGTGGCTGGACACTGAGATACTGAGGGAGCTGTACACTGTGATACTGAGTTTGCTGTACACTGAGATACTGAGGGAGCTGTGCACTGAGACACTGAGGAAACTGTACACTGAGATACCGAGGGAGCTGTACACTGAGATACTGAGGGAGCTGTGCACTGAGATACTGAGGTAGCCGTGCACTGAGATACTGAGGGAGCTATACACTGAGACACTGAGGGAGCTGTACACTGAGATACTGAGGGAGCTATACACTGAGACACTGAGGGAGCTGTACACTGAGATACTGAGGGAGCTGTGCACTGAGATACTGAGGGTACAGTACACTGAGACACTAAGGGAGCTGTACACTGAGACACTGAGGGAGCTGTACACTGAGATACTGAGGGAGCTGTACCCTGAGACACTGAGGGAGCTGTACACTGAGATACTGAGGGAGCTGTACACTGAGATACTGAGGGAGCTGTACCCTGAGATACTGAGGGAGCTGTACACTGAGATACTGAGGGAGATGTACACCGGGATAATGAGGGAACTGTACACTGAGATATTGAGGGAGCTGCACACTGAGATACTGAGGGAGCTGCACACTGAGATACTGAGGGGGCTATGCACTGAGATAATGAGGGAGCTGTACACTGAGATATTGAGGGAGCTGTACAATGAGATACTGAGGGAGCTGCACCTTGAGATACTGAGGGAGCTGTACACTGAGATACTGAGGGAGCTGCACCTTGAGATACTGAGGGAGCTGTAAACTGAGATACTGAGGGAGCAGTACACTGGGATAATGAGGGTGCTGTACACTGAGATACTGAGGGAGCTGTACAATGAGATACTGAGGGAGCTGTGCACTTATACATTGAGTTTACTGTACACTGAGATACTGAGGGAGCTGTACAATGAGATACTGAGGGAGCTGTCCACTGAGATACTGAGGGAACTGTACACTGAGATAGTGAGGGACATGTACACTGAGATACTGAGGGAGCTGTACACTGTGACACTGAGGAAACTGTATAGTGAGATACTGAGTGAGCTGTTCACTGAGATCCTGAGGGAACTGTACACTGAGATACTGAGGGAGCTGTACACTGAGATACTGAGGGAGCTGTACACTGAGATCGCGAGGGAACTGTACACTGAGATACCGAGGGAGCTGTACACTGAGATACCGAGGGAGCTGTACACTGAGATACCGAGGGAGCTGTACACTGAGATACTGAGGGAGCTGTACACTGAGATACTGAGTTGGCTGTACACTGAGATACTGAGGGAGCTGTGCACTGAGACACTGAGAGAGCTGTACACTGAGATACTGAGGGAGCTGTACACTGAGATACTGAGTTGGCTGTACACTGAGATACTGAGGGAGCTGTGCACTGAGATACTGAGGGAGCTGTACACTGAGATACTGAGGGAACTGTACACTGAGATACTGAGGGAAATGTCCACTGATATACTGAGGTAACTGTACACTGAGATACTGAGGGAGCTGGACACTGGGACACTGAGGGAACTGTACACTGAGATACTGAGGGAGCTGTACACTGAGATGCTGATGGAACTGTACACTGAGATACTGAGGGAGCAGTATACTGAGACACTGAGTTTGCTGTACACTGAGATACTGAGGGAGCTGTACACTGAGATACAGAGGGAGCTGAACAATGAGATACTGTGGGAACTGCACACTGAGATACTGAGGGAGCTGTTCACAGGTACACAGAGGGAACTGTACATTGAGATACTGAGTGAGCTGTACACTAAGATACTGAGGGAACTGTACACTGAGATACTGAGGGAGCTGTACACTGAGATACTGAGGGAGCTGTACACTGAGATACCGAGGGAACTGTACACTGAGATACTGAGGGAGATGTACACTGAGACACTGAGGGAGCTGCACACTGAGATACTGAGGGAGCTGTACACTGAGATATTGAGGGAGCTGTACACTGAGATACTGAGGGAGCTGTGCACTGAGATACTGAGGGAACTGTACACTGAGATACTGAGCGAGCTGTGCACTGAGATACTCAGGGAACGGGGAACTGAGATACTGAGGGGGCTGTACACTGAGATACTGAGGGAGCTGTGCACCGAGATACTGAGGGAGATGTACACTGAGATACTGAGGGAGATGTACACTGAGATACTGAGGGAGATGTGCACTGAGATACTGAGGGAGCTGTGTACTGAGATACTGAGGGAGATGTACACTGAGATACTGAGGGAGCTGTACACTGAAATACTGAGGGAGCTGTACACTGAGACACTGAGGGAGCTGTACACTGAGATACTGAGGAACTGTACACTGAGATAATGAGTGAACTGTACACTGAGATACTGAGGGAGCTGTACACTGAGATACTGAGTTGGCTGTACACTGAGATACTGAGGGAGCTGTACACTGAGATACTGAGGGAACTGTACACTGAGATACTGAGGGAACTGTACACTGATATGCTGAGGGAACTGTACACTGAGATACTGAGGGAGCTGGACACTGGGACACTGTGGGAACTGTACACTGAGATACTGAGGGAACCGTACACTGAGATACTGAGGGAACTGTACACTGAGATACTGAGGGTACTGTACACTGAGATACTGAGCGAGCTGCACACTGAGATACTCAGGGAACGGGGAACTGAGATGCTGAGCGGGCTGTACACTGAGATACTGAGGGAGCTGTGCACCGAGATTCTGAGGGAGATGTACACTGAGATACTGAGGGAGATGTACACTGAGATACTGAGGGAGATGTACACTGAGATACTGAGGGAGCTGTGTACTGAGATACTGAGGGAGATGTACACTGAGATACTGAGGGAGCTGTACACTGAGATACTGAGGGAGCTGTGCACTGAGACACTGAGAGAGCTGTACACTGAGATACTGAGGGAGCTGTACACTGAGATACTGAGTTGGCTGTACACTGAGATACTGAGGGAGCTGTGCACTGAGATACTGAGGGAGCTGTACACTGAGATACTGAGGGAACTGTACACTGAGATACTGAGGGAACTGTACACTGATATACTGAGGGAACTGTACACTGAGATACTGAGGGAGCTGTACACTGGGACACTGAGGGAACTGTACACTGAGATACTGAGGGAGCTGTACACTGGGATACTGAGGGAGATGTACACGGAGATACTGAGGGAGCTGTACACCGAGACAATGAGGGAGCTGTACACTGAGATACTGAGGGAGCTGTGCACTGAGATACTGAGGGAGCTGTACACTGAGATACTGAGGGAGCTGTGCACTGAGATACTGAGGGAAATGTACTCTGAAATACTGAGGGAGCTGCGCACTGAGATACTGAGGGAACTATACATTGAGATACTGAGGGAGCTGTACACTGTGATACTGAGGGAACGAGACACTGAGATACTGAGGGAGATGTGCACTGAGATACTGAGGGAGATGTACACCGAGATACTGAGGGAGTTGTACACTGAGACACTGAGGGAGATGCACACAGAGATACTGAAGGAGATGTACACTGAGATACTGAAGGAGATGTACACTGAGATACTGAGGGAGCTGTGTACTGAGATACTGAGGGACCTGTGCACTGAGATACTGAGGGAGCTGTACACTGAGATACTGAGGGAGCTGTACACTGAGACACTGAGGAAACTGTACACTGAGATACCGAGGGAGCTGTGCACTGAGATACTGAGGGAGATGTACACTGAGATACTGAGGGAGATGCACACAGAGTAACTGTGGGAGCTGTGTACTGAGATACTGAGGGAGATGTACACTGATATACTGAGGGAGCTGTACACTGAGAAACTGAGGGAGCTGTACACTGAGATACTGAGGGAACTGTACACTGAGATACTGAGGGAACTGTACACTGATATACTGAGGGAACTGTACACTGAGATACTGAGGGAGCTGTACACTGGGACACTGAGGGAACTGTACACTGAGATACTGAGGGAGCTGTACACTGGGATACTGAGGGAGATGTACACGGAGATACTGAGGTAGCTGTACACCGAGACAATGAGGGAGCTGTACACTGAGATACTGAGGGAGCTGTGCACTGAGATACTGAGGGAGCTGCACACTGAGATACTGAGGGAGATGTACACTGAGATACTGAGGGAGCTGTGTACTGAGATACTGAGGGAGATGTACACTGAGATACTGAGGGAGCTGTACACTGAGATACTGAGGGAGCTGTGCACTGAGACACTGAGAGAGCTGTACACTGAGATACTGAGGGAGCTGTACACTGAGATACTGAGTTGGCTGTACACTGAGATACTGAGGGAGCTGTGCACTGAGATACTGAGGGAGCTGTACACTGAGATACTGAGGGAACTGTACACTGAGATACTGAGGGAACTGTACACTGATATACTGAGGGAACTGTACACTGAGATACTGAGGGAGCTGTACACTGGGACACTGAGGGAACTGTACACTGAGATACTGAGGGAGCTGTACACTGGGATACTGAGGGAGATGTACACGGAGATACTGAGGGAGCTGTACACCGAGACAATGAGGGAGCTGTACACTGAGATACTGAGGGAGCTGTGCACTGAGATACTGAGGGAGCTGTACACTGAGATACTGAGGGAGCTGTGCACTGAGATACTGAGGGAAATGTACTCTGAAATACTGAGGGAGCTGCGCACTGAGATACTGAGGGAACTATACATTGAGATACTGAGGGAGCTGTACACTGTGATACTGAGGGAACGAGACACTGAGATACTGAGGGAGATGTGCACTGAGATACTGAGGGAGATGTACACCGAGATACTGAGGGAGTTGTACACTGAGACACTGAGGGAGATGCACACAGAGATACTGAAGGAGATGTACACTGAGATACTGAAGGAGATGTACACTGAGATACTGAGGGAGCTGTGTACTGAGATACTGAGGGACCTGTGCACTGAGATACTGAGGGAGCTGTACACTGAGATACTGAGGGAGCTGTACACTGAGACACTGAGGAAACTGTACACTGAGATACCGAGGGAGCTGTGCACTGAGATACTGAGGGAGATGTACACTGAGATACTGAGGGAGATGCACACAGAGTAACTGAGGGAGCTGTGTACTGAGATACTGAGGGAGATGTACACTGATATACTGAGGGAGCTGTACACTGAGAAACTGAGGGAGCTGTACACTGAGATACTGAGGGAACTGTACACTGAGATACTGAGGGAACTGTACACGGATATACTGAGGGAACTGTACACTGAGATACTGAGGGAGCTGTACACTGGGACACTGAGGGAACTGTACACTGAGATACTGAGGGAGCTGTACACTGGGATACTGAGGGAGATGTACACGGAGATACTGAGGTAGCTGTACACCGAGACAATGAGGGAGCTGTACACTGAGATACTGAGGGAGCTGTGCACTGAGATACTGAGGGAGCTGCACACTGAGATACTGAGGGAGCTGCGCACTGAGATACTGAGGGAACTGTACTCTGAAATACTGAGGGAGCTGCGCACTGAGATACTGAGGGAACTATACATTGAGATACTGAGGGAGCTGTACACTGTGATACTGAGGGAACGAGACACTGAGATACTGAGGGAGATGTGCACTGAGATACTGAGGGAGCTGTACACCGAGATACTGAGGGATTTGTACACTGAGACACTGAGGGAGATGCACACAGAGATACTGAAGGAGATGTACACTGAGATACTGAGGGAGCTGTGTACTGAGATACTGAGGGACCTGTGCACTGAGATACTGAGGGAGCTGCACACTGAGATACTGAGGGAGCTGTACACTGAGATACTGAGTTTGCTGTACACTGAGATACCGAGGGAGCTGTGCACTGAGATACTGAGGGAGATGTACACTGAGATACTGAGGGAGATGCACACAGAGTAACTGAGGGAGCTGTGTACTGAGATACTGAGGGAGATGTACACTGAGATACTGAGGGAGCTGTACACTGAGAAACTGAGGGAGCTGTACACTGAGACACTGAGGGAGCTGTACACTGAGATACTGAGGGAACTGTGCACTGAGATAATGAGGGAACTGTACACTGAGATACTGAGGGAGCTGTACACTGAGATACTGAGAGGGCTGTACACTGAGATACTGAGGGAGCTGTACACTGAGATACTGAGGGAGCTGTACCCTGAGACACTGAGGGAGCTGTACACTGAGATACTGAGGGGGCTGTACACTGAGATACTGAGGGAGCTGTGCACTGAGATACTGAGGGAACTGTACACTGAGATACTGAGGGAGCTGCACACTGAGACACTGATGGAGCTGTACACTGAGATACTGAGGGAACTGTACACTGAGATACTGAGGGAGCTGCACACTGAGATACTGAGGGGGCTGCACACTGAGATACTGAGGGAGCTGTACACTTAGATTCTGAGGCGGCTGTACACTGAGACACTGAGTTTGCTGTACACGGAGAAACTGAGGGAGCTGTACACCGAGACAATGAGGTAGCTGTACACTGTGATACTGGGGGAGCTGCGCACTGAGATACTGAGCGAACTGTACTCTGAGATACTGAGTGAGCTGTACACTGAGACACTGAGGGAACTATACATTGAGATACTGAGGGAGCTGTACACTGTGAGACTGAGGGAACGAGACACTGAGATACTGAGGGAGATGTGCACTGAGATATGAGGGAGCTGTGCACCGAGATACTGAGAGAGTTGTATACTGAGATACTGAGGGAGATGTACACTGAGATACTGACGGAGATGAACACTGAGATACTGAGGGAGCTGTGTACTGAGATACTGAGGGAGATGTACACTGAAATACTGAGGGAGCTGTACACTGAGATACTGAGGGAGATGTACACTGAGGTACTGAGGGGGCTGTACACTGAGATACTGAGGGAGCTGTACGCTGAGATACTGAGGGAACTGTGCACTGAGATAATGAGGGAACTGTACACTGAGATACTGAGGGAGCTGTGCACTGAGATACTGAGGGGGCTGTACACTGAGATACTGAGGGAGCTGTACACTGAGATACTGAGGGAGCTGTACCCTGAGACACTGAGGGAGCTGTACACTGAGATACTGAGGGGGCTGTACACTGAGATACTGAGGGAGCTGTGCACTGAGATACCGAGGGAGCTGTACACTGAGTTACTGAGGGAACTGTACACTGAGATACTGAGGTAGCTGCACACTGAGACACTGATGGAGCTGT
Organism: Heptranchias perlo; assembly: GCF_035084215.1. Taxonomy (NCBI): domain Eukaryota; kingdom Metazoa; phylum Chordata; class Chondrichthyes; order Hexanchiformes; family Hexanchidae; genus Heptranchias; species Heptranchias perlo. The sequence continues at coordinate 592,707 of NW_027138958.1, read as the reverse complement.
ACACTGAGATACTGAGGGAACTGTACACTGAGATACTGAGGGAGCTGCACATAGAGATACTGAGGGGGCTGCACACTGAGATATTGAGGGAGCTGTACACTTAGATTCTGAGGCGGCTGTACACTGAGACACTGAGTTTGCTGCACACGGAGAAACTGAGGGAGCTGTACACCGAGACAATGAGGTAGCTGTACACTGTGATACTGGGGGAGCTGAGCACTGAGATACTGAGGGAACTGTACTCTGAGATACTGAGTGAGCTGTACACTGAGACACTGAGGGAACTATACATTGAGATACTGAGGGAGCTGTACACTGTGAGACTGAGGGAACGAGACACTGAGATACTGAGGGAGATGTGCACTGAGATATGAGGGAGCTGTGCACCGAGATACTGAGAGAGTTGTATACTGAGATACTGAGGGAGATGTACACTGAGATACTGACGGAGATGAACACTGAGATACTGAGGGAGCTGTGTACTGAGATACTGAGGGAGATGTACACTGAAATACTGAGGGAGCTGTACACTGAGATACTGAGGGAGATGTACACTGAGGTACTGAGGGGGCTGTACACTGAGATACTGAGGGAGCTGTACACTGAGATACTGAGGGAGCTGGACACTGAGATACTGAGGGAGCTGTACACTGAGATACTGAGTTTGCTGTACACTGAGATACTGAGGGAGCTGTACACTGAGACACTGAGGAAACTGTACACTGAGATACCGAGGGAGCTGTACACTGAGATACTGAGGGAGCTGTACACTGAGATACTGAGATAGCCGTGCACTGAGATACTGAGGGAGCTGTACACTGAGATACTGAGGGAGCTGTGCACTGAGATACTGAGGGTACAGTACACTGAGACACTAAGGGAGCTGTACACTGAGACACTGAGGGAGCTGCACACTGAGATACTGAGGGAGCTGTACACTGAGATACTGAGGGAGCTGTACCCTGAGACACTGAGGGAGCTGTACACTGAGATACTGAGGGAGCTGTACACTGAGATACTGAGGGAGCTGTACCCTGAGATACTGAGGGAGCTGTACACTGAGATACTGAGGGAGCTGTACCCTGAGATACTGAGGGAGCTGTACACTGAGATACTGAGGGAACTGTACACTGAGATACTGAGGGAGCTGTGCACTGAGATACTGAGGGAGCTGTACCCTGAGATACTGAGGGAGCTGTTCACTGAGATACTGAGGGAGCTGTACACTGAGATACTGAGGGAGCTGTTTTAATTTTTATTCGTTGATGGGATGTGGGCGTCGCTGGTGAGGCCGGCATTTATTGCCCATCCCGAATTGCCCTTGAGAAGGTGGTGGTGAGCCGCCTTCTTGAACCGCTGCAGTCCGTGTGGTGACGGTTCTCCCACAATGCTGTTAGGAAGGGAGTTCCAGGATTTTGACCCAGCGACGATGAAGGAACGGCGATATATTTCCAAGTTGGAATGGTGTGTGACTTGGAGGGGAACGTGTCGGTGGTGTTGTTCCCATGTGCCTGCTGCTCTTGTCCTTCTCGGTGGTAGAGGTCGCGGGTTTGGGAGGTGCTGTCGAAGAAGCCTTGGTGAGTTGCTGCAGTGCATCCTGTGGATGGTGCACACTGCAGCCACTGTGCGCCGGTGGTGAAGGGAGTGAATGTTTAGGGTGGTGGATGGGGTGCCAATCAAGCGGGCTGCTTTATCTTGGATGGTGTCGAGCTTCTTGAGTGTTGTTGGAGCTGCACTCATCCAAGCAAGTGGAGAGTATTCCATCACAATCCTGACATGTGCCTTGTATATCGTGGAAAGGCTTTGGGGAGTCAGGAGGTGAGTCACTCGCCGCAGAATACCCAGCCTCTGACCTGCTCTCGTAGCCACAGTATTTATATGGCTGGTCCAGTTAAGTTTCTGGTCAATGGTGACACCCAGGATATTGATTGTGGGCGATTCGGCGATGGTAATGCCATTGAATGTCAAGGGGAGGTGGTTAGACTCTCTCTTGTTGGAGATGGTCATTGCCTGGCACTTATCTGGCGCGAATGTTACTTGCCACTTATGAGCCCAAGCCTGGATGTTGTCCAGGTCTTGCTGCATGCGGGCTCGGACTGCTTCATTATCTGAGGGGTTGCGAATGGAACTGAACATTGTGCAATCATCAGCGAACATCCCCATTTCTGACCTTACGTTGGAGGGAAGGTCATTGATGAAGCAGCTGAAGATGGTTGGGCCTAGGACACTGCCCTGAGGAACTCCTGCAGCAATGCCCAGGGGCTGAGATGATTGGCCTCCAACAACCACGACCATCTTCCTTTGTGCTCGGTATGACTCCAGCCACTGGAGACTTTTCCCCTTGATTCCCATTGACTTCAATTCTACGAGGGCTCCATGGTGCCACACTCAGTCAAATGTTGCCATGATGTCAAGGGCAGTCACTCTCACCTCACCTCTGGAATTCAGCTCTTTCGTCCATGTTTGGACAAAGGCTGTAATGAGGTCTGGAGCCGAGTGGTCCTGGCAGAACCTAAATTGAGCATCGGTGAGCAGGTTAATGGTGAGTGTTGTGTCGATGTGTCCGTGTGAAGAGTGAGAAGTTGTATCAGTGTGTCCGTGTGGAGAGGGAGATGTTGTATCGATGTGTCCGTGTGGAGAGGGAGATGTTGTATCAGTGTGTCCGTGTGGAGAGGGAGATGTTGTATCGATGTGTCCGTGTGGAGAGGGAGATGTTGTATCAGTGTGTCCGTGTGGAGAGGGAGATGTTGTATCGATGTGTCCGTGTGGAGAGGGAGATGTTGTATCGATGTGTCCGTGTGGAGAGGGAGATGTTGTATCAGTGTGTCCGTGTGGAGAGGGAGATGTTGTATCGATGTGTCCGTGTGGAGAGGGAGATGTTGTATCAGTGTGTCCGTGTGGAGAGGGAGATGTTGTATCGATGTGTCCGTGTGGAGAGGGAGATGTTGTATCGATGTGTCCGTGTGGAGAGGGAGATGTTGTATCAGTGTGTCCGTGTGGAGAGGCAGATGTTGTATCGGTGTGTCCGTGTGGAGAGGGAGATGTTGTATCGATGTGTCCGTGTGGAGAGGGAGATGTTGTATCAATGTGTCCGTGTGGAGAGGGAGATGTTGTATCGATGTGTCCGTGTGGAGAGGGAGATGTTGTGTCGATGTGTCCGTGTGGAGAGGGAGATGTTGTATCGATGTGTCCGTGTGGAGAGGGAGATGTTGTGTCGATGTGTCCGTGTGGAGAGAGAGATGTTGTGTCAGTGTGTCCGTGTGGAGAGGGAGATGTTGTATCGATGTGTCCGTGTGGAGAGGGAGATGTTGTATCGATGTGTCCGTGTGGAGAGGGAGATGTTGTATCGATGTGTCCGTGTGGAGAGGGAGATGTTGTATCGATGTGTCCGTGTGGAGAGGGAGATGTTGTATCGATGTGTCCGTGTGGAGAGGGAGATGTTGTATCGATGTGTCCGTGTGGAGAGGGAGATGTTGTATCGATGTGTCCGTGTGGAGAGGGAGATGTTGTATCGATGTGTCCGTGTGGAGAGGGAGATGTTGTATCGATGTGTCCGTGTGGAGAGGGAGATGTTGTATCGATGTGTCCGTGTGGAGAGGGAGATGTTGTGTCGGTGTGTCCGTGTGGAGAGGGAGATGTTGTGTCCATGTGTCCGTGTGGAGAGGGAGATGTTGTATCGATGTGTCCGTGTGGAGAGGGAGATGTTGTATCGATGTGTCCGTGTGGAGAGGGAGATGTTGTATCGATGTATCCGTGTGGAGAGGGAGATGTTGTGTCCATGTGTCCGTGTGGAGAGGGAGATGTTGTATCGATGTGTCCGTGTGGAGAGGGAGATGTTGTATCAGTGTGTCCGTGTGGAGAGGGAGATGTTGTATCCGTGTGTCCGTGTGGAGAGGGAGATGTTGTCTCGATGTATCCGTGCGGAGAGGGAGATGTTGTATCGGTGTGTCCGTGTGGAGAGGGAGATGTTGTATCAGTGTGTCCGTGTGGAGAGGGAGATGTTGTATCAGTGTGTCCGTGTGGAGAGGGAGATGTTGTATCGATGTGTCCGTGTGGAGAGGGAGATGTTGTATCGATGTGTCCGTGTGGAGAGGGAGATGTTGTATCGATGTGTCCGTGTGGAGAGGGAGATGTTGTATCGATGTGTCCGTGTGGAGAGGGAGATGTTGTGTCGGTGTGTCCGTGTGGAGAGGGAGATGTTGTGTCCATGTGTCCGTGTGGAGAGGGAGATGTTGTATCGATGTGTCCGTGTGGAGAGGGAGATGTTGTATCGATGTGTCCGTGTGGATAGGGAGATGTTGTATCAGTGTGTCCGTGTGGAGAGGGAGATGTTGTATCCGTGTGTCCGTGTGGAGAGGGAGATGTTGTCTCGATGTATCCGTGCGGAGAGGGAGATGTTGTATCGGTGTGTCCGTGTGGAGAGGGAGATGTTGTATCAGTGTGTCCGTGTGGAGAGGGAGATGTTGTGTCGGTGTGTCCGTGCGGAGAGGGAGATGTTGTATCGGTGTGTCCGTGTGGAGAGGGAGATGTTGTATCAGTGTGTCCATGTGGAGAGGGAGATGTTGTATCGATGTGTCCGTGTGGAGAGGGAGATGTTGTATCCGTGTGTCCGTGTAGAGAGGGAGATGTTGTATCAGTGTGTCCGTGTGGAGAGGGAGATGTTGTATCGATGTGTCCGTATGGAGAGGGAGATGTTGTGTCGATGTCCGTGTGGAGAGGGAGATGTTGTGTCGGTGTGTCCGTGTGGAGAGGGAGATGTTGTGTCGATGTGTCCGTGTGGAGAGGGAGATGTTGTATCGGTGTGTCCGTGTGGAGAGGGAGATGTTGTATCGATGTGTCCGTGTGGAGAGGGAGATGTTGTATCGGTGTGTCCGTGTGGAGAGGGAGATGTTGTATCGATGTGTTCGTGTGGAGAGGGAGATGTTGTATCGGTGTGTCCGTGTGGAGAGGGAGATGTTTTATCGATGTGTCCGTGTGGAGAGGGAGATGTTGTATCGATGTGTCCGTGTGGAGAGGGAGATGTTTTATCGATGTGTCCGTGTGGAGAGGGAGATGTTGTATCGATGTGTCCGTGTGGAGAGGGAGATGTTGTGTCCGTGTGTCCGTGTGGAGAGGGAGATGTTGTGACCGTGTGTCCGTGTGGAGAGGGAGATGTTGTATCGTTGTGTCCGTGTGGAGAGGGAGATGTTGTATCGATGTGTCCGTGAGGAGAGTTAGATGTTGTATCGATGTGTCCGTGTGGAGAGGGAGATGTTGTGTCCATGTTTCCGTGTGGAGAGGGAGCTGTTGTATCGATGTGTCCGTGTGGAGAGGGAGATGTTGTATCGATGTGTCCGTGTGGAGAGGGAGATGTTGTATCGATGTGTCCGTGTGGTGAGGGAGATGTTGTATCGATGTGTCCGTGTGGAGAGGGAGATGTTGTATCGATGTGTCCGTGTGGAGAGGGAGATGTTGTGTCCATGTGTCCGTGTGGAGAGGGAGATGTTGTATCAGTGTGTCCGTGTGGAGAGGGAGATGTTGTATCAGTGTGTCCGTGTGGAGAGGGAGATGTTGTATCAGTGTGTCCGTGTGGAGAGGGAGATGTTGTATCGATGTGTCCGTGTGGAGAGGGAGATGTTGTATCCGTGTGTCCGTGTAGAGAGGGAGATGTTGTATCAGTGTGTCCGTGTGGAGAGGGAGATGTTGTATCGATGTGTCCGTATGGAGAGGGAGATGTTGTGTCGATGTCCGTGTGGAGAGGGAGATGTTGTGTCGGTGTGTCCGTGTGGAGAGGGAGATGTTGTGTCGATGTGTCCGTGTGGAGAGGGAGATGTTGTATCGGTGTGTCCGTGTGGAGAGGGAGATGTTGTATCGATGTGTCCGTGTGGAGAGGGAGATGTTGTATCGGTGTGTCCGTGTGGAGAGGGAGATGTTGTATCGATGTATCCGTGTGGAGAGGGAGATGTTGTATCGATGTGTCCGTGTGGAGAGGGAGATGTTTTATCGATGTGTCCGTGTGGAGAGGGAGATGTTGTATCGATGTGTCCGTGTGGAGAGGGAGATGTTGTGTCCGTGTGTCCGTGTGGAGAGGGAGATGTTGTGTCCGTGTGTCCGTGTGGAGAGGGAGATGTTGTATCGTTGTGTCCGTGTGGAGAGGGAGATGTTATATCGATGTGTCCGTGAGGAGAGGGAGATGTTGTATCGATGTGTCCGTGTGGAGAGGGAGATGTTGTGTCCATGTTTCCGTGTGGAGAGGGAGATGTTGTATCGATGTGTCCGTGTGGAGAGGGAGATGTTGTATCGATGTGTCCGTGTGGAGAGGGAGATGTTGTATCGATGTGTCCGTGTGGAGAGGGAGATGTTGTATCGATGTGTCCGTGTGGAGAGGGAGATGTTGTATCGATGTGTCCGTGTGGAGAGGGAGATGTTGTATCAGTGTGTCCGTGTGGAGAGGGAGATGTTGTATCAGTGTGTCCGTGTGGAGAGGGAGATGTTGTATCGATGTGTCCGTGTGGATAGGGAGATGTTGTATCGATGTGTCCGTGTGGAGAGGGAGATGTTGTATCGATGTGTCCGTGTGGAGAGGGAGATGTTGTATCGATGTGTCCGTGTGGAGAGGGAGATGTTGTATCGATGTGTCCGTGTGGAGAGGGAGGTGTTGTATCGGTGTGTCCGTGTGGAGAGGGAGATGTTGTATCGATGTGTCCGTGTGGAGAGGGAGATGTTGTGTCCATGTGTACGTGTGGAGAGTGAGATGTTGTATCCGTGTGTCCGTGTGGAGAGGGAGATGTTGTCTCGATGTGTCCGTGTGGAGAGGGAGATGTTGTATCGATGTATCAGTGTGGAGAGGGAGATGTTGTATCGATGTGTCCGTGTGGAGATGGAGATGTTGTATCGATGTGTCCGTGTGGAGAGGGAGATGTTGTATCGATGTGTCCGTGTGGAGAGGGAGATGTTGTATCGATGTGTCCGTGTGGAGAGGGAGATGTTGTATCGATGTGTCCGTGTGGAGAGGGAGATGTTGTATCGATGTGTCCGTGTGGAGAGGGAGATGTTGTATCGATGTGTCCGTGTGGAGAGGGAGATGTTGTATCGATGTGTCAGTATGGAGAGCGAGATGTTGTATCGATGTGTCCGTGTGGAGAGGGAGATGTTGTATCGGTGTGTCCGTGTGGAGAGGGAGATGTTGTATCGATGTGTCCGTGCGGAGAGGGAGATGTTGTATCGATGTGTCCGTGTGGAGAGGGAGATGTTGTATCGATGTGTCCGTGTGGAGAGGGAGATGTTGTATCGATGTGTCCGTGTGGAGAGGGAGATGTTGTATCAGTGTGTCCGTGTGGAGAGGGAGATGTTGTATCCGTGTGTCCGTGTGGAGAGGGAGATGTTGTATCGGTGTATCCGTGCGGAGAGGGAGATGTTGTATCGGTGTGTCCGTGTGGAGAGGGAGATGTTGTATCAGTGTGTCCGTGTGGAGAGGGAGATGTTGTATCCGTGTGTCCGTGTGGAGAGGGAGATGTTGTATCGATGTATCCGTGCGGAGAGGGAGATGTTGTATCGGTGTGTCCGTGTGGAGAGGGAGATGTTGTATCAGTGTGTCCGTGTGGAGAGGGAGATGTTGCATCGATGTGTCCGTGTGGAGAGGGAGATGTTGTATCCGTGTGTCCGTGTGGAGAGGGAGATGTTGTATCAGTGTGTCCGTGTGGAGAGGGAGATGTTGTATCGATGTGTCCGTGTGGAGAGGGAGATGTTGTATCAGTGTGTCCGTGTGGAGAGGGAGATGTTGTGTCGATGTCCGTGTGGAGAGGGAGATGTTGTGTCGGTGTGTCCGTGTGGAGAGGGAGATGTTGTGTCGATGTGTCCGTGTGGAGAGGGAGATGTTGTATCGGTGTGTCCGTGTGGAGAGGGAGATGTTGTATCGATGTGTTCGTGTGGAGAGGGAGATGTTGTATCGATGTATCCGTGTGGAGAGGGAGATGTTGTATCGATGTGTCCGTGTGGAGAGGGAGATGTTGTATCGATGTGTCCGTGTGGAGAGGGAGATGTTGTGTCCATGTGTCCGTGTGGAGAGGGAGATGTTGTGTCCGTGTGTCCGTGTGGAGAGGGAGATGTTGTATCGTTGTGTCCGTGTGGAGAGGGAGATGTTGTATCGATGTGTCCGTGTGGAGAGGGAGATGTTGTGTCCATGTGTCCGTGTGGAGAGGGAGATGTTGTATCGATGTGTCCGTGTGGAGAGGGAGATGTTGTATCGATGTGTCCGTGTGGAGAGGGAGATGTTGTATCGATGTGTCCGTGTGGAGAGGGAGATGTTGTATCGATGTGTCCGTGTGGAGAGGGAGATGTTGTGTCCATGTGTCCGTGTGGAGAGGGAGATGTTGTATCAGTGTGTCCGTGTGGAGAGGGAGATGTTGTATCAGTGTGTCCGTGTGGAGAGGGAGATGTTGTATCGATGTGTCCGTGTGGAGAGGGAGATGTTGTATCGATGTGTCCGTGTGGAGAGGGAGATGTTGTATCGATGTGTCCGTGTGGAGAGGGAGATGTTGTATCGATGTGTCCGTGTGGAGAGGGAGGTGTTGTATCGGTGTGTCCGTGTGGAGAGTGAGATGTTGTATCGATGTGTCCGTGAGAGAGGGAGATGTTGTATCGATGTGTCCGTGTGGAGAGGGAGATGTTGTATCGATGTATCAGTGTGGAGAGGGAGATGTTGTGTCCATGTGTCCGTGTGGAGAGGGAGATGTTGTATCGATGTGTCCGTGTGAAGAGGAAGATGTTGTATCGATGTGTCCGTGTGGAGAGGGAGATGTTGTATCGATGTGTCCGTGTGGAGAGGGAGATGTTGTGTCCATGTGTCCGTGTGGAGAGGGAGATGTTGTATCGGTGTGTCCGTGTGGAGAGGGAGATGTTGTATCGGTGTGTCCGTGTGGAGAGGGAGATGTTGTATCGATGTGTCCATGTGGAGAGGGAGATGTTGTATCGGTGTGTCCGTGTGGAGAGGGAGATGTTGTATCGATGTGTCCGTGTGGAGAGGGAGATGTTGTATCGATGTGTCCGTGTGGAGAGGGAGATGTTGTATCGATGTGTCCGTGTGGAGAGGGAGATGTTGTATCGATGTGTCCGTGTGGAGAGGGAGATGTTGTATCGATGTGTCCGTGTGGAGAGGGAGATGTTGTATCCATGTTTCCGTTTGGAGAGGGAGATGTTGTATCGATGTGTCCGTGTGGAGAGGGAGATGTTGTGTCGATGTATCCGTGTGGAGAGGGAGATGTTGTATCGGTGTGTCCGTATGGAGAGGGAGATGTTGTATCAGTGTGTCCGTGTGGAGAGGGAGATGTTGTATCGATGTGTCCGTGTGGAGAGGGAGATGTTGTGTCGGTGTGTCCGTGTGGAGAGGGAGATGTTGTGTCGGTGTGTCCGTGTGGAGAGGGAGATGTTGTGTCGGTGTGTCCGTATGGAGAGGGAGATGTTGTATCTGTGTGTCCGTGTGGAGAGGGAGATGTTGTATCGATGTGTCCGTGTGGAGAGGGAGATGTTGTATCGATGTGTCCGTGTGGAGAGGGAGATGTTGTATCAGTGTGTTCGTGTGGAGAGGGAGATGTTGTATTGATGTGTCCGTGTGGAGAGGGAGATGTTGTATCGATGTGTCCGTGTGGAGAGGGAGATGTTGTATCAGTGTGTCCGTGTGGAGAGGGAGATGTTGTATCGATGTGTCCGTGTGGAGAGTGAGATGTTGTATCGATGTGTCCGTGTGGAGAGGGAGATGTTGTGTCGGTGTGTCCGTGTGGAGAGGGAGATGTTGTGTCGATGTGTCCGTATGGAGAGGAAGATGTTGTGTCGATGTCCGTGTGGAGAGGGAGATGTTGTGTCGGTGTGTCCGTGTGGAGAGGGAGATGTTGTGTCGATGTGTCCGTATGGAGAGGAAGATGTTGTGTCGATGTCCGTGTGGAGAGGGAGATGTTGTGTCGATGTGTCCGTATGGAGAGGGAGTTGTTGTATCGGTGTGTCCGTATGGAGAGGGAGATGTTGTATCGATGTGTCCGTGTGGAGAGGGAGATGTTGTATCGATGTGTCCGTGTGGAGAGGGAGATGTTGTATCAGTGTGTCCGTGTGGAGAGGGAGATGTTGTATCGATGTGTCCGTGTGGAGAGGGAGATGTTGTATCGGTGTGTCCGTGTGGAGAGGGAGATGTTGTATCGATGTATCAGTGTGGAGAGGGAGATGTTGTATCGATGTGTCCGTGTGGAGAGGGAGATGTTGTATCGATGTTTCCGTGTGGAGAGGGAGATGTTGTATCAGTGTATCCGTGTGGAGAGGGAGATGTTGTATCGATGTGTCCGTGTGTAGAGGGAGATGTTGTATCGATGTTTCAGTGTGGAGAGGGAGATGTTGTATCGATGTGTCCGTGTGAAGAGGGAGATTTTGTATCGATGTGTCCGTGTGGAGAGGGAGATGTTGTATCGATGTGTCCGTGTGGAGAGGGAGATGTTGTATCGATGTGTCCGTGTGGAGAGGGAGATGTTGTATCGATGTGTCCGTGTGGAGAGGGAGATGTTGTATCGATGTGTCCGTGTGGAGAGGGAGATGTTGTATCGGTGTGTCCGTGTGGAGAGGGAGATGTTGTATCGATGTGTCCGTGTGGAGAGGGAGATGTTGTATCGATGTGTCCGTGTGGAGAGGGAGATGTTGTATCGATGTGTCCGTGTGGAAAGGGATATGTTGTATCGATGTGTCCGTGTGGAGAGGGAGATGTTGTATCGATGTGTCCGTGTGGAGAGGGAGATGTTGTGTCAGTATGTCCGTGTGGAGAGGGAGATGTTGTATCGGTGTGTCCGTGTGGAGAGGGAGATGTTGTATCGATGTGTCCATGTGGAGAGGGAGATGTTGTATCCATGTTTCCGTTTGTAGAGGGAGATGTTGTATCGATGTGTCCGTGTGGAGAGGGAGATGTTGTGTCGATGTGTCCGTGTGGAGAGGGAGATGTTGTATCGATGTGTCCGTATGGAGAGGGAGATGTTGTATCGGTGTGTCCGTGTGGAGAGGGAGATGTTGTATCGATGTGTCCGTGTGGAGAGGGAGATGTTGTATCGATGTGTCCGTGTGGAGAGGGAGATGTTGTATCGATGTGTCCGTGTGGAGAGGGAGATGTTGTATCGATGTGTCCGTGTGGAGAGGGAGATGTTGTATCGATGTGTCCGTGTGGAGAGGGAGATGTTGTATCGGTGTGTCCGTGTGGAGAGGGAGATGTTGTGTCGGGGTGTCCGTGTGGAGAGGAAGATGTTGTGTCGATGTCCGTGTGGAGAGGGAGATGTTGTATCGGTGTGTCCGTGTGGAGAGGGAGATGTTGTATCGGTGTGTCCGTGTGGAGAGGGAGATGTTGTATCGATGTGTCCGTGTGGAGAGGGAGATGTTGTATCGATGTGTCCGTGTGGAGAGGGAGATGTTGTATCGATGTGTCCGTGTGGAGAGGGAGATGTTGTATCGATGTGTCCGTGTGGAGAGGGAGATGTTGTATCGATGTGTCCGTGTGGAGAGGGAGATGTTGTATCGATGTGTCCGTGTGGAGAGGGAGATGTTGTATCAGTGTGTCCGTGTGGAGAGGGAGATGTTGCATCCGTGTGTCCGTGTGGAGAGGGAGATGTTGTATCGATGTATCCGTGCGGAGAGGGAGATGTTGTATCGGTGTGTCCGTGTGGAGAGGGAGATGTTGTATCAGTGTGTCCGTGTGGAGAGGGAGATGGTGTATCCGTGTGTCCGTGTGGAGAGGGAGATGTTGTATCGATGTATCCGTGCGGAGAGGGAGATGTTGTATCGGTGTGTCCGTGTGGAGAGCGAGATGTTGTATCAGTGTGTCCGTGTGGAGAGGGAGATGTTGTATCGATGTGTCCGTGTGGAGAGGGAGATGTTGTATCCGTGTGTCCGTGTGGAGAGGGAGATGTTGTATCAGTGTGTCCGTGTGGAGAGGGAGATGTTGTATCGATGTGTCCGTGTGGAGAGGGAGATGTTGTATCAGTGTGTCCGTGTGGAGAGGGAGATGTTGTGTCGATGTCCGTGTGGAGAGGGAGATGTTGTGTCGGTGTGTCCGTGTGGAGAGGGAGATGTTGTGTCGATGTGTCCGTGTGGAGAGGGAGATGTTGTATCGGTGTGTCCGTGTGGAGAGGGAGATGTTGTATCGATGTGTTCGTGTGGAGAGGGAGATGTTGTATCGATGTATCCGTGTGGAGAGGGAGATGTTGTATCGATGTGTCCGTGTGGAGAGGGAGATGTTGTATCGATGTGTCCGTGTGGAGAGGGAGATGTTGTGTCCATGTGTCCGTGTGGAGAGGGAGATGTTGTGTCCGTGTGTCCGTGTGGAGAGGGAGATGTTGTATCGTTGTGTCCGTGTGGAGAGGGAGATGTTGTATCGATGTGTCCGTGTGGAGAGGGAGATGTTGTATCGATGTGTCCGTGTGGAGAGGGAGATGTTGTGTCCATGTGTCCGTGTGGAGAGGGAGATGTTGTATCGATGTGTCCGTGTGGAGAGGGAGATGTTGTATCGATGTGTCCGTGTGGAGAGGGAGATGTTGTATCGATGTGTCCGTGTGGAGAGGGAGATGTTGTATCGATGTGTCCGTGTGGAGAGGGAGATGTTGTGTCCATGTGTCCGTGTGGAGAGGGAGATGTTGTATCAGTGTGTCCGTGTGGAGAGGGAGATGTTGTATCAGTGTGTCCGTGTGGAGAGGGAGATGTTGTATCGATGTGTCCGTGTGGAGAGGGAGATGTTGTATCGATGTGTCCGTGTGGAGAGGGAGATGTTGTATCGATGTGTCCGTGTGGAGAGGGAGATGTTGTATCGATGTGTCCGTGTGGAGAGGGAGATGTTGTATCGATGTGTCCGTGTGGAGAGGGAGGTGTTGTATCGGTGTGTCCGTGTGGAGAGTGAGATGTTGTATCGATGTGTCCGTGAGAGAGGGAGATGTTGTATCGATGTGTCCGTGTGGAGAGGGAGATGTTGTATCGATGTATCAGTGTGGAGAGGGAGATGTTGTGTCCATGTGTCCGTGTGGAGAGGGAGATGTTGTATCGATGTGTCCGTGTGAAGAGGAAGATGTTGTATCGATGTGTCCGTGTGGAGAGGGAGATGTTGTATCGATGTGTCCGTGTGGAGAGGGAGATGTTGTGTCCATGTGTCCGTGTGGAGAGGGAGATGTTGTATCGGTGTGTCCGTGTGGAGAGGGAGATGTTGTATCGGTGTGTCCGTGTGGAGAGGGAGATGTTGTATCGATGTGTCCATGTGGAGAGGGAGATGTTGTATCGGTGTGTCCGTGTGGAGAGGGAGATGTTGTATCGATGTGTCCGTGTGGAGAGGGAGATGTTGTATCGATGTGTCCGTGTGGAGAGGGAGATGTTGTATCGATGTGTCCGTGTGGAGAGGGAGATGTTGTATCGATGTGTCCGTGTGGAGAGGGAGATGTTGTATCGATGTGTCCGTTTGGAGAGGGAGATGTTGTATCGATGTGTCCGTGTGGAGAGGGAGATGTTGTATCGATGTGTCCGAGTGGAGAGGGAGATGTTGTATCGATGTGTCCGTGTGGAGAGGGAGATGTTGTATCGATGTGTCCGTGTGGAGAGGGAGATGTTGTGTCGGTGTGTCCGTGTGGAGAGGGAGATGTTGTGTCGGTGTGTCCGTGTGGAGAGGGAGATGTTGTGTCGGTGTGTCCGTATGGAGAGGGAGATGTTGTATCAGTGTGTCCGTGTGGAGAGGGAGATGTTGTATCGATGTGTCCGTGTGGAGAGGGAGATGTTGTATCGATGTGTCCGTGTGGAGAGGGAGATGTTGTATCAGTGTGTTCGTGTGGAGAGGGAGATGTTGTATCGATGTGTCCGTGTGGAGAGGGAGATGTTGTATCGATGTGTCCGTGTGGAGAGGGAGATGTTGTATCGGTGTGTCCGTGTGGAGAGGGAGATGTTGTATCGATGTTTCCGTGTGGAGAGGGAGATGTTGTATCAGTGTGTCCGTGTGGAGAGGGAGATGTTGTATCGATGTGTCCGTGTGGAGAGGGAGATGTTGTATCGATGTGTCAGTGTGGAGAGGGAGATGTTGTATCGATGTGTCCGTGTGGAGAGGGAGATGTTGTATCAGTGTGTCCGTGTGGAGAGGGAGATGTTGTATCGATGTGTCCGTGTGGAGAGGGAGATGTTGTATCGATGTGTCAGTGTGGAGAGGGAGATGTTGTATCGATGTGTCCGTGTGGAGAGGGAGATGTTGTATCGATGTGTCCGTGTGGAGAGGGAGATGTTGTATCGATGTGTCCGTGTGGAGAGGGAGATGTTGTATCGATGTGTCCGTGTGGAGAGGGAGATGTTGTATCGGTGTGTCCGTGTGGAGAGGGAGATGTTGTTTCGATGTGTCCGTGTGGAGAGGGAGATGTTGTATCGATGTGTCCGTGTGGAGAGGGAGATGTTGTCTCGATGTGTCCGTGTGGAAAGGGATATGTTGTATCGATGTGTCCGTGTGGAGAGGGAGATGTTGTATCGATGTGTCCGTGTGGAGAGGGAGATGTTGTGTCAGTATGTCCGTGTGGAGAGGGAGATGTTGTATCGGTGTGTCCGTGTGGAGAGGGAGATGTTGTATCGATGTGTCCATGTGGAGAGGGAGATGTTGTATCCATGTTTCCGTTTGTAGAGGGAGATGTTGTATCGATGTGTCCGTGTGGAGAGGGAGATGTTGTATCGATGTGTCCGTGTGGAGAGGGAGATGTTGTGTCGATGTGTCCGTGTGGAGAGGGAGATGTTGTATCGATGTGTCCGTATGGAGAGGGAGATGTTGTATCGGTGTGTCCGTGTGGAGAGGGAGATGTTGTATCGATGTGTCCGTGTGGAGAGGGAGATGTTGTATCGATGTGTCCGTGTGGAGAGGGAGATGTTGTATCGATGTGTCCGTGTGGAGAGGGAGATGTTGTATCGATGTGTCCGTGTGGAGAGGGAGATGTTGTATCGATGTGTCCGTGTGGAGAGGGAGATGTTGTATCGGTGTGTCCGTGTGGAGAGGGAGATGTTGTGTCGGGGTGTCCGTGTGGAGAGGAAGATGTTGTGTCGATGTCCGTGTGGAGAGGGAGATGTTGTATCGGTGTGTCCGTGTGGAGAGGGAGATGTTGTATCGATGTGTCCGTGTGGAGAGGGAGATGTTGTATCGATGTGTCCGTGTGGAGAGTGAGATGTTGTGTCGATGTGTCCGTGTGGAGAGGGAGATGTTGTATCAGTGTGGCCGTGTGGAGAGGGAGATGTTGTATCGATGTGTCCGTGTGGAGAGGGAGATGTTGTATCGATGTGTCCGTGTGGAGAGGGAGATGTTGTATCGATGTGTCCGTGTGGAGAGGGAGATGTTGTGTCCATGTGTCCATGTGGAGAGGGAGATGTTGTATCAGTGTGTCCGTGTGGAGAGGGAGATGTTGTATCAGTGTGTCCGTGTGGAGAGGGAGATGTTGTATCGATGTGTCCGTGTGGAGAGGGAGATGTTGTATCGATGTGTCCGTTTGGAGAGGGAGATGTTGTATCGATGTGTCCGTGTGGAGAGGGAGATGTTGTATCGATGTGTCCGTGTGGAGAGGGAGATGTTGTATCGATGTGTCCGTGTGGAGAGGGAGGTGTTGTATCGGTGTGTCCGTGTGGAGAGTGAGATGTTGTGTCGGTGTGTCCGTGTGGAGAGGGAGATGTTGTGTCGATGTGTCCGTGTGGAGAGGGAGATGTTGTGTCGGTGTGTCCGTATGGAGAGGGAGATGTTGTATCTGTGTGTCCGTGTGGAGAGGGAGATGTTGTATCGATGTGTCCGTGTGGAGAGGGAGATGTTGTATCGATGTGTCCGTGTGGAGAGGGAGATGTTGTATCGATGTGTACGTGTGGAGAGGGAGATGTTGTATCGATGTGTCCGTGTGGAGAGGGAGATGTTGTATCGATGTGTCCGTGTGGAGAGGGAGATGTTGTATCAGTGTGTCCGTGTGGAGAGGGAGATGTTGTATCGATGTGTCCGTGTGGAGAGGGAGATGTTGTATCGCTGTGTCCGTGTGGAGAGGGAGATGTTGTATCGATGTGTCTGTGTGGAGAGGGAGATGTTGTATCGATGTGTCCGTGTGGAGAGGGAGATGTTGTATCGATGTGTCCGTCTGGAGAGGGAGATGTTGTTTCGATGTGTCCGTGTGGAGAGGGAGATGTTGTATCGATGTGTCCGTGTGGAGAGGGAGATGTTGTATCGATGTGTCCGTGTGGAGAGGGAGATGTTGTATCGATGTGTCCGTGTGGAGAGGGAGATGTTGTATCGATGTGTCCGTGTGGAGAGGGAGATGTTGTATCGATGTGTACGTGTGGAGAGGGAGATGTTGTATCGGTGTGTCCGTGTGGAGAGGGAGATGTTGTATCGATGTGTCCGTGTGGAGAGGGAGATGTTGTATCGATGTGTACGTGTGGAGAGGGAGATGTTGTATCGATGTGTCCGTGTGGAGAGGGAGATGTTGTATCGATGTGTCCGTGTGGAGAGGGAGATATTGTATCCATGTTTACGTTTGGAGAGGGAGATGTTGTATCGATGTGTCCGTGTGGAGAGGGAGATGTTGTGTCGATGTGTCCGTGTGGAGAGGGAGATGTTGTATCGGTGTGTCCGTATGGAGAGGGAGATGTTGTATCGTGTGTCCGTGTGGAGAGGGAGATGTTGTATCCGTGTGTCCGTGTGGAGAGGGAGATGTTGTATCCGTGTGTCCGTGTGGAGAGGGAGATGTTGTATCGGTGTGTCCGTGTGGAGAGGGAGATGTTGTATCGATGTGTCCGTGTGGAGAGGGAGATGTTGTATCGATGTGTCCGTGTGGAGAGGGAGATGTTGTATCGATGTGTCCGTGTGGAGAGGGAGATGTTGTATCGATGTGTCCGTGTGGAGAGGGAGATGTTGTATCGATGTGTCCGTGTGGAGAGGGAGATGTTGTGTCCATGTGTCCGTGTGGACAGGGAGATGTTGTATCGATGTGTCCGTGTGGAGAGGGAGATGTTGTATCGGTGTGTCCGTGTGGAGAGGGAGATGTTGTATCGGTGTGTCCGTGTGGAGAGGGAGATGTTGTATCGATGTGTCCATGTGGAGAGGGAGATGTTGTATCCATGTGTCCGTGTGGAGAGGGAGATGTTGTATCGATGTGTCCGTGTGGAGAGGGAGATGTTGTATCGGTGTGTCCGTGTGGAGAGGGAGATGTTGTATCGGTGTGTCCGTGTGGACAGGGAGATGTTGTATCGATGTGTCCGTGTGGAGAGGGAGATGTTGTATCCATGTGTCCGTGTGGAGAGGGAGATGTTGTATCGATGTGTCCGTGTGGAGAGGGAGATGTTGTGTCGATGTGTCCGTGTGGAGAGGGAGATGTTGTGTCCGTGTGTCCCTGTGGAGAGGGAGATGTTGTATCGATGTGTCCGTGTGGAGAGGGAGATGTTGTATCGATGTGTCCGTGTGGAGAGGTAGATGTTGTATCGATGTGTCCGTGTGGAGAGGGAGATGTTGTGTCGATGTGTCCGTGTGGAGAGGGAGATGTTGTTTCGATGTGTCCGTGTGGAGAGGGAGATGTTGTGTCGATGTGTCCGTGTGGAGAGGGAGATGTTGTATCGGTGTGTCCGTGTGGAGAGGGAGATGTTGTATCAGTGTGTCCGTGTGGCGAGTTAGATGTTGTATCCGTGTGTCCGTGTGGAGAGGGAGATGTTGTATCAGTGTGTCCGTGTGGAGATGGAGATGTTGTATCGATGTGTCCGTGTGGAGAGGGAGATGTTGTATCGATGTGTCCGTGTGGAGAGGGAGATGTTGTGTCGATGTGTCCGTGTGGAGAGTGAGATGTTGTATCGATGTGTCCGTGTGGAGAGGGAGATGTTGTGTCCATGTGTCCGTGTGGAGAGGGAGATGTTGTGTCCATGTGTCGGTGTGGAGAGGGAGATGTTGTATCAGTGTGTCCGTGTGGAGAGGGAGATGTTGTATCGATGTGTCCGTGTGGAGAGGGAGATGTTGTATCGATGTGTCCGTGTGGAGAGGGAGATGTTGTATCGATGTGTCCGTGTGGAGAGGGAGATGTTGTATCGATGTGTGAGTGTGGAGAGGGAGATGTTGTGTCGATGTGTCCGTGTGGAGAGGGAGATGTTGTATCGATGTGTCCGTGTGGAGAGGGAGATGTTGTATCGATGTGTCCGTGTGGAGAGGGAGATGTTGTATCAGTGTGTCCGTGTGGAGAGGGAGATGTTGTATCGATGTGTCCGTGTGGAGAGGGAGATGTTGTATCGGTGTGTCCGTGTGGAGAGGGAGATGTTGTGTCGATGTCCGTGTGGAGAGGGAGATGTTGTATCGATGTGTCCGTGTGGAGAGGGAGATGTTGTATCGATGTGTCCGTGTGGAGAGGGAGATGTTGTATCAGTGTGTCCGTGTGGAGAGGGAGATGTTGTATCGATGTGTCCGTGTGGAGAGGGAGATGTTGTATCGGTGTGTCCGTGTGGAGAGGGAGATGTTGTGTCGATGTCCGTGTGGAGAGGGAGATGTTGTATCGATGTGTCCGTGTGGAGAGGGAGATGTTGTATCGATGTGTACGTGTGGAGAGGGAGATGCTGTATCGATGTGTCCGTGTGGAGAGGGAGATGTTGTATCGATGTCCGTGTGGAGAGGGAGATGTTGTATCGATGTGTCCGTGTGGAGAGGGAGATGTTGTATCGATGTCCGTGTGGAGAGGGAGATGTTGTATCGATGTGTCCGTGTGGAGAGGGAGATGTTGTATCGATGTCCGTGTGGAGAGGGAGATGTTGTATCGATGTGTCCGTATGGAGAGGGAGATGTTGTATCGATGTGTCCGTGTGGAGAGAGAGATGTTGTATCGATGTGTACGTGTGGAGAGGGAGATGTTGTATCGATGTGTCCGTGTGGAGAGGGAGATGTTGTATCGATGTGTCCGTGTGGAGAGGGAGATGTTGTATCAGTGTGTCCGTGTGGAGAGGGAGATGTTGTATCGATGTGTCCGTGTGGAGAGGGAGATGTTGTATCCATGTTTCCGTTTGGAGAGGGAGATGTTGTATCGGTGTGTCCGTATGGAGAGGGAGATGTTGTATCGATGTGTCCGTGTGGAGAGGGAGATGTTGGATTGATGTGTCCGTGTGGAGAGGGAGATGTTGTATCGATGTGTCCGTGTGGAGAGGGAGATGTTGTATCGATGTGTCCGTGTGGAGAGGGAGATGTTGTATCGATGTGTCCGTGTGGAGAGGGAGATGTTGTATCAGTGTGTCCGTGTGGAGAGGGAGATGTTGTATCGATGTGTCCGTGTGGAGAGGGAGATGTTGTATCCATGTTTCCGTTTGGAGAGGGAGATGTTGTATCGGTGTGTCCGTATGGAGAGGGAGATGTTGTATCGATGTGTCCGTGTGGAGAGGGAGATGTTGTATCGATGTGTCCGTGTGGAGAGGGAGATGTTGTATCGATGTGTCCGTGTGGAGAGGGAGATGTTGTATCGATGTGTCCGTGTGGAGAGGGAGATGTTGTATCGATGTGTCCGTGTGGAGAGGGAGATCTTGTATCGGTGTGTCCGTGTGGAGAGGGAGATTGTGTGTCCGTGTGGAGAGGGAGATTGTGTGTCCGTGTGGAGAGGGAGATTGTGTGTCCGTGTGGAGAGGGAGATTGTGTGTCCGTGTGGAGAGGGAGATTGTGTGTCCGTGTGGAGAGGGAGATTGTGTGTCCGTGTGGAGAGGGAGATTGTGTGTCCG
Source organism: Heptranchias perlo (assembly GCF_035084215.1). NCBI lineage: Eukaryota > Metazoa > Chordata > Chondrichthyes > Hexanchiformes > Hexanchidae > Heptranchias > Heptranchias perlo. Next base: position 573,000 of record NW_027138958.1, on the reverse strand, counting down.
TGTGGAGAGGGAGATTGTGTGTCCGTGTGGAGAGGGAGATTGTGTGTCCGTGTGGAGAGGGAGATTGTGTGTCCGTGTGGAGAGGGAGATTGTGTGTCCGTGTGGAGAGGGAGATGTTGTATCGGTGTGTCTGTGTGGAGAGGGAGATGTTGTATCGATGTGTCCGTGTGGAGAGGGAGATGTTGTATCGATGTGTCCGTGTGGAGAGGGAGATGTTGTATCGATGTGTCCGTGTGGAGAGGGAGATGTTGTATCGATGTGTCCGTGTGGAGAGGGAGATGTTGTGTCGATGTGTCCGTGTGGAGAGGGAGATGTTGTGTCGATGTGTCCGTGTGGAGAGGGAGATGTTGTGTCGACGTGTCCGTGTGGAGAGGGAGATGTTGTATCGATGTGTCCGTGTGGAGAGGGAGATGTTGTATCGATGTGTCCGTGTGGAGAGGGATATGTTGTCTCCATGTGTCCGTGTGGAGAGGGAGATGTTGTATCGATGTGTCCGTGTGGAGAGGGAGATGTTGTATCGGTGCGTCCGTGTGGAGAGGGAGATGTTGTGTCCGTGTGTCCGTGTGGAGAGGGAGATGTTGTATCGGTGTGTCCGTGTGGAGAGGGAGATGTTGTGTCCGTGTGTCCGTGTGGAGAGGGAGATGTTGTATCGATGTGTCCGTGTGGAGAGGGAGATGTTGTGTCCGTGTGTCCGTGTCGAGAGGGAGATGTTGTATCGATGTGTCCGTGTGGAGAGGGAGATGTTGTATCGATGTGTCCGTGTGGAGAGGGAGATGTTGTATCGATGTGTCCGTGTGGAGAGGGAGATGTTGTATCGATGTGTCCGTGTGCAGAGGGAGATGTTGTATCGGTGTGTCCGTGTGGAGAGGGAGATGTTGTATCGATGTGTCCGTGTGGAGAGGGAGATGTTGTATCGGTGTGTCCGTGTGGAGAGGGAGATGTTGTATCGATGTGTCCGTGTGGAGAGGGAGATGTTGTATCGGTGTGTCCGTGTGGAGAGGGAGATGTTGTATCGATGTGTCCGTGAGGAGAGGGAGATGTTGTATCGATGTGACCGTGTGGAGAGGGAGATGTTGTGTCGATGTCCGTGTGGAGAGGGAGATGTTGTGTCGATGTGTCCGTGTGGAGAGGGAGATGTTGTATCGATGTGTCCGTGTGGAGAGGGAGATGTTGTATCGATGTGTCCGTGTGGAGAGGGAGATGTTGTATCAGTGTGTCCGTGTGGAGAGGGAGATGTTGTATCGATGTGTCCGTGTAGAGAGGGAGATGTTGTATCGATGTGTCCGTGTGGAGAGGGAGATGTTGTATCTGTGTGTCCGTGTGGAGAGGGAGATGTTGTATCGGTGTGTCCGTGTGGAGAGGGAGATGTTGTATCGATGTGTCCGTGTGGAGAGGGAGATGTTGTATCGATGTGTCCGTGTGGAGAGGGAGATGTTGTATCGGTGTGTCTGTGTGGAGAGGGAGATGTTGTATCGATGTGTCCGTGTGGAGAGGGAGATGTTGTGTCCGTGTGTCCGTGTGGAGAGGGAGATGTTGTATCGATGTGTCCGTGTGGAGAGGGAGATGTTGTGTCCATGTGTCCGTGTGGAGAGGGAGATGTTGTATCGATGTGTCCGTGTGGAGAGGGAGATGTTGTATCGATGTGTCCGTGTGGAGAGGGAGATGTTGTATCGATGTGTCCGTGTGGAGAGGGAGATGTTGTATCGATGTGTCCGTGTGCAGAGGGAGATGTTGTATCGGTGTGTCCGTGTCGAGAGGGAGATGTTGTATCGATGTGTCCGTGTGGAGAGGGAGATGTTGTATCGGTGTGTCCGTGTGGAGAGGGAGATGTTGTATCGATGTGTCCGTGTGGAGAGGGAGATGTTGTATCCGTGTGTCCGTGTGGAGAGGGAGATGTTGTATCGATGTGTCCGTGTGGAGAGGGAGATGTTGTATCGATGTGTCCGTGTGGAGAGGGAGATGTTGTATCGATGTGTCCGTGTGGAGAGGGAGATGTTGTGTCGATGTCCGTGTGGAGAGGGAGATGTTGTGTCGATGTGTCTGTGTGGAGAGGGAGATGATGTGTCGATGTGTCCGTGTGAACAGGGAGATATTGTATCCATGTGTCCGTGTGGAGAGGGAGATGTTGTATCGGTGTGTCCGTGTGGAGAGGGAGATGTTGTATCGATGTGTCCGTGTGGAGAGGGAGATGTTGTATCGATGTGTCCGTGTGGAGAGGGAGATGTTGTATCGATGTGTCCGTGTGGAGAGGGAGATGTTGTATCGATGTGTCCGTGTGGAGAGGGAGATGTTGTATCGATGTGTCTGTGTGGAGAGGGAGATGTTGTATCGATGTGTCCGTGTGGAGAGGGAGATGTTGTATCGATGTGTCCGTGTGGAGAGGGAGATGTTGTATCGATGTGTCCGTGTGGAGAGGGAGATGTTGTATCGATGTGTCCGTGTGGAGAGGGAGATGTTGTATCGGTGTGTCCGTGTGGAGAGGGAGATTGTGTGTCCGTGTGGAGAGGGAGATTGTGTGTCCGTGTGGAGAGGGTGATTGTGTGTCCGTGTGGAGAGGGAGATTGTGTGTCCGTGTGGAGAGGGAGATTGTGTGTCCGTGTGGAGAGGGAGATTATGTGTCCGTGTGGAGAGGGAGATTGTGTGTCCGTGTGGAGAGGGAGATTGTGTGTCCGTGTGGAGAGGGAGATTGTGTGTCCGTGTGGAGAGGGAGATTGTGTGTCCGTGTGGAGAGGGAGATGTTGTGTCCGTGTGTCCGTGTGGAGAGGGAGATGTTGTATCGATGTGTCCGTGTGGAGAGGGAGATGTTGTATCGATGTGTCCGTGTGGAGAGGGAGATGTTGTATCGATGTGTCCGTGTGGAGAGGGAGATGTTGTATCGATGTGTCCGTGTGCAGAGGGAGATGTTGTATCGGTGTGTCCGTGTGGAGAGGGAGATGTTGTATCGATGTGTCCGTGTGGAGAGGGAGATGTTGTATCGGTGTGTCCGTGTGGAGAGGGAGATGTTGTATCGATGTGTCCGTGTGGAGAGGGAGATGTTGTATCGGTGTGTCCGTGTGGAGAGGGAGATGTTGTATCGATGTGTCCGTGTGGAGAGGGAGATGTTGTATCGATGTGTCCGTGTGGAGAGGGAGATGTTGTGTCGATGTCCGTGTGGAGAGGGAGATGTTGTGTCGATGTGTCCGTGTGGAGAGGGAGATGTTGTGTCGATGTGTCCGTGTGGACAGGGAGATATTGTATCCATGTGTCCGTGTGGAGAGGGAGATGTTGTATCGATGTGTCCGTGTGGAGAGGGAGATGTTGTATCGATGTGTCCGTGTGGAGAGGGAGATGTTGTATCGATGTGTCCGTGTGGAGAGGGAGATGTTGTATCGATGTGTCCGTGTGGAGAGGGAGATGTTGTATCAGTGTGTCCGTGTGGAGAGGGAGATGTTGTATCGATGTGTCCGTGTAGAGAGGGAGATGTTGTATCGCTGTGTCCGTGTGGAGAGGGAGATGTTGTATCTGTGTGTCCGTGTGGAGAGGGAGATGTTGTATCGGTGTGTCCGTGTGGAGAGGGAGATGTTGTATCGATGTGTCCGTGTGGAGAGGGAGATGTTGTATCGATGTGTCCGTGTGGAGAGGGAGATGTTGTATCGGTGTGTCTGTGTGGAGAGGGAGATGTTGTATCGATGTGTCCGTGTGGAGAGGGAGATGTTGTGTCCGTGTGTCCGTGTGGAGAGGGAGATGTTGTATCGATGTGTCCGTGTGGAGAGGGAGATGTTGTGTCCATGTGTCCGTGTGGAGAGGGAGATGTTGTATCGATGTGTCCGTGTGGAGAGGGAGATGTTGTATCGATGTGTCCGTGTGGAGAGGGAGATGTTGTATCGATGTGTCCGTGTGGAGAGGGAGATGTTGTATCGATGTGTCCGTGTGCAGAGGGAGATGTTGTATCGGTGTGTCCGTGTCGAGAGGGAGATGTTGTATCGATGTGTCCGTGTGGAGAGGGAGATGTTGTATCGGTGTGTCCGTGTGGAGAGGGAGATGTTGTATCGATGTGTCCGTGTGGAGAGGGAGATGTTGTATCAGTGTGTCCGTGTGGAGAGGGAGATGTTGTATCGATGTGTCCGTGTGGAGAGGGAGATGTTGTATCGATGTGTCCGTGTGGAGAGGGAGATGTTGTATCGATGTGTCCGTGTGGAGAGGGAGATGTTGTGTCGATGTCCGTGTGGAGAGGGAGATGTTGTGTCGATGTGTCTGTGTGGAGAGGGAGATGATGTGTCGATGTGTCCGTGTGGACAGGGAGATATTGTATCCATGTGTCCGTGTGGAGAGGGAGATGTTGTATCGATGTGTCCGTGTGGAGAGGGAGATGTTGTATCGATGTGTCCGTGTGGAGAGGGAGATGTTGTATCGATGTGTCCGTGTGGAGAGGGAGATGTTGTATCGGTGTGTCCGTGTGGAGAGGGAGATGTTGTATCGATGTGTCCGTGTGGAGAGGGAGATGTTGTATCGATGTGTCCGTGTGGAGAGGGAGATGTTGTATCTGTGTGTCCGTGTGGAGAGGGAGATGTTGTATCGGTGTGTCCGTGTGGAGAGGGAGATGTTGTATCGATGTGTCCGTGTGGAGAGGGAGATGTTGTATCGATGTGTCCGTGTGGAGAGGGAGATGTTGTATCGATGTGTCCGTGTGGAGAGGGAGATGTTGTATCGATGTGTCCGTGTGGAGAGGGAGATGTTGTATCGATGTGTCTGTGTGGAGAGGGAGATGTTGTATCGATGTGTCCGTGTGGAGAGGGAGATGTTGTATCGATGTGTCCGTGTGGAGAGGGAGATGTTGTATCGATGTGTCCGTGTGGAGAGGGAGATGTTGTATCGATGTGTCCGTGTGGAGAGGGAGATGTTGTATCGATGTGTCCGTGTGGAGAGGGAGATGTTGTATCGGTGTGTCCGTGTGGAGAGGGAGATTGTGTGTCCGTGTGGAGAGGGAGATTGTGTGTCCGTGTGGAGAGGGAGATTGTGTGTCCGTGTGGAGAGGGAGGTTGTGTGTCCGTGTGGAGAGGGAGATTGTGTGTCCGTGTGGAGAGGGAGATTGTGTGTCCGTGTGGAGAGGGAGATTGTGTGTCCGTGTGGAGAGGGAGATTGTGTGTCCGTGTGGAGAGGGAGATTGTGTGTCCGTGTGGAGAGGGAGATTGTGTGTCCGTGTGGAGAGGGAGATGTTGTATCGGTGTGTCTGTGTGGAGAGGGAGATGTTGTATCGATGTGTCCGTGTGGAGAGGGAGATGTTGTATCGATGTGTCCGTGTGGAGAGGGAGATGTTGTATCGATGTGTCCGTGTGGAGAGGGAGATGTTGTATCGATGTGTCCGTGTGGAGAGGGAGATGTTGTATCAGTGTGTCCGTGTGGAGAGGGAGATGTTGTATCGATGTGTCCGTGTGGAGAGGGAGATGTTGTATCGATGTGTCCGTGTGGAGAGGGAGATGTTGTATCGATGTGTCCGTGTGGAGAGGGAGATGTTGTATCGATGTGTCCGTGTGGAGAGGGAGATGTTGTATCCGTGTGTCCGTGTGGAGAGGGAGATGTTGTATCCGTGTGTCCGTGTGGAGAGGGAGATGTTGTATCGATGTGTCCGTGTGGAGAGGGAGATGTTGTATCGATGTGTCCGTGTGGAGAGGGATATGTTGTCTCCATGTGTCCGTGTGGAGAGGGAGATGTTGTATCGATGTGTCCGTTTGGAGAGGGAGATGTTGTATCGATGTGTCCGTGTGGAGAGGGATATGTTGTCTCCATGTGTCCGTGTGGAGAGGGAGATGTTGTATCGATGTGTCCGTGTGGAGAGGGAGATGTTGTATCGGTGCGTCCGTGTGGAGAGGGAGATGTTGTGTCAGTGTGTCCGTGTGGAAAGGGAGATGTTGTGTCCGTGTGTCCGTGTGGAGAGGGAGATGTTGTATCGATGTGTCCGTGTGGAGAGGGAGATGTTGTGTCCATGTGTCCGTGTGGAGAGGGAGATGTTGTATCGATGTGTCCGTGTGGAGAGGGAGATGTTGTATCGATGTGTCCGTGTGGAGAGGGAGATGTTGTATCGATGTGTCCGTGTGGAGAGGGAGATGTTGTATCGATGTGTCCGTGTGGAGAGGGAGATGTTGTATCGATGTGTCCGTGTGGAGAGGGAGATGTTGTATCGATGTGTCCGTGTGGAGAGGGAGATGTTGTATCGATGTGTCCGTGTGGAGAGGGAGATGTTGTATCGATGTGTCCGTGTGGAGAGGGAGATGTTGTGTCCATGTGTCCGTGTGGAGAGGGAGATGTTGTATCGATGTGTCCGTGTGGAGAGGGAGATGTTGTATCGATGTGTCCGTGTGGAGAGGGAGATGTTGTATCGATGTGTCCGTGTGGAGAGGGAGATGTTGTATCGATGTGTCCGTGTGGAGATGGAGATGTTGTATCAGTGTGTCCATGTGGAGAGTGAGATGTTGTATCGATGTGTCCGTGTGGAGAGGGAGATGTTGTATCGATGTGTCCGTGTGGAGAGGGAGATGTTGTATCAGTGTGTCCGTGTGGAGAGGGAGATGTTGTATCAGTGTGTCCGTGTGGAGAGGGAGATGTTGTATCGATGTGTCCGTGTGGAGAGGGAGATGTTGTATCAGTGTGTCCGTGTGGAGAGGGAGATGTTGTATCGATGTGTCCGTGTGGAGAGGGAGATGTTGTATCGGTGTGTCCGTGTGGAGAGGGAGATGTTGTATCAGTGTGTCCGTGTGGAGAGGGAGATGTTGTATCCGTGTGTCCGTGTGGAGAGGGAGATGTTGTATCGATGTGTCCGTGTGGAGAGGGAGATGTTGTATCGATGTGTCCGTGTGGAGATGGAGATGTTGTATCGATGTGTCCGTGTGGAGAGGGAGATGTTGTATCAGTGTGTCCGTGTGGAGAGGGAGATGTGTCGATGTGTCCGTGTGGAGAGGGAGATGTTGTATCAGTGTGTCCGTGTGGAGAGGGAGATGTTGTATCAGTGTGTCCATGTGGAGAGGGAGATGTTGTATCGATGTGTCCGTGTGGAGAGGGAGATGTTGTATCAGTGTGTCCGTGTGGAGAGGGAGATGTTGTATCAGTGTGTTCGTGTGGAGAGGGAGATGTTGTATCCGTGTGTCCGTGTGGAGAGGGAGATGTTGTATCGATGTGTCCGTGTGGAGAGGGAGATGTTGTATCGATGTGTCCGTGTGGAGAGGGAGATGTTGTATCGATGTGTCCGTGTGGAGAGGGAGATGTTGTATCAGTGTGTCCGTGTGGAGAGGGAGATGTTGTGTCCATGTGTCCGTGTGGAGAGGGAGATGTTGTATCGATGTGTCCGTGTGGAGAGGGAGATGTTGTATCGATGTGTCCGTGTGGAGAGGGAGATGTTGTATCAGTGTGTCCGTGTGGAGAGTGAGATGTTGTGTCCATGTGTCCGTGTGGAGAGGGAGATGTTGTATCGATGTGTCCGTGTGGAGAGGGAGATGTTGTATCGATGTGTCCGTGTGGAGAGGGAGATGTTGTATCGATGTGTCCGTGTGGAGTGGGAGATGTTGTATCGATGTGTCCGTGTGGAGAGGGAGATGTTGTATCGATGTGTCCGTGTGGAGAGGGAGATGTTGTATCGATGTGTCCGTGTGGAGATGGAGATGTTGTATCAGTGTGTCCATGTGGAGAGTGAGATGTTGTATCGATGTGTCCGTGTGGAGAGGGAGATGTTGTATCGATGTGTCCGTGTGGAGAGGGAGATGTTGTATCAGTGTGTCCGTGTGGAGAGGGAGATGTTGTATCAGTGTGTCCGTGTGGAGAGGGAGATGTTGTATCGATGTGTCCGTGTGGAGAGGGAGATGTTGTATCAGTGTGTCCGTGTGGAGAGGGAGATGTTGTATCGATGTGTCCGTGTGGAGAGGGAGATGTTGTATCGGTGTGTCCGTGTGGAGAGGGAGATGTTGTATCAGTGTGTCCGTGTGGAGAGGGAGATGTTGTATCCGTGTGTCCGTGTGGAGAGGGAGATGTTGTATCGATGTGTCCGTGTGGAGAGGGAGATGTTGTATCGATGTGTCCGTGTGGAGATGGAGATGTTGTATCGATGTGTCCGTGTGGAGAGGGAGATGTTGTATCAGTGTGTCCGTGTGGAGAGGGAGATGTGTCGATGTGTCCGTGTGGAGAGGGAGATGTTGTATCAGTGTGTCCGTGTGGAGAGGGAGATGTTGTATCAGTGTGTCCGTGTGGAGAGGGAGATGTTGTATCGATGTGTCCGTGTGGAGAGGGAGATGTTGTATCAGTGTGTCAGTGTGGAGAGGGAGATGTTGTATCAGTGTGTCCGTGTGGAGAGGGAGATGTTGTATCCGTGTGTCCGTGTGGAGAGGGAGATGTTGTATCGATGTGTCCGTGTGGAGTGGGAGATGTTGTATCGATGTGTCCGTGTGGAGAGGGAGATGTTGTATCGATGTGTCCGTGTGGAGAGGGAGATGTTGTATCAGTGTGTCCGTGTGGAGAGGGAGATGTTGTGTCCATGTGTCCGTGTGGAGAGGGAGATGTTGTATCGATGTGTCCGTGTGGAGAGGGAGATGTTGTATCGATGTGTCCGTGTGGAGAGGGAGATGTTGTATCAGTGTGTCCGTGTGGAGAGTGAGATGTTGTGTCCATGTGTCCGTGTGGAGAGGGAGATGTTGTATCGATGTGTCCGCGTGGAGAGGAGATGTTGTATCAGTGTGTCCGTGTGGAGAGGGAGATGTTGTATCAATGTGTCCGTGTGGAGAGGGAGATGTTGTATCGATGTGTCCGTGTGGAGAGGGAGATGTTGTATCGATGTGTCCGTGTGGAGAGGGAGATGTTGTGTCGATGTGTCCGTGTGGAGAGGGAGATGTTGTATCAGTGTGTCCGTGTGGAGAGGGAGATGTTGTGTCGATGTGTCCGTGTGGAGAGGGAGATGTTGTATCGATGTGTCCGTGTGGAGAGGGAGATGTTGTGTCGATGTGTCCGTGTGGAGAGGGAGATGTTGTATCGATGTGTCCGTGTGGAGAGGGAGATGTTGTGTCGATGTGTCCGTGTGGAGAGGGAGATGTTGTATCGATGTGTCCGTGTGGAGAGCGAGATGTTGTGTCGATGTGTCCGTGTGGAGAGGGAGATGTTGTATCAGTGTGTCCGTGTGGAGAGGGAGATGTTGTATCGATGTGTCCGTGTGGAGAGGGAGATGTTGTATCAGTGTGTCCGTGTGGAGAGGGAGATGTTGTATCGATGTGTCCGTGTGGAGAGGGAGATGTTGTATCGATGTGTCCGTGTGGAGAGGGAGATGTTGTATCGATGTGTCCGTGTGCGGAGGGAGATGTTGTATCGGTGTGTCCGTGTGGAGAGGGAGATGTTGTATCGGTGTGTCCGTGTGGAGAGGGAGATGTTGTATCGATGTGTCCGTGTGGAGAGGGAGATGTTGTATCGATGTGTCCGTGTGGAGAGGGAGATGTTGTGTCGATGTCCGTGTGGAGAGGGAGATGTTGTGTCGGTGTGTCCGTGTGGAGAGGGAGATGTTGTGTCGATGTGTCCGTGTGGAGAGGGAGATGTTGTATCGATGTGTCCGTGTGGACAGGGAGATATTGTATCCATGTGTCCGTGTGGAGAGGGAGATGTTGTATCGATGTGTCCGTGTGGAGAGGGAGATGTTGTATCGATGTGTCCGTGTGGAGAGGGAGATGTTGTATCGATGTGTCCGTGTGGAGAGGGAGATGTTGTATCGATGTGTCCGTGTGGAGAGTGAGATGTTGTATCGATGTGTCCGTGTGGAGAGGGAGATGTTGTATCAGTGTGTCCGTGTGGAGAGGGAGATGTTGTATCGATGTGTCCGTGTGGAGAGGGAGATGTTGTATCGGTGTGTCCGTGTGGAGAGGGAGATGTTGTATCGATGTGTCCGTGTGGAGAGGGAGATGTTGTATCGGTGTGTCCGTGTGGAGAAGGAGATGTTGTATCAGTGTGTCCGTGTGGAGAGGGAGATGTTGTATCGGTGTGTCCGTGTGGAGAGGGAGATTGTGTGTCCGTGTGGAGAGGGAGATTGTGTGTCCGTGTGGAGAGGGAGATTGTGTGTCCGTGTGGAGAGGGAGATGCTGTGTCCGTGTGGAGAGGGAGATTGTGTGTCCGTGTGGAGAGGTAGATGCTGTGTCCGTGTGGAGAGGGAGATTGTGTGTCCGTGTGGAGAGGGAGATGGTGTGTCCGTGTGGAGAGGGAGATTGTGTGTCCGTGTGGAGAGGGAGATTGTGTGTCCGTGTGGAGAGGTAGATTGTGTGTCCGTGTGGAGAGTGAGATTGTGTGTCCGTGTGGAGAGGGAGATTGTGTGTCCGTGTGGAGAGGGAGATTGTGTGTCCGTGTGGAGAGGGAGATTGTGTGTCCGTGTGGAGAGGGAGATTGTGTGTCCGTGTGGAGAGGGAGATTGTGTGTCCGTGTGGTGAGGGAGATTGTGTGTCCGTGTGGAGAGGGAGATTGTGTGTCCGTGTGGAGAGGGAGATTGTGTGTCCGTGTGGAGAGGGAGATGCTGTGTCCGTGTGGAGAGGGAGATTGTGTGTCCGTGTGGAGAGTGAGATTGTGTGTCCGTGTGGAGAGGCAGATTGAGTGTCCGTGTGGAGAGGGAGATGCTGTGTCCGTGTGGAGAGGGAGATTGTGTGTCCGTGTGGAGAGGGAGATTGTGTGTTCGTGTGGAGAGGGAGATTGTGTGTCCGTGTGGAGAGGCAGATTGTGTGTCCGTGTGGAGAGGGAGATGCTGTGTCCGTGTGGAGAGGGAGATTGTGTGTCCGTGTGGAGAGGGAGATTGTGTGTCCATGTGGAGAGGGAGATTGTGTGTCCGTGTGGAGAGGCAGATTGTGTGTCCGTGTGGAGAGGGAGATGCTGTGTTCATGTGGAGAGGGAGATTGTGTGTCCGTGTGGAGAGTGAGATTGTGTGTCCGTGTGGAGAGGGAGATTGTGTGTCCGTGTGGAGAGGGAGATTGTGTGTCCGTGTGGAGAGGGAGATTGTGTGTCCGTGTGGAGAGGCAGATTGTGTGTCCGTGTGGAGAGGGAGATTGTGTGTCCGTGTGGAGAGGGAGATTGTGTGTCCGTGTGGAGAGTGAGATTGTGTGTCCGTGTGGAGAGGGAGATTGTGTGTCCGTGTGGAGAGGGAGATTGTGTGTCCGTGTGGAGAGGGAGATGCTGTGTCCGTGTGGAGAGGGAGATTGTGTGTCCGTGTGGAGAGGGAGATTGTGTGTCCGTGTGGAGAGGGAGATTGTGTGTCCGTGTGGAGAGGGAGATTGTGTGTCCGTGTGGAGAGGGAGATTGTGTGTCCGTGTGGAGAGGGAGATTGTGTGTCCGTGTGGAGAGGGAGATTGTGTGTCCGTGTGGAGAGGGAGATTGTGTGTCCGTGTGGAGAGGGAGATTGTGTGTCCGTGTGGAGAGGGAGATTGTGTGTCCGTGTGGAGAGGGAGATTGTGTGTCCGTGTGGAGAGGGAGATTGTGTGTCCGTGTGGAGAGGGAGATTGTGTGTCCGTGTGGAGAGGGAGATTGTGTGTCCGTGTGGAGAGGGAGATGCTGTGTCCGTGTGGAGAGGGAGATTGTGTGTCCGTGTGGAGAGGGAGATTGTGTGTCCGTGTGGAGAGGGAGATTGTGTGTCCGTGTGGAGAGGGAGATTGTGTGTCCGTGTGGAGAGGGAGATTGTGTGTCCGTGTGGAGAGGGAGATGCTGTGTCCGTGTGGAGAGGGAGATGGTGTGTCCGTGTGGAGAGGGAGATTGTGTGTCCGTGTGGAGAGGGAGATTGTGTGTCCGTGTGGAGAGGGAGATTGTGTGTCCGTGTGGAGAGGGAGATTGTGTGTCCGTGTGGAGGGGGAGATTGTGTGTCCGTGTGGAGAGGGAGATTGTGTGTCCGTGTGGAGAGGGAGATTGTGTGTCCGTGTGGAGAGTGAGATTGTGTGTCCGTGTGGAGAGGGAGATTGTGTGTCCGTGTGGAGAGGGAGATGGTGTGTCCGTGTGGAGAGGGAGATTGTGTGTCCGTGTGGAGAGGGAGATTGTGTGTCCGTGTGGAGAGGGAGATTGTGTGTCCGTGTGGAGAGGGAGATTGTGTGTCCGTGTGGAGAGGGAGATTGTGTGTCCGTGTGGAGAGGGAGATTCTGTGTCCGTGTGGAGAGGGAGATTGTGTGTCCGTGTGGAGAGGGAGATTGTGTGTTCGTGTGGAGGGGGAGATTGTGTGTCCGTGTGGAGAGGGAGATTGTGTGTCCGTGTGGAGAGGGAGATTGTGTGTCCGTGTGGAGGGGGAGATTGTGTGTCCGTGTGGAGAGAGAGATTGTGTGTCCGTGTGGAGAGGGAGATGCTGTGTCCGTGTGGAGAGGGAGATTGTGTGACCGTGTGGAGAGGGAGATTGTGTGTCCGTGTGGAGAGGGAGATTGTGTGTCCGTGTGGAGAGGGAGATTGTGTGTCCGTGTGGAGAGGGAGATTGTGTGTCCGTGTGGAGAGGGAGATTGTGTGTCCGTGTGGAGAGGGAGATTGTGTGTCCGTGTGGAGAGGGAGATTGTGTGTCCGTGTGGAGAGGGAGATTGTGTGTCCGTGTGGAGAGGGAGATTGTGTGTCCGTGTGGAGAGGGAGATTGTGTGTCCGTGTGGAGAGGGAGATTGTGTGTCCGTGTGGAGAGGGAGATTGTTTGTCCGTGTGGAGAGGGAGATTGTGTGTCCGTGTGGAGAGGGAGATTGTGTGTCCGTGTGGAGAGGGAGATTGTGTGTCCGTGTGGAGAGGGAGATGCTGTGTCCGTGTGGAGAGGGAGATTGTGTGTCCGTGTGGAGAGGGAGATTGTGTGTCCGTGTGGAGAGGGAGATTGTGTGTCCGTGTGGAGAGGGAGATTGTGTGTCCGTGTGGAGAGGGAGATTGTGTGTCCGTGTGGAGGGGGAGATTGTGTGTCCGTGTGGAGAGGGAGATTGTGTGTCCGTGTGGAGGGGGAGATTGTGTGTCCGTGTGGAGAGGGAGATTGTGTGTCCGTGTGGAGAGGGAGATTGTGTGTCCGTGTGGAGAGGGAGATTGTGTGTCCGTGTGGAGGGGGAGATTGTGTGTCCGTGTGGAGGGGGAGATTGTGTGTCCGTGTGGAGAGGGAGATTGTGTGTCCGTGTGGAGAGAGAGATTGTGTGTCCGTGTGGAGAGGGAGATTGTGTGTCCGTGTGGAGAGGGAGATTGTGTGTCCGTGTGGAGAGGGAGATTGTGTGTCCGTGTGGAGAGGGAGATTGTGTGTCCGTGTGGAGAGGGAGATTGTGTGTCCGTGTGGAGGGGGAGATTGTGTGTCCGTGTGGAGGGGGAGATTGTGTGTCCGTGTGGAGAGGGAGATTGTGTGTCCGTGTGGAGAGGGAGATTGTGTGTCCGTGTGGAGAGGGAGATTGTGTGTCCGTGTGTAGAGGGAGATTGTGTGTCCGTGTGGAGAGGGAGATGCTGTGTCCGTGTGGAGAGGGAGATTGTGTGTCCGTGTGGAGAGGGAGATTGTGTGTCCGTGTGGAGAGGGAGATTGTGTGTCCGTGTGGAGAGGGAGATTGTGTGTCCGTGTGGAGAGGGAGATTGTGTGTCCGTGTGGAGAGGGAGATTGTGTGTCCGTGTGGAGAGGGAGATTGTGTGTCCGTGTGGAGAGGGAGATTGTGTGTCCGTGTGGAGAGGGAGATTGTGTGTCCGTGTGGAGAGGGAGATTGTGTGTCCGTGTGGGGAGGGAGATTGTGTGTCCGTGTGGAGAGGTAGATTGTGTGACCGTGTGGAGGGGTAGATGCTGTGTCCGTGTGGAGAGGGAGATTGTGTGTCCGTGTGGAGGGGGAGATGCTGTGTCCGTGTGGAGAGGGAGATTGTGTGTCCGTGTGGAGGGGGAGATGCTGTGTCCGTGTGGAGAGGGAGATTGTGTGTCCGTGTGGAGAGGGAGATTGTGTGTCCCTGTGGAGAGGGAGATTGTGTGTCCGTGTGGAGAGGGAGATTGTGTGTCCGTTTGGAGAGGGAGATTGTGTGTCCGTGTGGAGAGGGAGATTGTGTGTCCGTGTGGAGAGGGAGATTGTGTGTCCGTGTGGAGAGGGAGATTGTGTGTCCGTGTGGAGAGGGAGATGCTGTGTCCGTGTGGAGAGGGAGATTGTGTGTCCGTGTGGAGAGGGAGATTGTGTGTCCGTGTGGAGAGGGAGATTGTGTGTCCGTGTGGAGAGGGAGATTGTGTGTCCGTGTGGAGAGGGAGATTGTGTGTCCGTGTGGAGAGGGAGATTGTGTGTCCGTTTGGAGAGGGAGATTGTGTGTCCGTGTGGAGAGGGAGATTGTGTGTCCGTGTGGAGAGGGAGATTGTGTGTCCGTGTGGAGAGGGAGATTGTGTGTCCGTGTGGAGAGGGAGATGCTGTGTCCGTGTGGAGAGGGAGATTGTGTGTCCGTGTGGAGAGGGAGATTGTGTGTCCGTGTGGAGAGGGAGATTGTGTGTCCGTGTGGAGAGGGAGATTGTGTGTCCGTGTGGAGAGGGAGATTGTGTGTCCGTGTGGAGAGGGAGATTGTGTGTCCGTGTGGAGAGGGAGATTGTGTGTCCGTGTGGAGAGGGAGATGCTGTGTCCGTGTGGAGAGGGAGATTGTGTGTCCGTGTGGAGAGGGAGATTGTGTGTCCGTGTGGAGAGGGAGATTGTGTGTCCGTGTGGAGAGGGAGATTGCGTGTCCGTGTGGAGAGGGAGATTGTGTGTCCGTGTGGGGAGGGAGATTGTGTGTCCGTGTGGAGAGGGAGATTGTGTGTCCGTGTGGAGAGGGAGATGCTGTGTCCGTGTGGAGAGGGAGATTGTGTGTCCGTGTGGAGAGGGAGATGCTGTGTCCGTGTGGAGAGGGAGATTGTGTGTCCGTGTGGAGAGGGAGATTGTGTGTCCGTGTGGAGAGGGAGATTGTGTGTCCGTGTGGAGAGGGAGATTGTGTGTCCGTGTGGAGAGGGAGATTGTGTGTCCGTGTGGAGAGGGAGATGCTGTGTCCGTGTGGAGAGGGAGATTGTGTGTCCGTGTGGAGAGGGAGATTGTGTGTCCGTGTGGAGAGGGAGATGCTGTGTCCGTGTGGAGAGGGAGATTGTGTGTCCGTGTGGAGAGGGAGATTGTGTGTCCGTGTGGAGAGGGAGATTGTGTGTCCGTGTGGAGAGGGAGATTGTGTGTCCGTGTGGAGAGGGAGATTGTGTGTCCGTGTGGAGAGGGAGATTGTGTGTCCGTGTGGAGAGGGAGATTGTGTGTCCGTGTGGAGAGGGAGATTGTGTGTCCGTGTGGAGAGGGAGATTGTGTGTCCGTGTGGAGAGGGAGATTGTGTGTCCGTGTGGAGAGGGAGATTGTGTGTCCGTGTGGAGAGGGAGATTGTGTGTCCGTGTGGAGAGGGAGATTGTGTGTCCGTGTGGAGAGGGAGATTGTGTGTCCGTGTGGAGAGGGAGATTGTTTGTCCGTGTGGAGAGGGAGATTGTGTGTCCGTGTGGAGAGTGAGATTGTGTGTCCGTGTGGAGAGGGAGATTGTGTGTCCGTGTGGAGAGGGAGATTGTGTGTCCGTGTGGAGAGGGAGATTGTGTGTCCGTGTGGAGAGGGAGATTGTGTGTCCGTGTGGAGAGGGAGATTGTGTGTCCGTGTGGAGAGGGAGATTGTGTGTCCGTGTGGAGAGGGAGATGCTGTGTCCGTGTCGAGAGGGAGATGCTGTGTCCGTGTGGAGAGGGAGATGCTGTGTCCGTGTCCAGAGGGAGATTGTGTGTCCGTGTGGAGAGGGAGATTGTGTGTCCGTGTGGAGAGGGAGATAGTGTGTCCGTGTGGAGAGGGAGATGCTGTGTCCGTGTCCAGAGGGAGATTGTGTGTCCGTGTGGAGAGGGAGATTGTGTGTCCGTGAGGAGAGGGAGATTGTGTGTCCGTGTGGAGAGGGAGATGCTGTGTCCGTGTGGAGAGGGAGATTGTGTGTCCGTGTGGAGAGGGAGATTGTGTGTCCGTGTGGAGAGGGAGATTGTGTGTCCGTGTGGAGAGGGAGATTGTGTGTCCGTGTGGAGAGGGAGATTGTGTGTCCGTGTGGAGAGGGAGATTGTGTGTCCGTGTGGAGAGGGAGATTGTGTGTCCGTGTGGAGAGGGAGATTGTGTGTCCGTGTGGAGAGGGAGATTGTGTGTCCGTGTGGAGAGGGAGATTGTGTGTCCGTGTGGAGAGGGAGATGCTGTGTCCGTGTGGAGAGGGAGATTGTGTGTCCGTGTGGAGAGGGAGATTGTGTGTCCGTGTGGAGAGGGAGATTGTGTGTCCGTGTGGAGAGGGAGATTGTGTGTCCGTGTGGAGAGGGAGATTGTGTGTCCGTGTGGAGAGGGAGATGCTGTGTCCGTGTGGAGAGGGAGATTGTGTGTCCGTGTGGAGAAGGAGATTGTGTGTCCGTGTGGAGAGGGAGATTGTGTGTCCGTGTGGAGAGGGAGATTGTGTGTCCGTGTGGAGAGGGAGATTGTGTGTCCGTGTGGAGAGGGAGATTGTGTGTCCGTGTGGAGAGGGAGATTGTGTGTCCGTGTGGAGAGGGAGATGGTGTGTCCGTGTGGAGAGGGAGATGCTGTGTCCGTGTGGAGAGGGAGATTGTGTGTCCGTGTGGAGAGGGAGATGGGGTGTCCGTGTGGAGAGGGAGATTGTGTGTCCGTGTGGAGAGGGAGATGCTGTGTCCGTGTGGAGAGGGAGATTGTGTGTCCGTGTGGAGAGGGAGATGGGGTGTCCGTGTGGAGAGGGAGATTGTGTGTCCGTGTGGAGAGGGAGATTGTGTGTCCGTGTGGAGAGGGAGATTGTGTGTCCGTGTGGAGAGGGAGATTGTGTGTCCGTGTGGAGAGGGAGATTGTGTGTCCGTGTGGAGAGGGAGATTGTGTGTCCGTGTGGAGAGCGAGATGCTGTGTCCGTGTGGAGAGGGAGATTGTGTGTCCGTGTGGAGAGGGAGATTGTGTGTCCGTGTGGAGAGGGAGATTGTGTGTCCGTGTGGAGAAGGAGATTGTGTGTCCGTGTGGAGAGGGAGATTGTGTGTCCGTGTGGAGAGGGAGATTGTGTGTCCGTGTGGAGAGGGAGATTGTGTGTCCGTGTGGAGAGGGAGATTGTGTGTCCGTGTGGAGAGGGAGATTGTGTGTCCGTGTGGAGAGGGAGATGGTGTGTCCGTGTGGAGAGGGAGATGCTGTGTCCGTGTGGAGAGGGAGATTGTGTGTCCGTGTGGAGAGGGAGATTGTGTGTCCGTGTGGAGAGGGAGATGCTGTGTCCGTGTGGAGAGGGAGATTGTGTGTCCGTGTGGAGAGGGAGATTGTGTGTCCGTGTGGAGAGGGAGATTGTGTGTCCGTGTGGAGAGGGAGATTGTGTGTCCGTGTGGAGAGGGAGATTGTGTGTCCGTGTGGAGAGGGAGATTGTGTGTCCGTGTGGAGAGGGAGATTGTGTGTCCGTGTGGAGAGGGAGATGCTGTGTCCGTGTGGAGAGGGAGATTGTGTGTCCGTGTGGAGAGGGAGATGCTGTGTCCGTGTGGAGAGGGAGATTGTGTGTCCGTGTGGAGAGGGAGATTGTGTGTCCGTGTGGAGAGGAAGATGCTGTGTCCGTGTGGAGATGGAGATTGTATGTCCGTGTGGAGAGGGAGATGCTGTGTCCGTGTGGAGAGGGAGATTGTGTGTCCGTTTGGAGAGGGAGATGCTGTGTCCGTGTGGAGAGGGAGATTGTGTGTCCGTGTGGAGAGGGAGATTGTGTGTCCGTGTGGAGAGGGAGATTGTGTGTCCGTGTGGAGAGGGAGATTGTGTGTCCGTGTGGAGAGGGAGATGCTGTGTCCGTGTGGAGAGGGAGATTGTGTGTCCGTGTGGAGAGGGAGATTGTGTGTCCGTGTGGAGAGGGAGATTGTGTGTCCGTGTGGAGAGGGAGATTGTGTGTCCGTGTGGAGAGGGAGATGCTGTGTCCGTGTGGAGAGGGAGATTGTGTGTCCGTGTGGAGAGGGAGATTGTGTGTCTGTGTGGAGAGGGAGATTGTGTGTCCGTGTGGAGAGGGAGATTGTGTGTCCGTGTGGAGAGGGAGATTGTGTTTCCGTGTGGAGAGGGAGATTGTGTGTCCGTGTGGAGAGGGAGATTGTGTGTCCGTGTGGAGAGGGAGATTGTGTGTCCGTGTGGAGAGGGAGATTGTGTGTCCGTGTGGAGAGGGAGATTGTGTGTCCGTGTGGAGAGGGAGATTGTGTGTCCGTGTGGAGAGGGAGATGCTGTGTCCGTGTGGAGAGGGAGATTGTGTGTCCGTGTGGAGAGGGAGATTGTGTGTCCGTGTGGAGAGGGAGATTGTGTGTCCGTGTGGAGAGGGAGATTGTGTGTCCGTGTGGAGAGGGAGATTGTGTGTCCGTGTGGAGAGGGAGATTGTGTGTCCGTGTGGAGAGGGAGATTGTGTGTCCGTGTGGAGAGGGAGATTGTGTGTCCGTGTGGAGAGGGAGATTGTGTGTCCGTGTGGAGAGGGTGATTGTGTGTCCGTGTGGAGAGGGAGATTGTGTGTCCGTGTGGAGAGGGAGATTGTGTGTCCGTGTGGAGAGGGAGATGTTGTGTCCGTGTGGAGAGGGAGATTGTGTGTCCGTGTGGAGAGGGAGATGCTGTGTCCGTGTGGAGAGGGAGATTGTGTGTCCGTGTGGAGAGGGAGATTGTGTGTCCGTGTGGAGAGGGAGATTGTGTGTCCGTGTGGAGAGGGAGATTGTGTGTCCGTGTGGAGAGGGAGATTGTGTGTCCGTGTGGAGATGGAGATGCTGTGTCCGTGTGGAGAGGGAGATTGTGTGTCCGTGTGGAGAGGGAGATTGTGTGTCCGTGTGGAGAGGGAGATTGTGTGTCCGTGTGGAGAGGGAGATGCTGTGTCCGTGTGGAGAGGGAGATGTTGTATCGATGTGTCCGTGTGGAGAGGGAGATGTTGTATCGATGTGTCCGTGTGGAGAGGGAGATGTTGTATCGGTGTGTCCGTGTGGAGAGGGAGATTGTGTGTCCGTGTGGAGAGGGAGATTGTGTGTCCGTGTGGAGAGGGAGATTGTGTGTCCGTGTGGAGAGGGAGATTGTGTGTCCGTGTGGAGAGGGAGATTGTGTGTCCGTGTGGAGAGGGAGATTGTGTGTCCGTGTGGAGAGGGTGATTGTGTGTCCGTGTGGAGAGGGAGATTGTGTGTCCGTGTGGAGAGGGAGATTGTGTGTCCGTGTGGAGAGGGAGATTGTGTGTCCGTGTGGAGAGGGAGATTGTGTGTCCGTGTGGAGAGGGAGATTGTGTGTCCGTGTGGAGAGGGAGATTGTGTGTCCGTGTGGAGAGGGAGATTGTGTGTCCGTGTGGAGAGGGAGATTGTGTGTCCGTGTGGAGAGGGAGATTGTGTGTCCGTGTGGAGAGGGAGATTGTGTGTCCGTGTGGAGAGGGAGATTGTGTGTCCGTGTGGAGAGGGTGATTGTGTGTCCGTGTGGAGAGGGAGATTGTGTGTCCGTGTGGAGAGGGAGATTGTGTGTCCGTGTGGAGAGGGAGATTGTGTGTCCGTGTGGAGAGGGAGATTGTGTGTCCGTGTGGAGAGGGAGATTGTGTGTCCGTGTGGAGAGGGAGATTGTGTGTCCGTGTGGAGAGGGAGATTGTGTGTCCGTGTGGAGAGGGAGATTGTGTGTCCGTGTGGAGAGGGAGATTGTGTGTCCGTGTGGAGAGGGAGATTGTGTGTCCGTGTGGAGAGGGAGATTGTGTGTCCGTGTGGAGAGGGTGATTGTGTGTCCGTGTGGAGAGGGAGATTGTGTGTCCGTGTGGAGAGGGAGATTGTGTGTCCGTGTGGAGAGGGAGATTGTGTGTCCGTGTGGAGAGGGAGATTGTGTGTCCGTGTGGAGAGGGAGATTGTGTGTCCGTGTGGAGAGGGAGATTGTGTGTCCGTGTGGAGAGGGAGATTGTGTGTCCGTGTGGAGAGGGAGATTGTGTGTCCGTGTGGAGAGGGAGATTGTGTGTCCGTGTGGAGAGGGAGATTGTGTGTCCGTGTGGAGAGGGAGATTGTGTGTCCGTGTGGAGAGGGAGATTGTGTGTCCGTGTGGAGAGGGAGATTGTGTGTCCGTGTGGAGAGGGAGATTGTGTGTCCGTGTGGAGAGGGAGATTGTGTGTCCGTGTGGAGAGGGAGATTGTGTGTCCGTGTGGAGAGGGAGATTGTGTGTCCGTGTGGAGAGGGAGATTGTGTGTCCGTGTGGAGAGGGAGATTGTGTGTCCGTGTGGAGAGGGAGATTGTGTGTCCGTGTGGAGAGGGAGATTGTGTGTCCGTGTGGAGAGGGAGATTGTGTGTCCGTGTGGAGAGGGAGATTGTGTGTCCGTGTGGAGAGGGAGATGTTTCTCCCCTCTGCAGAAGCCTGCTGCTGCTCTCTCTCTCTTATTGGCTGCCGGACCTACAGCCATGATTGGCTGAGAGGGAGCTGTGGGGAATGACGGGGAAGCTTTGATTGGAGAGAGAGAGAGAGAGGCAGAGAGCAGGAGCTGAGATTGCTGACCAGGCACTGAGGAAAGGCAATATCTGTGGAGAGAGCAGCGAGTGCTTTGACACTGACTGACGGGGATGGTTGGATGTCAGGAGCAGCTTCAGTCTGGAGTGAAGGACAGAGGTCTGAATGAGGGCAGGACCTGCTGCTGTGGGGAGTAGATATTGAGAGGCAGGTGAGCTGACTTGCTGGAAGTGAGGGGAGATCACAGCCTGCAGCCGAGCAGGCACACAGGATACAAAACAGAGCTGATCTCCGGGAGGCTGTCGCTGGCTGCACCATGTGCGAAAGGGCTTGTGATTGGCACTTACTGTGCTGCTGCCTGTGGTGGAATTGAAGAGGGTTAGATCATCCCCCCAAGTGGCAGCGATTGCTTTGAAGCCACTTCTCGCTCCATCGGGATTCCTCTGAATGCCACTTCCTTGCTTGGCTCCTCTCACTCTGAGAGCATGCTGATGTGCAGAAGAGTTTCTTGTGCATGAAAAGATCCCACAGAAGTCGTTCGAAGATGAATCGATCGGACAGCGATGAATCGGCCTATCACCGCAGCCCGTCCCTGGACAGCAAGGACTACTCTGCTGCACACGGGGCCTTTCGCCGCTACAGCAGCCTGTACGGCGGCCAGTTTGGGGCCAACTCCTCCTTCTTTGGATTGCACACTAACCCAGGGCCTAAAGCCAGCAAAGCGGAGTATACGTCCCCGAAGGGCAGTAAATACGTGGTCTTTTACCTGGATCTCTCCTTTATATTCCTTCTGGAGCTGAAGAGATGCAGCATGGCTCAGAACTGCTTGCAGTGTCTCAAGTACCTCATGTTCATCTTTAACCTCTTGTTCTGGGTAAGTGCTGTTTGCCTTCTCGCTCCTTTCAAGTATCGCCAGCCTGCTCGGTCTCTTCAATCTCAGTCTCCGCACATTATCCCATCTTTATCCCCCATCACCACCTGCCTGTGTTTCAGTTCAATGTTGCCTTTATATCCCGGCCTTGCTCCGGAATGTCGAGGCAGGGGTTGGGGGTGAATTTACCTCCCGTTCCACTTCGTTGACAGGGTTAAGTTAGGGTGGCAGGGTGGGCAGACCACGTCCCAGCACCGACCCCCGACCCCCGACCCCTGGCCCCCGACCCCCAAACCCCCACCCCCGAACCCCCACCCCCACCCCAACCCCCGAACCCCCAACCTGAACTCCCACCTCCAAGCCGAACCCCCACCCCCGAACTCCGACCCCTAAACCCCCACCCCCGAACCTCCGACCCTGAGTCCCCACCACCGAACCTCAGACTACCGAACCCCCACCCACGTACCCCAAACCCCCACTGCCACCCCTGAAACTTCACCCCCATCCCCACCCCTGAACCCCCACCCCCACCCCCACCCCTGAACCCCCACCCCCACTCCCACCCCTGAACCCCCACCCCCACCGCCGAACCCTCGACCCCAACCCTGAACTCCCACCTCCAACCTGAACCCCCACCCCCAAACTCCGACCCCTAAACCCCCACCCCCGAACCTCCGACCCCTGAACCCCCACCCCCGAACCTCCGACCCCTGAACCCCCACCCCCGAACCTCCGACCCCTAAACCCCCACCCCCGAACCTCCGACCCCTGAACCCCCACCCCCGAACCTCCGACCCCCGAACCCCCACCCCCGAACTCCGACCCCTAAACCCCCACCCCCGAACCTCCGACCCCTGAACCCCCACCCCCGAACCTCAGACCCCCGAACCCCCACCGCCAACCCGAACTCACACCCCCAAACACCCACCCTGACCCCCCAAACCCCCACACCCGACCCTCGAACCCCCACCCCGACCCCTGAACCAACACCCCCGACCCCCGAAACCCCCACCCCAACCCGAACTCCCACCTCCACCCCCGACCCTTCCACCCCACACCCCGACTCCCGAACCCCCACCCCACCCCCGAACCCCCACTCCACCCCCGAACCCCCACCACACCCCTGGACCCCCAGCTCCACCCCGAACCCCACCCCACCCCCAAGCCCCCGCCTCCGACCCCCGAACCCCCACCAAACCCCACCCCGACCCCTCCACCTCACACCTCCCATCCCAAACCTGCAGCCACCAACACCCCCAATGCCCCGACCTCCGACCCCTCACACCTCCACCCCTGACCCCCAACCCCAACACCCCTACTATTGACCCCCGACCCTCACTCCCAACCCCCAATACCCCCAACCTGACACCAAACCCCAACATGCCCTCCATTGACCCCCAAGCCCCAACACTCCACACCCCACTCCTGATGCCCCACCTCTGACCCCCAACACCCAACACCCTAAACCCCTTCCCCTTAAGAAATTCACTCTCTTTGTCCTTAAGGGGAGCCTGTTGGTGGAAAGTGTGTTCCAATTACAGACAGAACGTTGTGAGGTCCCTCTCCTCCACCCCCCCATCCCGGTCCTTAAACACCCCCGGTCCTCATACCACCCCCCCCAGTCCTTATATCCCCCAGTCCTTATACCCCCCCCAGTCCTCATACCCCCCCCGATCCTTAAAACCCCCCAGTCCTTATACCCCCCGGTCCTCATACCACCCCCCACAGTCCTTATACCCCCCAGTCCTTATACCCCCCCAGTCCATATACCCCCCCAGCCCTTATACCCCCCCAGTCCTTATACCCCCCCAGTCCTCATACCCCCCCCCCCGGTCCTTAAACCCCCCCGTTCCTTATACCCCCTGGTCCTCATACCCCCCCAGTCCTTATACCCCCCCGGTCCTTGTAACCCCCGGCCCTCATAACCCCCCCCGGTCCTCATACCCCCCCCGGTCCTTATATCCCCCGGTCCTTATACCCCCCCCGGTCCTTATACCCCCTGGTCCTCATACCCCCCCAGTCCTTATACCCCCCCCGGTCCTTGTAACCCCCGGTCCTCATACCCCCCGGTCCTTATACCCCCGGTCCTCATACCCCCCGGTCCTTATACCTCCGGTCCTTATACCCCCCGGTCCTTATACCACCCCGGTCCTTATACCCCCCGGTCCTTATACCACCCCGGTCCTTATACCCCCGGTCCTCATACCCCCCGGTCCTTATATCCCCGGTCCTCATACCCCCCGGTCCTTATACCTCTGGTCCTCATACCCCCCCGGTCCTTATACCTCCGTTCCTTATACCCCCCGGTCCTTATACCTCCGGTCCTTATACCCCCCGGTCCTTATACCTCCGGTCCTTATACCCCCGGTCCTCATACCCCCCGGTCCTTATATCCCCGGTCCTCATACCCCCCGGTCCTTATACCTCCGGTCCTCATAGCCCCCCGGTCCTTATACCTCCGGTCCTTATACCCCCCGGTCCTTATACCCCCGGTCCTTATACCCCCCGGTCCTTATACCCCCTGGTCCTTATACCCCCGGTCCTCATACCCCCGGTCCTTATACCCCCGGTCCTTATACCCCCCGGTCCTCATACCCCCCGGTCCTTATACCCCCGGTCCTTATACTCCCCGGTCCTTATACCACCCCGGTCCTTATACCCCCCGGTCCTTATACCCCCGGTCCTCATACCCCCCGGTCCTTATACCCCCGGTCCTTATACCCCCGGTCCTCATACCCCCCGGTCCTTGTAACCCCCGGTCCTTATACCCCCGGTCCTTATACCCCCCGGTCCTCATACCCCCCGGTCCTTATACCCCCGGTCCTTATACCCCCCGGTCCTTATACCACCCCGGTCCTTATACCCCCCGGTCCTTATACCCCCCGGTCCTTATACCCCCGGTCCTCATACCCCCCCGGTCCTTATACCCCCCCGGTCCTTATACTCCCCGGTCCTTATACCACCCCGGTCCTTATACCCCCGGTCCTTATACCCCCGGTCCTCATACCCCCCGGTCCTTATACCCCCGGTCCTTATACTCCCCGGTCCTTATACCACCCCGGTCCTTATACCCCCGGTCCTCATACCCCCGGTCCTTATACCCCCCGGTCCTCATACTCCCCGGTCCTTATACCCCCGGTCCTTATACCACCCCGGTCCTTATACCCCCGGTCCTCATACCCCCCGGTCCTCATACCCCCGGTCCTTATACCCCCCGGTCCTCATACCCCCCGGTCCTTATACCCCCCAGTCCTTATACTCCCCGGTCCTTATACTCCCCGGTCCTTATACCCCCCGGTCCTCATACCCCCCGGTCCTTATACCCCCCCGGTCCTCATACCCCCCGGTCCTTATACCCCCGGTCCTTATACCCCCCCGGTCCTTATACTCCCCGGTCCACATACCTCCCGGTCCTTATACACCCGGTCCTTATATCCCCGGTCCTTATATCCCCCGGTCCTTATACCCCCGGTCCTTATACCCCCGGTCCTTATATCCCCCGGTCCTTATACCCCCCGGTCCTTATACCCCCGGTCCTTATATCCCCTGGTCCTTATATCCCCCGGTCCTTATAGCCCAGGTCCTCATACCCCCCGGTCCTTATACCCCCCGGTCCTCATACCCCCCGGTCCTTATACCCCCGGTCCTTATACCCCCGGTCCTTATACCCTCTGGTCCTCATTCCCCCCGGTCCTTATACCCCCGGTCCTTATACCCCCGGTCCTTATACCCCCCCGGTCCTTATATCCACCGGTCCTCATATCCCCCGGTCCTCATACCCCCTGGTCCTCATACCCCCTGGTCCTTATACCTCCCGGTCCTTATATACCCCCGGCTTTCATACCCCCCCCAGTCCTCATACCCCCCCAGTCCTAATACCCCCCCAGTCCTTATACCCCCTCCCCGGTCCTAATACCCTCCCTGGTCCTTATACCCCCCAGTCCTCATACCCCCCCAGTCCTTATACCTCCCCGGTCCTTATTCCCCACGGTCCTTATATACCCCCCAGTCCTTATACCCCCCCCCTGGTCCTAATACCCTACCTGGTCCTTATACCCCCCAGTCCTCATACCCCCCCCAGTCCTTATACCCCCCAGTCCTTATACCCCCCCGGTCCTCATACCCCCCAGTCCTACTCACCCCCGGTCCTTATAACCCCCGGTCCTTATACCCCCCCCCGGTCCTACTCCCCCCCGGTCCTTATACCCCCCCCGGTCCTTATACCCCCCCGGTCCTACTCCCCCCGGTCCTTATACCCCCCCCGGTCCTACTCACCCCCAGTCCTTATACCCCCCGGTCCTACTCTCCCCCGGTCCTTATATCCTCCCGGTCCTACTCCCCCCCGGTCCTTATACCCCCCACCCCGGTCCTACTCCCCCCCGGTCCTTATTACCCCCACCCCCGGTCCTACTCCCCACCGGTCCTTATACCCACCCGGTCCTACTCCCCCCCGGTCCTTATACCCACCCACCCCCCCCACCGGTCCTCGCCAGGATAAGTATTGTCACTTCTCCATCAAGATGTTGCCAAACATAACACTCCAAGGGTGTTCCATTAATTGGATGGCACGGCGTCTGCCCTTCTCCTGATTGGATGGTGTGTTGAGCCCGTCCAGTTGTGTCGTCGTCTGCCCTTCTCCTGATTGGATGGCATGTTGAGCCCGTCCAGCTGTTCTTATTTGGGAAAAGAGAAGAGCCAGATGGCAGAAGGCAGCACAATGTCTTTGGACCTGATTTAAATCTTCATATTTTTGTGTTTGTATATGAAACAGGAACCAGATTTCTAAAAAGACAATGCCCCTTTAAATCACCATTACTGTAGTGCATGAAAGTTATGATAGTATCACAGTGTGTGAAACCAGGGGCTCGGAGATTTACAAGTGAATTGGAGAGAATGTTACCCCTGCACATGCCCTCCAACAACACTCTGGGGTTAACTCTTTTAAATGTTTTTCCACATTGAATGAAATCATTTACTGGCTGCTGACTTGGGTCAACACATTGTGGCCTGTGGTCTGTCACTGCTGTCGGGGGCAGACAAGATTTTGTTTCAGTGAGAGTCGAGGTGCCATTTCATTGTAGGACTGTGTATCTTTTAATGGAGATGTCATTGTGGGACTGTGTATCATTACATGGAGATATCGTTATATTCACAAGGAGATGCATTATGGGACTGTATATCATTACATGGAGATATCGTTATATTCACAAGGAGATGCATTATGGGACTGTGTATCATTACATGGAGATATCGTTATGAGACTGTGTATATTCACAAGGAGATGCATTATGGGACTGTATATCATTACATGGAGATATCGTTATGGGACTGTGTATATTCACAAGGAGATGCATTGTGGGACAGTGTATTTTTACAGTGAGATGTCAATGTGCAACTGTGTTTCTTTACAGGAAGTTGTCATTATGGGACTGTGTATCTTTAGATGGAGCTAACATTCTGGGACAGTGTATCATTACATGGAGATATCATGGTGGGACTGTATATCTTTACACAGAGATATGATGGTGTGATTGTGTATCTTTACATGGAGATATCACTGGGAGACTGTGATATCGTTGTGGGACTGTGTAGCTTTATATGCAGATGTAATTTTGGTACTGCGTATCTTTACAAGGTATGTAATTATGGGACTGTGTATCTTTACGTGGCGATGTCACTGTGGATCTTTACAGGGAAATGTCACTGTGGGACTGTGTATCTTTACATGGTTACATTATCATGGGAATGTATCTTTATGTGGTTATATTATTATGGGACTGTGTATGTTTACGTAGAGATATCATGGTGAGATTGTGTATCTATACATGGAGTCGTCATTGTGGGACTGTGTATATTTTCAGGGGGATGCTTTTGTGGGGTTGTGTATCTTTACATGGAAATATCATTGTAGGTCTCTGTATCTTTGCAGGGAGATGTTATTGTGGGACTGTGTAGCTTTAAATGGTGATATCGCTATGGTGCTGTGTTTCTTTACAGGCGGATGTCATTATGGGGATGTGTATCTTTACAGGGTGACATCATTGTGGGACTGTGTATCTTTAGATGGAGATAAACATTCTGGGACAGTGTATCATTACATGGAGATATCACGGTGGGACTGTATATCTTTACACAGAGATATGATGGTGTGATTGTGTATCTTTACATGGAGATATCACTGGGAGACTGTGTATCGTTACATTGTGACATCGTTGTGGGACTGTGTAGCTTTACAGGGAATGTAATTACAGGACTGTGTATCTTTACATGGAGATGTCATTGTGGGATTGTGTATCTTTACATGGAGATGTCATTGTGGGATTGTGTATCTTTACATGGAGATATCATGCATGGATCATGTATCTTTACATGGAGATATTTTATTGGATTGCGTAGCTTTACAGGGAGATGTCATGGTTGGACTGTGTATCTTTACAGGGAGGTGTCATGGTTGGACTGTGTATCTTAACAGGGAGATGTCATGGTTGGACTGTGTATCTTTACAGGGAGATGTCAGGGTTGGACTGTGTATCTTTACAGGGAGATGTCATGGTTGGACTGTGTATCTTTACAGGGAGGTGTCATGGTTGGACTGTGTATCTTTACAGGGAGATGTCATGGTTGGACTGTGTATCTTTACAGGGAGATGTCATGGTTGGACTGTGTATCTTTACAGGGAGATGTCAGGGTTGGACTGTGTATCTTTACAGGGAGATGTCATGGTTGGACTGTGTATCTTTACAGGGAGGTGTCATGGTTGGACTGTGTATCTTTACAGGGAGATGTCATGGTTGGACTGTGTATCTTTACAGGGAGATGTCATGGTTGGACTGTGTATCTTTACAGGGAGATGTCAGGGTTGGACTGTGTATCTTTACAGGGAGATGTCATGGTTGGACTGTAATCTTTACAGGTGGATATCATTATGGGACTGTGCTTCTTTAAATGGAGATTTCATTGTGGGACTGTGTATCTTTATATGGAGATAGCATTGTAGGGTAGTGTATCTTTACAGGGGGATATCATTGTGGAACTGTATACCTTTTCAGGGGGATGTCAAAATGGGACTGTGTATCTTTACATGTAGATGTCACTGTGAGACCATGTACCTTTACATGGAGATATCATTTTTGGATTATCTTTACATGGTGATATTATTATGGGACTGTGTATCTTTACATGGTGATATTATTGTTGGACTGTGTATCTTTACATGGTGATATTATTGTGGGAATGTGTATCTTTACATGGTGATATTATTGTTGGACTGTGTATCTTTACATGGTGATATTATTGTGGGACTGTGTATCTTTACATGGTGCTATTATTGTTGGACTGTGTATCTTTACATGGTGATATTATTGTGGGACTGTGTATCTTTACATGGTGATATTATTGTTGGACTGTGTATCTTTACATGGTGATATAATTGTTGGACTGTGTATCTTTACATGGTGATATTATTATTGGACTGTGTATCTTTACATGGTGATATTATTGTTGGACTGTGTATCTTTACATGGTGATATTATTATGGGACTGTGTATCTTTACATGGTGATATTATTGTTGGACTGTGTATCTTTACATGGTGATATTATTGTTGGACTGTGTATCTTTACATGGTGATATTATTGTTGGACTGTGTATCTTTACATGGTGATATTATTGTTGGACTGTGTATCTTTACATGGTGATATTATTGTTGGACTGTGTATCTTTACATGGTGATATTATTGTTGGACTGTGTATCTTTACATGGTGATATTATTGTTGGACTGTGTATCTTTACATGGTGATATTATTATGGGACTGTGTATCTTTACATGGTGATATAATTGTTGGACTGTGTATCTTTACATGGTGATATTATTGTTGGACTGTGTATCTTTACATGGTGATATTATTATGGGACTGTGTATCTTTACATGGTGATATTATTATGGGACTGTGTATCTTTACATGGTGATATTATTATGGGACTGTGTATCTTTACATGGTGATATTATTGTTGGACTGTGTATCTTTACATGGTGATATAATTGTTGGACTGTGTATCTTTACATGGTGATATTATTGTTGGACTGTGTATCTTTACATGGTGATATTATTGTTGGACTGTGTATCTTTACATGGTGATATTATTGTTGGACTGTGTATCTTTACATGGTGATATTATTATGGGACTGTGTATCTTTACATGGTGATATTATTGTTGGATTGTGTATCTTTACATGGTGATATTATTGTTGGACTGTGTATCTTTACATGGTGATATTATTATGGGACTGTGTATCTTTACATGGCGATATTATTGTTGGACTGTGTATCTTTACATGGTGATATTATTGTTGGACTGTGTATCTTTACATGGTGATATTATTGTTGGACTGTGTATCTTTACATGGTGATATTATTGTTGGACTGTGTATCTTTACATGGTGATATTATTGTTGGACTGTGTATCTTTACATGCAGATGTCATTGTGGGACTGTGTATCTTTACATACTTCTTAACGAGTATGTTTCTGGCCCAATGAAGAAGGAGGCATTGCTGGACTTGGTTCTCGGTAATGAGACGGGCCAAGTGGAGCAAGTGTCAGTGGGGGAACATTTAGGGAGCAGCGATCACAGGATCATAAGGTTTAGAATAGCTATAAAAAGGACATGGACCACTGTAAAGTAAAAATACTCAATTGGAGGAGAGCCAATTTCAGTGGGATGAGAACAGATCTGGCCCGGGTAAATTAGAATCAAAGATTTGCAGGCAGAACTGTAATTGAACAATGGGCGGCCTTTAAAGAGGAGATGGTTCAGCTACAGTCTAGGTACATTCCCACGAGGGGGAAAGGTAGGGCAACTAAAGCCAGAGCTCCCTGGACGACAGAAGAGATAGTGAGTAAGATGAAGCAGAAAAAGGGGCATATGACAGATGTCAGGTTAATAACACAAGTGAGAACCGGGCTGAATATAGAAAGTTCAGAGGGGAAGTGAAAAAGGAAATAAGAGGGGCAAAGAGAGAGTATGAGAATAGACTGGCGGCCAATATAAAAGGGAATCCAAAAGTCTTCTTCAAGCATGTAAACAGTAAAAGGATAGTAAGAGGAGGGGTGGGGCCAATTAGAGGCCATAAAGAAGATCTACTTATAGAGGCAGAGGGGATGGTCGAGGTACTAAATGAGTACATTGCATCTGTCTTTACCAAGGAAGAAGATGCTGCCAGAGTCTCAGTAAAGGAAGATATAATTAAGATACTAGATGGGCTAAAAATTGATAAAGAAGTGGTACTTGAAAGGCTAGCTGTACTTAAAGTAGATAAGTCACCTGATCCGGATGGGATGCACTCTAGGTTGCTGAGGGAAGTAAGGGTGGAAATTGCAGAGGTACTGGTCATAATCTTCCAAACATCCTTAGATACAGGAGTGGTGTCAGAGGACTGGAGAATTGCAAATATTACACCCTTGTTCAAAAAAGAGTGTAAGGATAAACCCAGCAACCATAGGCCAGTCAGTTTAACCTCAGTGGTGGGGAAACTTTTAGAAACGATAATCCGGGAGAGAATTAACAGTTACTTGGACGAGGGTGGATTG
The DNA here is from genome assembly GCF_035084215.1 of Heptranchias perlo. Classification (NCBI taxonomy): domain Eukaryota; kingdom Metazoa; phylum Chordata; class Chondrichthyes; order Hexanchiformes; family Hexanchidae; genus Heptranchias; species Heptranchias perlo. Next base: position 542,177 of record NW_027138958.1, on the reverse strand, counting down.
ATTAGGAAAAGCCAGCACGGATTTGTTAAAGGCAAATCGTGTTTAACTAACCTGATAGAGTTTTTTGATGAGGTAACAGAGAGGGTAGATGAGGGCAATGCGGTTGGTGTGGTGTATATGGACTTTCAAAAGGTGTTTGATAAAGTGGTGCATGGTAGGCTTATCATCAAGATTGCGGCCCATGGAATAAAGGGGGCAGTAGCAACATGGATACAGAATTGGCTAAGTGACAGGAAAGAGAGAGTAGTGGTGAACGGTTGTTTTTCGGACTGGAGGGAGGTGTACAGTGGTGTTCCCCAGGGGTCAGTGCTGGGACCACTGCTTTTCTTGATACGAAGTGATACATTTCAGTAGGAAGAACGAGGAGAGGCAATATAAACCAGAGGGCACAAATCTAAAAGGGGTACAGGAACAGAGAGATCTGGGGGTATATGTGCACAAATCATTGAAGGTGGCAGGGCAGGTTGAGAAAGCGGTTAAAAAAGCAAATGGGATCCTGGGCTTTATAAATAAAGGCATAGAGTACAAAAGTATGGAAGTCATGATGAACCTTTATAAAACACTGGTTCGGCCACAAGTGGAGTATTGTGTCCAGTTCTGGGCACCGCACTTCAGGAAAGATGTGAAGGCCTTAGAGAGGGTGCAGAAGAGATTTACCAGAATGATTCCAGGGATGACGGATTTTAGTTATGTGGATAGACTGGAGAAGCTGGGGTTGTTCTCCTTGGAACAGAGATGGTTGAGAGGAGATTTGATAGAGGTGTTCAAAATCATGAAGGGTCTAGACAGAGTAGATAGAGAGAAACTGTTCCCATTGGCAGAAGGGTCAAGAACCAGAGGACATAGGTTTAAGGTGATTGACAAAAGAACCAAAGGTGACATGAGGAAAAACTTTTTTACACATTGAGTGGTTATGATCTGGAATGCACTGCCTGAGGGGGTGGTGGAGGCAGATTCAATCATGGCCTTCAAAAGGGAACTGGATAAGTACTTGAAAGGGAAAATTTGCAGGGCTACAGGGAAAGGGTGGGGGAGTGGGACTAGCTGGATTGCTACTGCATAGAGCCGGCATAGACTCGATGGGCCAAATGGCCTCCTTCCGTGTTGTAATCTTTCTATGATTCTATGATTCACTGTTGGGCTGTGTATCTTTACATGGAGATATCACGCTGAGATCATGTATCTTTAAATGGAAATATCTTGAATGGACTGTGTATCTTTACAGGGAGATGTTATTGTGGGACTGTATATCTTTACATGGTGATATCATTATGGGCCTGTGAATCTTTAGATGGAGATATCATTATGGGAATATGTATCTTTAGATGGAGATATCATGTTGGGAATGTGTATCTTTAGATGGTGATATCATTATGGGAATGTGTATCTTAAGATGGAGATATCATTATGGGAATGTGTATCTTTAGATGGAGATATCATTATGTGAATGTGTATCTTTAGATGGAGATATCACTATGTGAATGTGTATCTTTAGATGGTGATATCATTGTGGGAATTTGTATCTTTAGATGGAGATATCATCATGGGAATGTGAATCTTTAGATGGAGATATCATTATGGGAATCTGTAGCTTTAGATGGAGATATCATTATGGGAATGTGTATCTTTAGATGGAGATATTATTATGGGAATGTGAATCTTTAGATGGAGATATTATTATGGGAATGTGAATCTTTAGATGGTGATATCATTATGGGAATGTGAATCTTTAGATGGAGATATCATTATGGGAATGTGTATCTTTAGATGGAGATATTATTATGGGAATGTGAATCTTTAGATGGTGATATCATTATGGGAATGTGAATCTTTAGATGGAGATAATATTATGGGAATGTGTATCTTTAGATGGAGATATTATTATGGGAATGTGTATCTTTAGATGGAGATATTATTATGGGAATGTGAATCTTTAGATGGTGATATCATTATGGGAATGTGAATCTTTAGATGGAGATATCATTATGGGAATGTGTATCTTTAGATGGAGATATTATTATGGGAATGTGAATCTATAGATGGAGATATCATTATGGGAATGTGTATCTTTAGATGGAGATATTATTATGGGAATGTGAATCTTTAGATGGTGATATCATTATGGGAATGTGTATCTTTAGATGGAGATATTATGATGGGAATGTGAATCTTTAGATGGTGATATCATTATGGGAATGTGAATCTTTAGATGGAGATATCATTATGGGAATGTGTATCTTTAGATGGAGATATCATTATGGGAATGTGTATCTTTAGATGGAGATATCAGTATGGGAATGTGTATCTTTAGATGGAGATATCAGTATGGGAATGTGTATCTTTAGATGGAGATATCATTATGGGAATGTGTATCTTTAGATGGAGATATTATTATGGGAATGTGTATCTTTAGATGGAGATATTATTATGGGAATGTGAATCTTTAGATGGAGATATCATTATGGGAATGTGTATCTTTAGATGGAGATATCATTATGGGAATGTGAATCTTTAGATGGAGATATCATTATGGGAATGTGTATCTTTAGATGGAGATATCATTATGGGAATGTGTATCTTTAGATGGAGATATTATTATGGGAATGTGAATCTTTAGATGGAGATATCATTATGGGAATGTGAATCTTTAGATGGAGATATCATTATGGGAATCTATAGCTTTAGATGGAGATATCATTATGGGAATGTGTATCTTTAGATGGAGATATCATTATGGGAATGTGTATCTTTAGATGGAGATATCATTATGGGAATGTGTATCTTTAGATGGAGATATCATTATGGGAATGTGTATCTTTAGATGGAGATATCATTATGGGAATCTATAGCTTTAGATGGAGATATCATTATGGGAATGTGTATCTTTAGATGGACATATCATTATGGGAATGTGTATCTTTAGATGGAGATATCATTATGGGAATGTGTATCTTTAGATGGTGATATCATTATGGGAATGTGTATCTTTAGATGGAGATATCAGTATGGGAATGTGTATCTTTAGATGGAGATATCATTATGGGAATGTGTATCTTTAGATGGTGATATCATTATGGGAATGTGTATCTTTAGATGGAGATATCATTATGGGAATGTGAATCTTTAGATGGAGATATCATTATGGGAATGTGTATCTTTAGATGGAGATATCATTATGGGAATGTGTATCTTTAGATGGAGATATTATTATGGGAATGTGAATCTTTAGATGGAGATATCATTATGGGAATGTGAATCTTTAGATGGAGATATCATTATGGGAATCTATAGCTTTAGATGGAGATATCATTATGGGAATGTGTATCTTTAGATGGAGATATCATTATGGGAATGTGTATCTTTAGATGGAGATATCATTATGGGAATGTGTATCTTTAGATGGAGATATCATTATGGGAATGTGTATCTTTAGATGGAGATATCATTATGGGAATCTATAGCTTTAGATGGAGATATCATTATGGGAATGTGTATCTTTAGATGGACATATCATTATGGGAATGTGTATCTTTAGATGGAGATATCATTATGGGAATGTGTATCTTTAGATGGTGATATCATTATGGGAATGTGTATCTTTAGATGGAGATATCAGTATGGGAATGTGTATCTTTAGATGGAGATATCATTATGGGAATGTGTATCTTTAGATGGTGATATCATTATGGGAATGTGAATCTTTAGATGGAGATATCAGTATGGGAATGTGTATCTTAAGATGGTGATATCATTATGGGAATGTGAATCTTTAGATGGAGATATCAGTATGGGAATGTGAATCTTTAGATGGAGATATCATTATGGGAATGTGAATCTTTAGATGGAGATATCAGTATGGGAATGTGAATCTTTAGATGGAGATATCAGTATGGGAATGTGTATCTTTAGATGGAGATATCATTATGGGAATCTATAGCTTTAGATGGAGATATCATTATGGGAATGTGTATCTTTAGATGGAGATATCATTATGGGAATGTGTATCTTTAGATGGAGATATCATTATGGGAATGTGTATCTTTAGATGGTGATATCATTATGGGAATGTGTATCTTTAGATGGAGATATCAGTATGGGAATGTGTATCTTTAGATGGAGATATCATTATGGGAATGTGTATCTTTAGATGGAGATATCATTATGGGAATGTGAATCTTTAGATGGAGATATCAGTATGGGAATGTGTATCTTAAGATGGTGATATCATTATGGGAATGTGAATCTTTAGATGGAGATATCATTATGGGAATGTGAATCTTTAGATGGAGATATCAGTATGGGAATGTGAATCTTTAGATGGAGATATCATTATGGTAATGTGTATCTTTAGATCGAGATATCATTATGGGAATCTATAGCTTTAGATGGAGATATCATTATGGGAATGTGTATCTTTAGATGGAGATATCATTATGGGAATGTGTATCTTTAGATGGTGATATCATTATGGGAATCTATAGCTTTAGATGGAGATATCATTATGGGAATGTGAATCTTTAGATGGAGATATCATTATGGGAATGTGTATCTTTAGATGGAGATATCATTATGGGAATGTGAATCTTTAGATGGAGATATCATTATGGGAATGTGAATCTTTAGATGGAGATATCATTATGGGAATGTGAATCTTTAGATGGAGATATCATTATGGGAATGTGTATCTTTAGATGGTGATATCATTATGGGAATCTATAGCTTTAGATGGAGATATCATTATGGGAATGTGAATCTTTAGATGGAGATATCATTATGGGAATGTGTATCTTTAGATGGTGATATCATTATGGGAATGTGAATCTTTAGATGGAGATATCATTATGGGAATGTGTATCTTTAGATGGAGATATCATTATGGGAATCTATAGCTTTAGATGGAGATATCATTATGGGAATGTGAATCTTTAGATGGAGATATCATTATGGGAATGTGTATCTTTAGATGGTGATATCATTATGGGAATGTGAATCTTTAGATGGAGATATCATTATGGGAATGTGAATCTTTAGATGGAGATATCATTATGGGAATGTGAATCTTTAGATGGAGATATCATTATGGGAATGTGAATCTTTAGATGGAGATATTATTATGGGAATGTGTATCTTTAGATGGAGATATCATTATGGGAATGTGAATCTTTAGATGGAGATATCATTATGGGAATGTGAATCTTTAGATGGAGATATCATTATGGGAATGTGAATCTTTAGATGGAGATATCATTATGGGAATGTGAATCTTTAGATGGAGATATTATTATGGGAATGTGTATCTTTAGATGGAGATATCATTATGGGAATGTGAATCTTTAGATGGTGATATCATTATGGGAATGTGAATCTTTAGATGGAGATATTATTATGGGAATGTGTATCTTTAGATGGAGATATCATTATGGGAATGTGAATCTTTAGATGGAGATATCATTATGGGAATGTGAATCTTTAGATGGAGATATCATTATGGGAATGTGAATCTTTAGATGGAGATATCATTATGGGAATGTGAATCTTTAGATGGAGATATCATTATGGGAATGTGTATCTTTAGATGGTGATATCATTATGGGAATGTGAATCTTTAGATGGAGATATCATTATGGGAATGTGTATCTTTAGATGGTGATATCATTATGGGAATGTGAATCTTTAGATGGAGATATCATTATGGGAATGTGTATCTTTAGATGGTGATATCATTATGGGAATGTGAATCTTTAGATGGAGATATCATTATGGGAATGTGAATCTTTAGATGGAGATATCATTATGGGAATGTGTATCTTTAGATGGTGATATCATTATGGGAATGTGAATCTTTAGATGGAGATATCATTATGGGAATGTGTATCTTTAGATGGTGATATCATTATGGGAATGTGAATCTTTAGATGGAGATATCATTATGGGAATGTGAATCTTTAGATGGAGATATCATTATGGGAATGTGAATCTTTAGATGGAGATATCATTATGGGAATGTGAATCTTTAGATGGAGATATCATTATGGGAATGTGAATCTTTAGATGGAGATATCATTATGGGAATGTGTATCTTTAGATGGAGATATCATTATGGGAATGTGAATCTTTAGATGGAGATATCATTATGGGAATGTGTATCTTTAGATGGTGATATCATTATGGGAATGTGAATCTTTAGATGGAGATATCATTATGGGAATGTGTATCTTTAGATGGTGATATCATTATGGGAATGTGAATCTTTAGATGGAGATATCATTATGGGAATGTGAATCTTTAGATGGAGATATCATTATGGGAATGTGTATCTTTAGATGGTGATATCATTATGGGAATGTGAATCTTTAGATGGAGATATCATTATGGGAATGTGTATCTTTAGATGGTGATATCATTATGGGAATGTGAATCTTTAGATGGAGATATCATTATGGGAATGTGAATCTTTAGATGGAGATATCATTATGGGAATGTGAATCTTTAGATGGAGATATTATTATGGGAATGTGTATCTTTAGATGGAGATATCATTATGGGAATGTGAATCTTTAGATGGAGATATCATTATGGGAATGTGAATCTTTAGATGGAGATATCATTATGGGAATGTGAATCTTTAGATGGAGATATCATTATGGGAATGTGAATCTTTAGATGGAGATATCATTATGGGAATGTGTATCTTTAGATGGTGATATCATTATGGGAATGTGAATCTTTAGATGGAGATATCGTTATGGGAATGTGTATCTTTAGATGGAGATATCATTATGGGAATGTGAATCTTTAGATGGAGATATCATTATGGGAATGTGAATCTTTAGATGGAGATATCATTATGGGAATCTATAGCTTTAGATGGAGATATCATTATGGGAATGTGTATCTTTAGATGGAGATATCATTATGGGAATGTGTATCTTTAGATGGAGATATCATTTTGGGAATTTGTATCTTTAGATGGAGATATCATTATGGGAATGTGTATCTTTAGATGGAGATATCATTATGGGAATGTGAATCTTTAGATGGAGATATCATTATGGGAATGTGTATCTTTAGATGGAGATATCATTATGGGAATGTGTATCTTTAGATGGAGATATCATTATGGGAATGTGTATCTTTAGATGGTGATATCATTATGGGAATGTGTATCTTTAGATGGAGATATCATTATGAGAATGTGAATCTTTAGATGGAGATATCATTATGGGAATCTATAGCTTTAGATGGAGATATCATTATGGGAATGTGTATCTTTAGATGGTGATATCATTATGGGAATGTGTATCTTTAGATGGTGATATCATTATGGGAATGTGTATCTTTAGATGGAGATATCATTATGGGAATGTGAATCTTTAGATGGTGATATCATTATGGGAATGTGTATCTTTAGATGGTGATATCATTATGGGAATGTGTATCTTTAGATGGAGATATCATTATGGGAATGTGTATCTTTAGATGGAGATATCATTATGGGAATGTGTATCTTTGGATGGAGATATCATTATGGGAATGTGAATCTTTAGATGGAGATATCATTATGGGAATGTGAATCTTTAGATGGAGATATCAGTATGGGAATGTGTATCTTTAGATGGAGATATCATTATGGGAATGTGTATCTTTAGATGGTGATATCATTATGGGAATGTGTATCTTTAGATGGAGATATCATTATGGGAATGTGAATCTTTAGATGGAGATATCATTATGGGAATGTGTATCTTTAGATGGTGATATCATTATGGGAATGTGTATCTTTAGATGGAGATATCATTATGGGAATGTGTATCTTTAGATGGAGATACCATTATGGGAATGTGTATCTTTAGATGGAGATATCATTATGGGAATGTGTATCTTTAGATGGAGATATCATTATGGGAATGTGTATCTTTAGATGGAGATATCATGATGGGAATGTGTATCTTTAGATGGAGATATCATTATGGGAATGTGAATCTTTCGATGGAGATATCATGATGGGAATGTGTATCTTTAGATGGAGATATCATTATGGGAATGTGAATCTTTCGATGGAGATATCATGATGGGAATGTGTATCTTTAGATGGAGATATCATTATGGGAATGTGTATCTTTAGATGGTGATATCATTATGGGAATGTGTATCTTTAGATGGAGATATCATTATGGGAATGTGAATCTTTAGATGGAGATATCATTATGGGAATGTGTATCTTTAGATGGTGATATCAGTATGGGAATGTGTATCTTTAGATGGAGATATCATTATGGGAATATGTATCTTTAGATGGAGATACCATTATGGGAATGTGTATCTTTAGATGGAGATATCATTATGGGAATGTGTATCTTTAGATGGAGATATCATTATGGGAATGTGAATCTTTAGATGGAGATATCATTATGGGAATGTGTATCTTTAGATGGAGATATCATTATGGGAATGTTAATCTTTAGATGGAGATATCATGATGGGAATGTGTATCTTTAGATGGAGATATCATTATGGGAATGTGTATCTTTAGATGGAGATATCATTATGGGAATGTGTATCTTTAGATGGAGATATCATTATGGGAATGTGTATCTTTAGATGGAGATATCATTATGGGAATGTGTATCTTTAGATGGAGATATCATTATGGGAATGTGTATCTTTAGATGGAGATATCATTATGGGAATGTGTATCTTTAGATGGAGATATCATTATGGGAATGTGTATCTTTAGATGGTGATATCATTATGGGAATGTGTATCTTTAGATGGAGACATCATTATGGGAATGTGTATCTTTAGATGGAGATATCATTGTGGGAATGTGTATCTTTAGATGGAGATATCATTATGGGAATGTGTATCTTTAGATGGAGATATCATTATGGGAATGTGTATCTTTAGATGGAGATATCATTATGGGAATGTGAATCTTTAGATGGTGATATCTCGCTGGGACTGTATTTCTTCACATGGAGATATTTTTATTTGGCTGTGAATCTTTATAGGGGTTGTCATCATTGGAATATGTTTCATTGCATGGGGGTATCATTGTGGGTCTATTTTTAAAAATTCATTCATGGGATGTGGGCGTCGCTGGTGAGGCCAGCATTTATTGCCCATCCCTAACTGCCCTTGAGAAGGTGGTGGTGAGCCGCCTTCTTGAACCGCTGCAGTCCGTGTGATGAAGATTCTCCCACAATGCTGTTAGGAAGGGAGTTCCAGGATTTTGACCCAGCGACGATGAAGGAACGGCGATATATTTCCAAGTCGGGATGGTGTGTGACTTGGAGGGGAACGTGCAGGTGGTGTTGTTCCCATGTACTTCCTGCCCTTGTCCTTCTCGGTGGTGGAGGTCGCGGGTTTGGGAGGTGCTGTCGAAGAAGCCTTGGCGAGTTGCTGCAGTGCATCCTGTGGATGGTACACACTGCAGCCACAATGCGCCGGTGGTGAAGAGAGTGAATGTTTAGGGTGGTTGATGGGGTACCAACCAAGCGGGCTGCTTTGTCCTGGATGGTGTCGAGCTTCTTGAGTGTTGTTGGAGCTGCACTCATCCAGGCAAGTGGAGAGTATTCCATCACACCCCTGACTTGTACCTTGTAGATGGTGGAAAGGCTTTGGGGAGTCAGGAGGTGAGTCACTCGCCACAGAACACCCAGCCTCTGACCTGCTCTTGCAGCCACAGTATTTATGTGGCGGGTCCAGTTTCTGGTCAATGGTGACCCCCAGGATGTTGATGGTGGGGGATTCGGCGATGGTAATGCTATTGAATGTCAAGGGGAGGTGGTTAGACTCCCACAGTGCTGTTAGGAAGGGAGTTCCAGGATTTTGACCCAGCGACGATGAAGGAACGGCGATATATTTCCAAGTCAGGATGGTGTGTGACTTGGAGGGGAATGTGCAGGTGGTGTTGTTCCCATGTGCCTGCTGCCCTTGTCCTTCCAGGTGGTAGAGGTCGTGGGTTTGGGAGGTGCTGTCGAAGAAGCCTTGGCGAGTTGCTGCAGTGCATCCTGTGGATGGTACACACTGCAGCCACAGTGTGCCGGTGGTGAAGGGAGTGAATGTTTCGGGTGGTGGATAAGGACATAAGAAATAGGAGCAGGAGTAGGCCAATCGGCCCCTCGAGCCTGCTCCGCCATTCAATAAGATCATGACTGATGGGGTGCCAATCAAGCGGACTGCTTTATCCTGGATGGTGTCAAGCTTCTTGAGTGTTGTTGGAGCTGCACTCATCCAGGCAAGTGGAGAGTATTCCATCACACTCCTGACTTGAATGGTGGACCAGGCTCGAGGGGCCGTATGGCCTATTCCTGCTCCTATTTCTTATGATTTTAAACCCCTCCGTCTCTCTGTATCTATCTGCTTCTTTAAGACGCTGCTTAAAATGTTCCCCTTTGACCATGCATTTGGTGACCTGACCCAATATCTCCTTAAGTGGCTCGGTGTCAAATCCTGTTCCTGTGAATCGCATTGGGACATTTTACTACATTAAAGGTGCTATGTAAATGCACGTTGTTGTTGACATTGTTGTTGTTGTTGTTGTCGTCATCATCATCAACATTGTTGTTGTTGTTGTTGTTGTTGTTGTTGCAGCAGTTATTATTATGGGCTTGTGTATCTTCACAGGGCATGTCATTGTCGATATCACTGTGGGACTGTGTATCTTTACGTGGCGATATCATTTCAGACTGTATATCTTTATGTGGCGATATCACTGTGGGACTGTGTATCTTTATGTGGCGATATCACTGTGGGACTGTGTATCTTTACAGGGTGATATCATTGTGGGACTGTGTATCTTTACAGGGTGATATCATTGTGGGACTGTGTATATTTACAGGGTGATATCATTGTGGGACTGTGTATCTTTACAGGGTGATATCACTGTGGGACTGTGTATCTTTACAGGGTGATATCATTGTGGGACTGTGTATCTTTACAGGGTGATATCATTGTGGGACTGCGTATCTTTACAGGGTGATATCATTGTGGGACTGTGTATCTTTACAGGGTGATATCACTGTGGGACTGTGTATCTTTACAGGGTGATATCACTGTGGGACTGTGTATCTTTACAGGGTGATATCATTGTGGGACTGTGTATCTTTACAGGGTGATATCATTGTGGGACTGTGTATCTTTACATGGAGATATGATTGTGGGACTGTGTATCTTTACATGGAGATATGATTGTGGGACTGTGTATCTTTACAGGGTGATATCATTGTGGGACTGTGTATCTTTACATGGACATATGATTGTGGGACCACTAATGGAATGCTGGCCTTTATATCTAGAGGACTGGAGTACAACGGGGCAGAAGTTATGCTGCAGCTATACAAAACCCTGTTAGACCGCACCTGGAGTACTGTGAGCAGTTCGAGGCACCGCATCTTCGGAAGGACATACTGGCTTTGGAGGGAGTGCAGCGTAGGTTTACTAGAATGATACCCGGACTTCAAGGGTTAAGTTACGAGGAGAGATTACACAAATTGGGGTTGTATTCTCTAGAGTTTCGAAGGTTAAGGGGTGATCTGATCGAAGTTTATAAGATATTAAGGGGAACAGATAGGGTGGATAGAGAGAAACTATTTCCGCTGGTTGGGGATTCTAGGAGTAGGGGGCACAGTCTAAAAATTAGAGCCAGACCTTTCAGGAGCGAGATTAGAAAACATTTCTACACACAAAGGGTGTAGAAGTTTGGAACTCTCTTCCGCAAACGGCAATTGATACTAGCTCAATTGTTAAATTTAAATCTGAGATAGATAGCTTTTTGGCAACCAAAGGTATTAAGGGATATGGGCCAAAGGCAGGTATATGGAGTTAGATCACAGATCAGCCATGATCTTATCAAATGGCGGAGCAGGCACGAGGGGCTGAATGGCCTACTCCCGTTCCTATGTTCCTATCTTTACAGGAGGATGTCATTGTGGGACTGTGTATATTTACATGGAGATATCAGTGTCGGACTGTGTATCTTTACATGGAGATATCAGTGTAGGACTGTGTATCTTTACATGGAGATATCAGTGTAGGACTGTGTATCTTTACATGGACACATCATTGTGGGACTGTGTATCTTAACATGGAGATATCAGTGTAGGACTGTGTATCTTTACATGGAGATATCAGTGTGGGACTGTGTATCTTTACATGGAGATATCAGTGTGGGACTGTGTATCTTTACATGGAGATATCAGTGTAGGACTGTGTATCTTAACATGGAGATGTCAGTGTAGGACTGTGTATCTTTACATGGAGATATCAGTATAGGACTGTGTATCTTTACATGGACACATCATTGTGGGACTGTGTATCTTAACATGGAGATATCAGTGTAGGACTGTGTATCTTTACATGGACACATCATTGTGGGACTGTGTATCTTTACATGGAGATATCAGTGTCGGACTGTGTATCTTTACATGGAGATATCAGTGTCGGACTGTGTATCTTTACATGGAGATATCAGTGTAGGACTGTGTATCTTTACATGGAGATATCAGTATAGGACTGTGTATCTTTACATGGACACATCATTATGGGACTGTATATCTTTACATGGAGATATCAGTGTAGGACTGTGTATCTTTACATGGAGATATCAGTGTGGGACTGTGTATCTTTACATGGAGATATCAGTATAGGACTGTGTATCTTTACATGGACACATCATTATGGGACTGTGTATCTTTACATGGAGATATCAGTGTAGGACTGTGTATCCTTACATGGACACATCATTATGGGACTGTGTATCTTTACATGGAGATATCAGTGTAGGACTGTGTATCTTTACATGGAGATATCAGTATAGGACTGTGTATCTTTACATGGACACATCATTATGGGACTGTGTATCTTTACATGGAGATATCAGTGTAGGACTGTGTATCTTTACATGGAGATATCAGTGTGGGACTGTGTATCTTTACATGGAGATATCAGTGTGGGACTGTGTATCTTTACATGGAGATATCAGTGTCGGACTGTGTATCTTTACATGGAGATATCAGTGTCGGACTGTGTATCTTTACATGGAGATATCAGTGTAGGACTGTGTATCTTTACATGGAGATATCAGTGTCGGACTGTGTATCTTTACATGGAGATATCAGTGTCGGACTGTGTATCTTTACATGGAGATATCAGTGTGGGACTGTGTATCTTTACATGGAGATATCAGTGTCGGACTGTGTATCTTAACATGGAGATATCAGTGTCGGACTGTGTATCTTTACATGGAGATATCAGTGTGGGACTGTGTATCTTTACATGGAGATATCAGTGTGGGACTGTGTATCTTTACATGGAGATATCAGTGTCGGACTGTGTATCTTTACATGGAGATATCAGTGTCGGACTGTGTATCTTTACATGGAGATATCAGTGTCGGACTGTGTATCTTTACATGGAGATATCAGTGTGGGACTGTGTATCTTTACATGGAGATATCAGTGTAGGACTGTGTATCTTTACATGGAGATATCAGTGTAGGACTGTGTATCTTTACATGGACACATCATTGTGGGACTGTGTATCTTTACATGGAGATATCAGTGTCGGACTGTGTATCTTTACATGGAGATATCAGTGTCGGACTGTGTATCTTTACATGGAGATATCAGTGTAGGACTGTGTATCTTTACATGGAGATATCAGTGTAGGACTGTGTATCTTTACATGGAGATATCAGTGTAGGACTGTGTATCTTTACATGGACACATCATTATGGGACTGTGTATCTTTACATGGAGATATCAGTGTAGGACTGTGTATCTTTACATGGACACATCATTGTGGGACTGTGTGTCTTAACATGGAGATATCAGTGTAGGACTGTGTATCTTTACATGGACACATCATTGTGGGACTGTGTATCTTTACATGGAGATGTCAGTGTGGTAGTTTATATCTTTACAGGGTGTGTCGTTGTGGGACTGTATATCTTTATACGGAGATGTAAATAGGATACTGCATCCCACAGTTTCAAAAAATGAGCAATGTGCATTAAAAAGTGAGTAATTGGAGAGTTGTCAATGAAGGTTTGTCCACACAAGGCACACAGCAGTGTGGTGTACCGATTGGCAGGTGTTGCGTCCTTGGACACTACAGTTCAGGACATCGCTCGGGTCACCAAAGCTTGGTGATGGAAATTGAGAGCAGAACATGCTGTGCTGGGGATTGAAGAGCTGGTATCCCTGTGAACTTCACTCATTCTCCATGTTGTAGGAATTCAGTCCAAATGCCTCAAGCCTGTACACATACCGTGGTGTCCAGTACACCTCGATCTGGACGGGACACAATCTGATTCTCAATCAGCATTTCATTTAAAAATCTGCAAATTTGAACATTTTCTCCCCCTCCGCTCCACTCCTGAAGGTTCAGTGACCAGTGATTATTGGGGTTCAGTCCCCCAGTTTTATTTATCCTTCAGTGACCAGTGATTATTGGGGTTCAGTCCCCCAGTTTCAATTATCCTTCAGTGACCAGTGATTGTTGGGGTTCAGTCCCCCAGTTTTATTTATCCATCAGTGACTGGTGATTATTGGGGTTCAGTCCCCCAGTTTTATTTATCCATCAGTGACCAGTGATTATTGGGGTTCAGTCCCCCAGTTTCAATTACCCTTCAGTGCTCAGTGATTGTTGGGGTTCAGTCCATTATTTCAGGTACTCTCCAGTGACCAGTGACTGGTTGTTGGGGTTCAGTCCATTATTTCAGGTACTCTCCAGTGCTCAGTGATTGTTGGGGTTCAGTCCATTATTTCAGGTACTCTCCAGTGACCAGTGACTGGTTGTTGGGGTTCAGTCCATTATTTCAGGTACTCTCCAGTGCTCAGTGATTGTTGGGGTTCAGTCCATTATTTCAGGTACTCTCCAGTGACCAGTGACTGGTTGTTGGGGTTCAGTCCATTATTTCAGGTACTCTCCAGTGACCAGTGAGTGTTGGGGTTCAGTCCATTATTTCAGGTACCCTCCAGTGACCAGTGACTGGTTGTTGGGGTTCAGTCCATTATTTCAGGTACCCTCCAGTGACCAGTGACTGGTTGTTGGGGTTCAGTCCATTATTTCAGGTACTCTCCAGTGACCAGTGATTGTTGGGGTTCAGTCCATTATTTCAGGTACTCTCCAGTGACCAGTGACTGGTTGTTGGGGTTCAGTCCCCTATTTCAGGTACTCTCCAGTGACCAGTGAATGAGTCGGATTGTTCTGTGAGCAGTAACGATTGGCTCTCGCCGTTCTGTCGACTTGCACCTTGCCCTTTCCCGGTCGTTGCCCTCATGGGGCTCCCAATCCAACACAACACCCTCTCCTGGGCATCTGCGACCTGTGTGAACGGGGCAGCAACTGTCTATCCCCTTAACCAATCAGATTGAAGCATGTTAATAAGCTGCACAGAGTCGGAACCAGGAAGTGGATGTTAGAATCGTGAATTAAAGGTAAAGTCACATGGACAAAGAGAAATAAAGAGAGGTTAAGAAGTATTGAATTAAGAGATTGTGATAAGAGGGACAGAAAGAAAAAGTAAAAAAAGAAAACATTTAAGAATTTATTTTTTAAATGTACAAGAACAATTAAAAGCTGAAGGAATGAGACTCCACACTTATAAAGGTTAATTTTTAGTGCCGGAGAGGTTGTTTGGTCATAATTAAGACTTACCACATCATTAACAGGGTGCTTCGACTTAAAATGACTTGCTGTTTTTGGCGAGATTAGTTCCAATCCATCGGGTAAGTGCAGGAACTTCACACTGTTCCATTCATTTGAACGGAGAGCCAGCCGGCAAGATGCCGTTCATGTGCAGATGAGAGGAGGGTCCCACCTGGTACAGCAACTTCTGAATGTCCACGTTTAACTGTGTATGTCGCTCGCCAGAAGTTGCCCGACCACTTGCACAGTGAGCCCTGTTAGTGTCACCGTTATTTTCACAGGAAAGTCTGGCTCCATGTGTTTCATGTACCCTCCAGTTCTGTCCATCTGTCCTACATACAACATATTCTTTACTGAGCTGGCTTTCAGCATTGATCCTGACTGTTCTGTGTACAATTAGACTCCCAAATCTAACACCTCTCAATTGCCCACTGACCCAAATATTAATCCAATCTTACCCTAATTTGTCCATACTACCTACCTCCCCTGCGCTCCTGGCAGTCTGTCCACACGTTCTCCAGCCCTTCGTAAAGTATTTAAGTCTAAACAGGAGGTGCCCAAGGCTTGTTCCTCCCTGGCTCATCTAGATGTTCACCATGGAACTCCACGGACCACTTGTAGGGTCAGAGTTCCCTCATTGCAGTTGGTATAAAGTGTCAGCTGGGAGCAGGGGTGGGGTGGGAGGGAATGATCGCATGCAACCCCCTAATTAATGGATGGAAATTCAGGATGAGGGACGATCACATGTCCATAACGGAGCCCCCCCAATTACTGAAACAAAGAAAGAACTTGCATTTATAGAGCATCTTTCACCATCTCTGGATGTCCCAAAGTGCTTTACAGCCATTGATGTACTCTTGAGATGCAGTCACTGTTGTAATGTTGGAAACGTAGTCGCCAATTTGTGCACTGCCAAGTCCCAGAAACAGCAATGAGATAATGACCATTTAGTACTGTTGGTTGAGGGATAAATATTGGCCACAACACTGAAGAGAAACTCCCTTGCTCTTCTTCGAAATAGTGCCATGGGATCATTTACGTTTACTTGAGATGGCAGAAGGGGCCTTGGTTTAACGTCTCATCTGAAAGTTGGCACCTCCGACAGGGTAGCACCCCCTCAATACTCCATTGAGCTGCTAGCCTAGGTTATGTGCTTAAGTCTCTGGAGAGGGACCACTGACCAGACCTGTGTCTGTGGGAAATCGAGGAGGGGTCCAAGTCTGTATTTACTGACCAGGACCCCATCACTGGGAAATAAGGCAGCATGTAAGAAAGCTGACTTTCCGTATCCTGACCAATATTTGCGGCGCAAACTGATGAATCCTTCATTTGCCCTTTTAACTCCTCACTAAGTGTTTACCTCCTATCGTAGGTCTCGATGAATGAAGGCTGACAACTCGTCGAGCCGTCTTACACTAACCAGTTCAGATCAAAATGTGTCGAATTTAGTAGCCCTTGATTAGGTTACCCTATCAAACCATCAAAGGAGAAGCCAGACCACAAGTCAAGCACCAAACACTAGTTAATAGTTACAAATCACGACTTCAAGTTAAAGCTGGATCCACGAACGCTTACTAGACATTGCTTGTATAACCAGAGTTATCTAGCAGGAAAGTAGCAAAACATTAATGGACGGAGTTACTTAACAAAATAGGTCACAATGGTTACACAGACACTGTAAATCAGCACTGACAGATGCTGAGTATTAACTATAGCAGTGAGTAGTGACATTAATAGTGCAGGCTTGTGGATTGGACCGGCAGATAAATATTCAGAAGACAGCAGTAAGAGGTGCTGGCAAAGAACAAGCATCCAGATCAATAGAAAACTGCAATCTAACAGCATTTGAAATCTTCAGCTAGAAACAAACAAACTACTCGGAAAAATACTTTTCACACAAGAAAGCTCTAATCTGTTTTGACAGTGAGCTGGGGTTGGTATAATGTTTACTGGATAAAATGATATTAGGAGAATTTTAAGCAAAACAAAATGGAATAAATGTTGCACATGAAGGAACAGCTCAAATCTCTGAGCATTTCGATTTGTGTTGAAGGTTGCCCCATTCTGGCTTCCCCTTCCCATGCAATCTACCAGCTCCCATCCCTTCTACAATGTCTTTGAATCTATAATCTCACGACTAATAATAATCTCAGCATTTCTTGTGCTGGCTGGTGGCTTCATATTTATTGTAAAACATTAATAGTCAGAGTGAATTTCGACCCAGAACAATAGGTTCTGAATATTTGAGATTGGTGGTGATGGGGATTGGTGGTGATGGGGATTGGTGGTGATGGGGATTGATGGTGATGGGGATTGGTGGTGATGGGGATTGGTGGTGATGGGGAGTGGTGGTGATGGGGATTGGTGGTGATGGGGGATTGGTGGTGATGGAGATTGGTGGTGATGGGGATTGATGGTGATGGGGGATTGGTGGTGATGGAGATTGGTGATGATGGGGATTGGTGGTGATGGGGATTGGTGGTGATGGGGGATTGGTGGTGATGGGGGATTGGTGGTGATGGGGGATTGGTGGTGATGGGGGATTGGTGGTGATGGGGGATTGGTGGTGATGGGGATTGGTGGTGATGGGGATTGGTGGTGATGGGGGATTGGTGGTGATGGGGATTGGTGCTCATGGGGATTGGTGGCGATGGTGGATTGGTGGTGATGGGGGTTTGGTGCATATGGGGATTGGTGGTGATGGGGGATTGGTGGTCATGGGGATTGGTGGTGATGGGGATTGGTGGGTGTGTGGATTGGTGGTGATGGGGGATTGGTGGATATGGGGATTGGTGGTGATGGGGGATTGGTGGTCATGGGGATTGGTGGTGATGGGGATTGGTGGTGATGGGGATTGGTGGTGATGGAGATTGGTGCTCATGGGGATTGGTGGCGATGGGGGATTGGTGGCGATTGGAATTGGTGGTGATGGGGGATTGGTGGTGATGGGGGATTGGTGGTGATGGGGATTGGTGGTGATGGGGATTGGTGGTGATGGTGATTGGTGGTGATGGTGATTGGTGGTGATGGGGATTGGTGGTGATGGGGATTGGTGGTGATGGGGATTGGTGGTGATGGGGGATTGGTGGTGATGGGGATTGGTGGTGATGGGGGATTGGTGGTGATGGGGGATTGGTGGTGATGGGGGATTGGTGGTGATGGGGATTGGTGGTGATGGGGATTGGTGGTGATGGGGGATTGGTGGTGATGGGGATTGGTGGTGATGGGGATTGGTGGCGATGGGGGATTGGTGGTGATGGGGATTGGTGGCGATGGGGGATTGGTGGTGATGGGGATTGGTGGTGATGGGGGATTGGTGGTGATGGGGATTGGTGGTGATGGGGATTGGTGGTGATGGGGGATTGGTGGTGATGGGGATTGGTGGTGATGGGGATTGGTGGTGATGGGGGATTGGTGGTGATGGGGATTGGTGGCGATGGGGGATTGGTGGTGATGGGGATTGGTGGTGATGGGGGATTGATGGTGATGGGGGATTGGTGGTGATGGGGATTGTTGCTCATGGGGATTGGTGGTGATGGGGATTGGTGGTGATGGGGATTGGTGGTGATGTGGATTTGTGGTGATGGGGATTGGTGGTGATGGGGATTGGTTGTGATGGGGGATTGGTGGTGATGGGGATTGGTGGTGATGGGTGATTGGTGGGTATGGGGATTGGTGGTGATGGGGGATTGGTGGTGATGGTGATTGGTGGTGATGGGGGATTGGTGTTGATGGTGGATTGGTGGTGATGGGGATTGGTGGTGATGGGGATTGGTGGTGATGTGGATTTGTGGTGATGGGGATTGGTGGTGATGGGGATTGTTGCTCATGGGGATTGGTGGTGATGGGGATTGGTGGTGATGGGGATTGGTGGTGATGGGGATTGGTGGTGATGTGGATTTGTGGTGATGGGGATTGGTGGTGCTGGTGATTGGTGGTGATGGGGGATTGGTGGGTATGGGGATTGGTGGTGATAAGGGATTGGTGGTGATGGTGATTGGTGGTGATGGGAATTGGTGGCGATGGGGGATTGGTGGTGATGGTGATTGGTGGTGATGGGGGATTGGTGGTGATGGTGATTGGTGGTGATGGGGGATTGGTGGTGATGGGGATTGGTGGTGATGGGGGATTGGTGGTGATGGGGATTGGTGGTGATGGGGGATTGGTGGTGATGGGAATTGGTGGCGATGGGGGATTGGTGGTGATGGTGATTGGTGGTGATGGGGGATTGGTGGTGATGGGGATTGGTGGTGATGGGGGATTGGTGGTGATGGGGATTGGTGGTGATGGGGATTGGTGGTGATGGGCATTGGTGGTGATGAGGATTGGTGGCAATGGGGGATTGCTGGTGATGGGGGATTGGTGGTGATGGGGCATTGATGGTCATGGGGTATTGGTGGTGATGGGGTATTGCTGGTGATGGGTTATTGGCAGTGATGGGGATTGCTGGTGATGGGGATTGTTGGTGATGGGGCATTGGTGATGATGGGGATTGGTGGTGATGGGGGATTGGTGGTGATGGAGATTGGTGGTGATGGGGATTGGTGGATATGGGGGATTGGTGGTGATGGGGATTGGTGGTGATGGGGGATTGGTGGTGATGGGGGATTGGTGGTGATGGGGATTGGTGGTGATGGGGGATTGGTGGTGATGGGGGATTGGTGGTGATGGGGATTGGTGGTGATGGTGATTGGTGGTGATGGGGGATTGGTTGTGATGGGGGATTGGTGGTGATGGGGATTGGTGGTGATGGGGATTGGTGGTGATGGGGATTGGTGATGATGGAGATTGGTGGTGATGGGGATTGGTGGTGATGGGGGATTGGTGGTGATGGGGGATTGGTGGTGATGAGGATTGGTGGCGATGGGGGATTGGTGGTGATGGGGGATTGGTGGTGATGGGGATTGGTGGCGATGGGGGATTGGTGGTGATGGGGATTGGTGGCGATGGGGGATTGGTGGTGATGGGGGATTTGTGGTGATGGGGGATTGGTGGTGATGGAGATTGGTGGTGATGGGGGATTGGTGGCGAGGGGGGATTGGTGGTGATGGGGGATTGGTGGTGATGGGGATTGGTGGCGATGGGGGATTGGTGGTGATGGGGGATTGGTGGTGATGGGGGATTGGTGGTGATGGAGATTGGTGGTGATGGGGGATTGGTGGTGATGGGGGATTGGTGGCGAGGGGGGATTGGTGGTGATGGGGGATTGGTGGTGATGGGGGATTGGTGGTGATGGAGATTGGTGGTGATGGGGATTGGTGGATATGGGGGATTGGTGGTGATGGGGATTGGTGGTGATGGGGGATTGGTGGTGATGGGGGATTGGTGGTGATGGGGATTGGTGGTGATTGGGATTGTTGATGATGGGGGATTGGTGGTGATGGGGATTGGTGGTGATGAGGATTGGTGGTGATGGGGGATTGGTGGTAATGGGGGATTGGTGGTGATTGGGGATTGGTGGTGATGGGGGATTGGTGGTGATGGAGATTGGTGGTGATGGGGATTGGTGGTGATGGGGGATTGGTGGTGATGGGGGATTGGTGGTGATGGGGATTGGTGGTGATGAGGTTTGGTGGTGATGGGGGATTGGTGGCAATGGGGGATTGGTGCTGATTGGGGATTGGTGGTGATGGGGGATTGGTGGTGATGGAGATTGGTGGTGATGGGGATTGGTGGTGATGGGGGATTTGTGGTGATGGGGATTGGTGGTGCTGGTGATTGGTGGTGATGGGGGATTGGTGGGTATGGGGATTGGTGGTGATAAGGGATTGGTGGTGATGGTGATTGGTGGTGATGGGAATTGGTGGCGATGGGGGATTGGTGGTGATGGTGATTGGTGGTGATGGGGGATTGGTGGTGATGGTGATTGGTGGTGATGGGGGATTGGTGGTGATGGTGATTGGTAGTGATGGGGGATTGGTGGTGATGGGGATTGGTGGTGATGAGGATTGGTGGTGATGGGGGATTGGTGGTGATGGGAATTGGTGGCGATGGGGGATTGGTGGTGATGGTGGATTGGTGGTGATGAGGATTGGTGGTGATGGGAATTGGTGGCGATGGGGGATTGGTGGTGATGGTGATTGGTGGTGATGGGGGATTGGTGGTGATGGGGATTGGTTGTGATGGGGGATTGGTGGTGATGGGGATTGGTGGTGATGGGGAATTGGTGGTGATGGGGATTGGTGGTGATGGGGATTGGTGGTGATGGGCATTGGTGGTGATGAGGATTGGTGGCGATGGGGGATTGCTGGTGATGGGGGATTGGTGGTGATGGGGCATTGGTGGTCATGGGGTATTGGTGGTGATGGGGTATTGCTGGTGATTTGTTATTGGCAGTGATGGGGATTGCTGGTGATGGGGATTGTTGGTGATGGGGCATTGGTGATGATGGGGATTGGTGGTGATGGGGGATTGGTGGTGATGGGGGATTGGTGGTGATGGTGATTGGTGGTGATGGTGATTGGTGGTGATGGGGGATTGGTTGTGATGGGGGATTGGTGGTGATGGGGATTGGTGGTGATGGTGATTGGTGGTGATGGGGGATTGGTTGTGATGGGGGATTGGTGGTGATGGGGATTGGTGGTGATGGAGATTGGTGGTGATGGGGATTGGTGGTGATGGGGATTGGTGATGATGGAGATTGGTGGTGATGGGGATTGGTGGTGATGGGGGATTGGTGGTGATGGGGGATTGGTGGTGATGGGGGATTGGTGGTGATGGGGGATTGGTGGTGATGGGGATTGGTGGCGATGGGGGATTGGTGGTGATGGGGATTGGTGGCGATGGGGGATTGGTGGTGATGGGGGATTTGTGGTGATGGGGGATTGGTGGTGATGGAGATTGGTGGTGATGGGGGATTGGTGGTGATGGGGGATTGGTGGCGAGGGGGGATTGGTGGTGATGGGGGATTGGTGGTGATGGGGATTGGTGGCGATGGGGGATTGGTGGTGATGGGGGATTGGTGGTGATGGGGGATTGGTGGTGATGGGGGATTGGTGGTGATGGGGGATTGGTGGCGAGGGGGGATTGGTGGTGATGGGGGATTGGTGGTGATGGGGGATTGGTGGTGATGGAGATTGGTGGTGATGGGGATTGGTGGATATGGGGGATTGGTGGTGATGGGGATTGGTGGTGATGGGGGATTGGTGGTGATGGGGGATTGGTGGTGATGGGGATTGTTGATGATGGGGGATTGGTGGTGATGGGGATTGGTGGTGATGGGGGATTGGTGGTGATGGGGATTGGTGGTGATGGGGATTGGTGGTGATGGGGGATTGGTGGTGATGGGGATTGGTGGTGATGAGGATTGGTGGTGATGGGGGATTGGTGGCAATGGGGGATTGGTGGTGATTGGGGATTGGTGGTGATGGGGGATTGGTGGTGATGGAGATTGGTGGTGATGGGGATTGGTGGTGATGGGGGATTGGTGGTGATGGGGGATTGGTGGTGATGGGGGATTGGTGGTGATGGGGATTGGTGGTGATGAGGATTGGTGGTGATGGGGGATTGGTGGCAATGGGGGATTGGTGGTGATTGGGGATTGGTGGTGATGGGGGATTGGTGGTGATGGAGATTGGTGGTGATGGGGATTGGTGGTGATGGGGGATTGGTGGTGATGGTGATTGTTGGTGATGGGGGATTGGTGGTGATGGGCGATTGGTGGTGATGGGGGATTGGTGGTGATGGGGGATTGGTGGTGATTGGGATATTGGTGGTGATGGGGGATTTGTGGCGATGGGGGATTGGTGGTGATGGGGATTGTTGGTGATGGGGGATTGGTGGTGATGGGGTATTGGTGGTGATGGGGTATTGGTGGTGATGGGGGATTGGTGGTGATGGGGATTGGTGGTGATGGAGATTGGTGCACATGGGGATTGGTGGCGATGGGGGATTGTTGGCGATGGGGATTGGTGGTGATGGGGATTGGTGGGTATGGGGATTGGTGGTGATAAGTGATTGGTGGTGATGGGGATTGGTCCTGATGGGGATTGGTGGTGATGGAGATTGGTGCTCATGGGGATTGGTGGCGATGGGGATTGGTGGTGATGGGGGATTGGTGATGATGGTGATTGGTGGTGATGGGGGATTGGTGGCGATGGGGGATTGGTGGTGATGGTGATTGGTGGCAATGGGGATTGGTGGGTATGGGGATTGGTGGTGATGGGTGATTGGTGGTGATGGTGATTGTTTGTGATTGGGATTGGTGGTGATGGGGATTGGTGGTGATGGTGATTGGTGGTGATGGTGATTGGTGGTGATGGGGGATTGGTGGTGATGGTGATTGGTGGTGATGGGGGATTGGTGGTGATGGTGATTGGTGGTGATGGGGGATTGGTGGTGATGGTGATTGGTAGTGATGGGGGATTGGTGGTGATGGGGATTGGTGGTGATGAGGATTGGTGGTGATGGGGGATTGGTGGTGATGGGAATTGGTGGCGATGGGGGATTGGTGGTGATGGTGATTGGTGGTGATGGGGGAATGGTGGTGATGGTGATTGGTGGTGATGGGGGATTGGTGGTGATGGTGGATTGGTGGTGATGAGGATTGGTGGTGATGGAAATTGGTGGCGATGGGGGATTGGTGGTGATGGTGATTGGTGGTGATGGGGGATTGGTGGTGATGGGGATTGGTTGTGATGGGGGATTGGTGGTGATGGGGATTGGTGGTGATGGGGAATTGGTGGTGATGGGGATTGGTGGTGATGGGGATTGGTGGTGATGGGCATTGGTGGTGATGAGGATTGGTGGCGATGGGGGATTGCTGGTGATGGGGGATTGGTGGTGATGGGGCATTGGTGGTCATGGGGTATTGGTGGTGATGGGGTATTGCTGGTGATGGGTTATTGGCAGTGATGGGGATTGCTGGTGATGGGGATTGTTGGTGATGGCGCATTGGTGATGATGGGGATTGGTGGTGATGGGGGATTGGTGGTGATGGGGGATTGGTGGTGATGGTGATTGGTGGTGATGGTGATTGGTGGTGATGGGGGATTGGTTGTGATGGGGGATTGGTGGTGATGGGGATTGGTGGTGATGGTGATTGGTGGTGATGGGGGATTGGTTGTGATGGGGGATTGGTGGTGATGGGGATTGGTGGTGATGGAGATTGGTGGTGATGGGGATTGGTGGTGATGGGGATTGGTGATGATGGAGATTGGTGGTGATGGGGATTGGTGGTGATGGGGGATTGGTGGTGATGGGGGATTGGTGGTGATGGGGGATTGGTGGTGATGGGGGATTGGTGGTGATGGGGATTGGTGGCGATGGGGGATTGGTGGTGATGGGGATTGGTGGCGATGGGGGATTGGTGGTGATGGGGGATTTGTGGTGATGGGGGATTGGTGGTGATGGAGATTGGTGGTGATGGGGGATTGGTGGTGATGGGGGATTGGTGGCGAGGGGGGATTGGTGGTGATGGGGAATTGGTGGTGATGGGGATTGGTGGCGATGGGGGATTGGTGGCGATGGGGGATTGGTGGTGATGGGGGATTGGTGGTGATGGGGGATTGGTGGTGATGGGGGATTGGTGGCGAGGGGGGATTGGTGGTGATGTGGGATTGGTGGTGATGGGGGATTGGTGGTGATGGAGATTGGTGGTGATGGGGATTGGTGGATATGGGGGATTGGTGGTGATGGGGATTGGTGGTGATGGGGGATTGGTGGTGATGGGGGATTGGTGGTGATGGGGATTGTTGATGATGGGGGATTGGTGGTGATGGGGATTGGTGGTGATGGGGGATTGGTGGTGATGGGGATTGGTGGTGATGGGGATTGGTGGTGATGGGGGATTGGTGGTGATGGGGATTGGTGGTGATGAGGATTGGTGGTGATGGGGGATTGGTGGCAATGGGGGATTGGTGGTGATTGGGGATTGGTGGTGATGGGGGATTGGTGGTGATGGAGATTGGTGGTGATGGGGATTGGTGGTGATGGGGGATTGGTGGTGATGGGGGATTGGTGGTGATGGGGATTGGTGGTGATGAGGATTGGTGGTGATGGGGGATTGGTGGCAATGGGGGATTGGTGGTGATTGGGGATTGGTGGTGATGGGGGATTGGTGGTGATGGAGATTGGTGGTGATGGGGATTGGTGGTGATGGGGGATTGGTGGTGATGGGGGATTGGTGGTGATGGGGGATTGGTGGTGATGGGGATTGGTGGTGATGAGGATTGGTGGTGATGGGGGATTGGTGGCAATGGGGGATTGGTGGTGATTGGGGATTGGTGGTGATGGGGGATTGGTGGTGATGGAGATTGGTGGTGATGGGGATTGGTGGTGATGGGGGATTGGTGGTGATGGTGATTGTTGGTGATGGGGGATTGGTGGTGATGGGCGATTGGTGGTGATGGGGGATTGGTGGTGATGGGGGATTGGTGGTGATTGGGATATTGGTGGTGATGGGGGATTTGTGGCGATGGGGGATTGGTGGTGATGGGGATTGTTGGTGATGGGGGATTGGTGGTGATGGGGTATTGGTGGTGATGGGGTATTGGTGGTGATGGGGGATTGGTGGTGATGGGGATTGGTGGTGATGGAGATTGGTGCACATGGGGATTGGTGGCGATGGGGGATTGTTGGCGATGGGGATTGGTGGTGATGGGGATTGGTGGGTATGGGGATTGGTGGTGATAAGTGATTGGTGGTGATGGGGATTGGTCCTGATGGGGATTGGTGGTGATGGAGATTGGTGCTCATGGGGATTGGTGGCGATGGGGATTGGTGGTGATGGGGGATTGGTGATGATGGTGATTGGTGGTGATGGGGGATTGGTGGTGATGGTGATTGGTGGTGATGGGGGATTGGTGGTGATGGTGATTGGTGGCAATGGGGATTGGTGGGTATGGGGATTGGTGGTGATGGGTGATTGGTGGTGATGGTGATTGTTTGTGATTGGGATTGGTGGTGATGGGGATTGGTGGTGATGGTGATTGGTGGTGATGGTGATTGGTGGTGATGGGGGATTGGTGGTGATGGTGATTGGTGTTGATGGGGGATTGGTGGTGATGGGGATTGGTGGGTATGGGGATTGGTGGTGATGGTGATTGGTGGTGATGGGGGATTGGTGGTGATGGTGATTGTTTGTGATTGGGATTGGTGGTGATGGGGATTGGTGGTGATGGTGATTGGTGGTGATGGTGATTGGTGGTGATGGGGGATTGGTGGGTATGGGGATTGGTGGATATGGGGATTGGTGGTGATGGGGATTGGTTGTGATGGGGATTGGTGGATATGGGGATTGGTGGTGATGGTGATTGGTGATGATGGAGGATTGGTGGTGATGGGGATTGGTGGGTATGGGGATTGGTGGTGATGGGGATTGGTGGTGATGGTGATTGGTGGTGATGGGGGATTGGTGGTGATGGGGATTGGTGGTGAAGGGGATTGTTGGTGATGGGGGATTGGTGGTGATGGGGATTGCTGGTGATGGGAATTGTTGGTGATGGGAGATTGGTGGTGATGGGGATTGGTGGTGAAGGGGATTGTTGGTGATGGGGGATTGGTGGTGATGGGGATTGGTGGTGATGGGGATTGTTGGTGATGGGGGATTGCTGGCGATGGGGGATTGGTGGTGATGGGGGATTGGTGGCGATGGGGGATTGATGGCGATGGGGTTTGGTGGGTATGGGGATTGGTGGTGATGGGGCATTGGTGGTGATGTCGATTGTTGGTGATGGGGGATTGGTGGTGATGGTGATTGGTTGTGATGGGGATTGGTGGTGCTGGGGATTGGTGGTGATGGTGATTGGTGGAGATGGTGATTGGTGGTGATGGGGGATTGGTGGGTATGGGGATTGGTGGTGATGGGGATTGGTGGTGATGGTGATTGGTGGTGATGGGGGATTGGTGGTGATGGGGGATTGCTGGCGATGGGGGATTGGTGGTGATTGGGGTATTGGTGGTGATGGGGGATTGGTGGTGATGGGGATTGGTGGTGATTGGGTTATTGGTGGTGATGGGGGATTGGTGGCGATGGGGATTGTTGGTGATGGGGGATTGGTGGTGATGGGGATTGGTGGCGATGGGGGATTGGTGGTGATGGGGATTGCTGGTGATGGGGGATTGGTGGCGATGGGGTATTGGTGGCGATGGGGGATTGTTGGTGATGGGGGATTGGTGGCGATGGGGGATTGGTGGTGATGGGGGATTGGTGGTGATGGGGATTGGTGGCGATGGGGGATTGGTGGCCATGGGGGATTATTGGGTATGGGGATTGGTGGTGATGGGGGATTGGTGGTGATGGCGGATTGGTGGGTATGGGGATTGGTGGTGATGGGGGATTGGTGGTGATAGGGGATTGGTGGTGATGGGGGATTGGTGGTGATGGGGATTGGTGGTTATGGGGATTGGTGGTGATAGGGGATTGGTGGTGATGGGGATTGGTGGTGATGGTGATTGGTGGTGATAGGGGATTGGTGGTGATGGGGATTGGTGGTGATGGTGATTGGTGGTGATAGGGGATTGGTGGTGATGGGGGATTGGTGGTGATGGGGATTGGTGGTTATGGGGATTGGTGGTGATAGGGGATTGGTGATGATGGGGATTGGTGGTGATGGTGATTGGTGGTGATAGGGGATTGGTGGTGATGGGGATTGGTGGTTATGGGGATTGGGGGTGATGGGGATTGGTGGTGATGGGGGATTGGTGGTGATGGGGCATTGGTGGTCATGGGGTATTGGTGGTGATGGGGGATTGGTGGTGATGGGGATTGGTGGCGATTTGTTATTGGTGGCGATGTGGGATTGGTGGTGATGGGGGATTGGGGGTGATGGGGATTGGTGGTGATGGGGGATTGGGGGTGATGGGGATTGGTGGCGATGGGGATTGGTGGCGATGTGGGATTGGTGGTGATGGGGATTGATGGTGATGGGGGATTGGTGGCGATGGGGATTGGTGGTGATGGGGCATTGCTGGTGATGGGGATTGCTGGTGATGGGGATTGGTGGCGATGGGGGATTGGTGGCCATGGGGGATTGTTGGGTATGGGGATTGGTGGTGATGGGGGATTGGTGGTGATGGCGGATTGGTGGGTATGGGGATTGGTGGTGATGGGGGATTGGTGGATATGGGGATTGGTGGTGATGGGGATTGGTGGTGATGGGGATTGGTGGTGATGGGGATTGGTGGTGATGGGGATTAGTGGTGATGGGGATTGGTGGTGATGGGGATTGGTGGTGATGGGGGATTGGTGGTGATGGGGATTGGTGGTGATGGGGGATTGGTGGCGATTTGTTATTGGTGGCGATGTGGGATTGGTGGTGATGGGGCATTGGTGGTTATGGGGGATTGGTGGTGATGGGGATTGGTGGTGATGGGGGATTGGTGGTTATGGGGGATTGGTGGGTATGGGGGATTGGTGGTGATGGGGGTTTGGTGGTGATGGGGATTGGTGGTGATGGGGGATTGGTGGTGATGGGGATTGTTGGTGATGGGGGATTGGTGGTGATGGGGGATTGGTGGTGATGGGGGATTGGTGGTGATGGGGATTGGTGGTGATGGGGGATTGGTGGGTATGGGGATTGGTGGGTATGGGGGATTGGTGGTGATGGGGATTGGTGGTGATGGGGGATTGGTGGTGATGGGGGATTGGTGGTGATGGGGATTGGTGGTGATGGGGGATTGGTGGGTATGGGGATTGGTGGGTATGGGGGATTGGTGGTGATGGGGATTGGTGGGTATGGGGGATTGGTGGTGTTGGGGATTGGTGGCGATGGGGATTGTTGGTGATGGGGGATTGGTGGTGATGGGGGATTGGTGGTGATGGGGGATTGGTGGGTATGGGGATTGGTGGGTATGGGGGATTGGTGGTGATGGCGATTGGTGGCGATGGGGGATTGGTGGTGATGGGGGATTGGTGGTTATGGGGGATTGGTGGTTATGGGGGATTGGTGGGTATGGGGGATTGGTGGTGATGGGGATTGGTTGGCGATGGGGGATTGGTGGGTATGGGGATTGGTGGGTATGGGGATTGGTGGTGATGGGGGATTGGTGGGTATGGGGATTGGTGGCGATGGGGGATTGGTGGTGATGGGGGATTGGTGGTGATGGGGATTGGTGGGTATGGGGATTGGTGGTTATGGGGATTGGTGGTGATGGTTGATTGGTGGGTATGGGGATTGGTGGGTATGGGGATTGGTGGGTATGGGGATTGGTGGTGATGGGGGATTGGTGGGTATGGGGATTGGTGGGTATGGGGATTGGTGGTGAAGGGGATTGTTGGTGATGGGGGATTGGTGGTGATGGGGATTGGTGGCTATGGGGATTGGTGGTGATGGTGATTGTTGGTGATGGCGGATTGGTGGCAATGGGGGATTGGTGGCGATGGGGGATTGATGGCGATGGGGTTTGGTGGGTATGGGGATTGGTGGTGATGGGGCATTGGTGACGATGGGGGATTGGTGGTGATGTTGATTGGTGGTGATGGGGGATTGGTGACGATGGGGGATTGGTGGTGATGGTGATTGGTTGTGATGGGGATTGGTGGTGCTGGGGATTGGTGGTGATGGGGCATTGGTGACGATGGGGGATTGGTGGTGATGGTGATTGGTTGTGATGGGGATTGGTGGTGCTGGGGATTGGTGGTGATGGTGATTGGTGGAGATGGGGGATTGGTGGTGATGGGGATTGGTGGTGATGGTGATTGGTGGTGATGGGTGATTGGTGGTGATGGGGGATTGCTGGCGATGGGGGATTGGTGGTGATGGGGGATTGGTGGTGATGGTGATTGGTGGTGATGGGGGATTGGTGGGTATGGGGATTGGTGGTGATGGGGATTGGTGGTGATGGTGATTGGTGGTGATGGGGGATTGGTGGTGATGGGGGATTGCTGGCGATGGGGGATTGGTGGTAATTGGGTTATTGGTGGTGATGGGGGATTGGTGGCGATGGGGATTGGTGGTGATGGGGATTGTTGGTGATGGGGATTGGTGGCGATGGGGAATTGGTGGGTATGGGGATTGGTGGCGATGGGGGATTGGTGGTGATGGGGATTGCTGGTGATGGGGATTGTTGGTGATGGGGGATTGGTGGCGATGGGGTATTGGTGGTGATGGGGATTGGTGGTTATGGGGATTGGTGGTGATAGGGGATTGGTGGTGATGGGGATTGGTGGTGATGGTGATTGGTGGTGATAGGGGATTGGTGGTGATGGGGATTGGTGGTGATGGTGATTGGTGGTGATATGGGATTGGTGGTGATGGGGGATTGGTGGTGATGGGGATTGGTGGTTATGGGGATTGGTGGTGATAGGGGATTGGTGGTGATGGGGATTGGTGGTGATGGTGATTGGTGGTGATAGGGGATTGGTGGTGATGGGGATTGGTGGTGATGGTGATTGGTGGTGATAGGGGATTGGTGGTGATGGGGATTGGTGGTTATGGGGATTGGGGGTGATGGGGATTGGTGGTGATGGGGGATTGGTGGTGATGGGGCATTGGTGGTCATGGGGTATTGGTGGTGATGGGGGATTGGTGGTGATGGGGATTGGTGGTGATTTGTTATTGGTGGCGATGTGGGATTGGTGGTGATGGGGGATTGGGGGTGATGGGGATTGGTGGTGATGGGGGATTGGGGGTGATGGGGATTGGTGGCGATGGGGATTGGTGGCGATGTGGGATTGGTGGTGATGGGGATTGATGGTGATGGGGGATTGGTGGCGATGGGGATTGGTGGTGATGAGGATTAGTGGTGATGGGTGATTGGTGGTGATGGGGGATTGGTGGTGATGGGGTATTGCTGGTGATGGGGTATTGGTGGTGATGGGGATTGCTGGTGATCGGGATTGTTGGTGATGGGGGATTGGTGGTGATGGGGATTGGTGGCGATGGGGGATTGGTGGTGATGGGGATTGGTGGCCATGGGGGATTGTTGGGTATGGGGATTGGTGGTGATGGGGGATTGGTGGTGATGGGGGATTGGTGGTGATGGGGATTGGTGGTGATGGGGATTGGTGGTGATGGGGATTGGTGGTGATGGGGATTGGTGGTGATGGGGATTGGTGGTGATGGGGATTGGTGGTGATGGGGATTGGTGGTGATGGGGTATTGGTGCTCATGGGGATTGTTGGTGATGGGGATTGGTGGTGATGGAGATTGGTGGCGATGGGGATTGGTGGTGATGGGGGATTGGTGGTGATGGGGGATTGGTGGTGATGGGGATTGGTGCTCATGGGGATTGTTGGTGATGGAGATTGGTGGCGATGGGGGATTGGTGGTGATGGGGATTGGTGGTGATGGGGATTGGTGGTTGTGGGGATTGGTGGTGATAGGGGATTGGTGGTGATGGGGATTGGTGGTGATGGTGATTGGTGGTGATGGGGATTGGTGGTGATGGTGATTGGTGGTGATAGGGGATTGGTGGTGATGGGGATTGGTAGTGATGGTGATTGGTGGTGATGGGGGATTGGGGGTGATGGGGATTGGTGGTGATGGTGATTGGTGGTGATGGGGGATTGGTGGTGATGGGGGATTGGTGGTGATGGGGCATTGGTGGTGATGGGGGATTGGTGGTGATGGTGATTGGTGGTGATGGGGGATTGGTGGTGATGGGGCATTGGTGGTGATGGGGGATTGGTGGCGATTTGTTATTGGTGGCGATGTGGGATTGGTGGTGATGGTGATTGGTGGTGATGGGGGATTGGTGGTGATGGGGGATTGGTGGTGATGGGGGATTGGTGGTGATGGGGGATTGGTGGTGATGGGGGATTGGTGGTGATGGGGATTGGTGGTGATGGGGGATTGGTGGTGATGGGGGATTGGTGGTGATGGGGGATTGGTGGTGATGGGGATTGGTGGCGATGGGGGATTGGTGGTGATGGGGATCGGTGGTGATGGGGATTGGTGGTGATGGGGGATTGGTGGTGATGGGGGATTGGTGGTGATGGGGATTGGTGGTGATGGGGGATTGGTGGCGATGGGGAATGGTGGTGATGGGGATTGGTGGTGATGGGGGATTGGTGGTGATGGGGGATTGGTGGTGATGGGGATTGGTGGTGATGGGGGATTGTTGGCCATGGGAGATTGGTGGGTATGGGGATTGGTGGTGTTGGGGATTGGTGGTGATGGGGATTGGTGGTGATTGGGATTGGTGGTGATGGGGGATTGGTGGCCATGGGGGATTGGTGGGTATGGGGATTGGTGGTGATGGGGGATTGGTGGTGATGGGGGATTGGTGGTGATGGGGGATTGGTGGCCATGGGGGATTGGTGGGTATGGGGATGGGTGGTGATGGGGGATTGGTGGTGATGGGGGATTGGTGGCGATGGGGGATTGGTGGTGATGGGGATTGGTGGTGATGGGGGATTGGTGGTGATGGGGATTGGTGGTGATGGGGGATTGGTGGTGATGGGGGATTGGTGGTGATGGGGATTGGTGGTGATGGGGGATTGGTGGTGATGGGGGATTGGTGGTGATGGGGGATTGGTGGTTATGGGGATTGGTGGTGATGGGGGATTGGTGGGTATGGGGATTGGTGGGTATGGGGGATTGGTGGCGATGGGGGATTGGTGGTGATGGGGATTGCTGGTGATGGGGATTGTTGGTGATGGGGGATTGGTGGTGATGGGGGATTGGTGGTGATGGGGATTGGTGGTGATGGGGGATTGGTGGGTATGGGGATTGGTGGTGATGGGGGATTGGTGGTGATGGGGGATTGGTGGTGATGGGGGATTGGTGGTTATGGGGGATTGGTGGGTATGGGGATTGGTGGTGATGGGGGATTGGTGGTGATGGGGGATTGGTGGGTATGGGGATTGGTGGTGATGGGGATTGGTGGTGATGGGGGATTAGTGGTGATGGGGATTGGTGGCGATGGGGGATTGGTGGTGATGGGGGATTGGTGGTTATGGGGGATTGGTGGGTATGGGGATTGGTGGTGATGGGGGATTGGGGGTGATGGGGATTGGTGGTGATGGGGATTGTTGGTGATGGGGGATTGGTGGTGATGGGGGATTGGTGGTGATGGGGATTGGTGGTGATGGGGGATTGGTGGGTATGGGGATTGGTGGGTATGGGGGATTGGTGGTGATGGCGATTGGTGGCGATGGGGGATTGGTGGTGATGGGGGATTGGTGGTTATGGGGGATTGGTGGGTATGGGGATTGGTGGGTATGGGGGATTGGTGGTGATGGGGATTGGTGGTGATGGGGGATTGGTGGTGATGGGGATTGGTGGTGATGGGGGATTGGTGGGTATGGGGATTGGTGGGTATGGGGGATTGGTGGTGATGGGGATTGGTGGCGATGGGGGATTGGTGGGTATGGGGATTGGTGGGTATGGGGATTGGTGGTGATGGGGGATTGGTGGGTATGGGGATTGGTGGGTATGGGGATTGGTGGTGATGGGGGATTGGTGGTGATGGTGATTGGTGGCGATGGGGGATTGGTGGTGATGGGGGATTGGTGGTGATGGGGATTGGTGGGTATGGGGATTGGTGGTGATGGGGGATTGGTGGTGATGGGGATTGGTGGCGATGGGGGATTGTTGGTGATGGGGGATTGGTGGTGATGGTGATTGGTGGCGATTGGGGATTGGTGGTGATGGGGATTGGTGGCGATGGGGGATTGGTGGTGATGGGGGATTGGTGGGTATGGGGATTGGTGGTTATGGGGATTGGTGGTGATGGGGTTTGGTGGTGATGGGGGATTGGTGGTGATGGGGTTTGGTGGTGGTGCGGGGATTGCTAGTGTTAATCTGAAAGCCAAGGGCAGTTCATCGGACCTGTTGGCCGACTGCTTGGTTGTGAAGCCTTTTGTTTGTTGAGCTGCCGCTGTGGCAGACTATCTAACTCTGAACCCACCAACCAGCCATCACTCTGATAGTCACTGGCATTACAAGAGACGGGTACGGGGGCTAACTGAAGGTAAATCTCCTCATGTTGTGTGTAGTTTACGGTGTTCTGAGAGAGTGAACTTGTTCTCTTTGGTGCTCTGTGGAATGAACGTTCTGTTTCAGGCCTCACCTTATCTCGTCACAGTGAGGTATCAGAAGGCAAGTGACTGATCTTAAACCCTCTGCTCCTTTCATTGCACAAAAGTATGAGTTGTCGCCTCTAATTCCATAACAGGCTTGCCTCAGTAGCCAGGAATGACGGAGCCCACAGAGTGCAGCATGCGAAGCTGCTTGTCCAATCCTGACACCCAGTGTGGTGCTGCCTCACACACTGGTTTGAAAGGTTGCACGGCCTCTTGCTCCCTTGATCCTATAACACGGGGTATGAATGGCCTCAATTCTCCACAGAGTCCTGCAGCACTTCCATTGGGACTGAAATACATTAACACAATACCTACAGCACTGAGGGGAGCTGTGCATTGGATACCTGGGGTGGGGAGTGGGAGGGGGAGCTGGGGAGAGGAAGCCTGAAAAACAAGGTGGCAGTTTGGGAGGAGGGGTGAGGGCAGTACTGGGCTGCCCTAAACCCCACAGGGTCTCCGATTGCCTCATTGTGGGGGAGGGGTTATTTGAAAAGACACACACTCGCTAAGAAAACTGTTTGACCTGAAATTAGGGGCCTGAGTTCTGGGCTGTTTCCATCGACCCTTTTCGAGGTCAGCGACTCCCTGGTGATTAGTTGAACTCCCACCAAGTGTCAGCCTTGACTCAGTGGGAGCACTCGCGCCTCTGACTCAGAATGTCATGGGTTCAAGTCGCACTCCGCAGACCTGAACACACAATCTAAGCTGACATTTCAGTGCAGTACCGAGGGAATGTTGCACTGACGGAGGGGTCGTCTTTTGGATGAGATGTTAAACCAAGGCCCCGTCTGCCCTTTCAGGTGGACATAAAAAAATCCCATAACTAAAAGAACAGAGGAGATCTTCCCAGTGTCCTAGCCTATATTAGCACTAAAACAGGTGATCTGGTCATGTATCTCATTGCTGTTTGTGGGTCCTTGCTGTGCCTAAATTGGCTGCTGCGTTTCCTACATTACAACAGTGACTACAGTTCGAAAGTACTTCATTTGCTATGAGGCATTTTGGGACATCCTGAGACCATGAAAGGTGTTACATAATTGCAAGTCTTCCTTTTTCCTTTCTCCCGCTGTTTGAGGCTGCTCCATGAAACTTCTTGGTGCAGCAAGAAGTACAGAAAGAAGCAGTGACTGAAGGGAGAGAATTCAGGACAGGGAAGTACTCCACTGTGTTCCCGTTAGGTAGCGTTAAACTACCATGCTGGGCTGCGCCATTCGTTCGAATTACTTTCAAGCTGGCACTCGAATATCTTGCTTCCCAAATTTATCCTACAGGCTTTTAGTTTTCTGAATGGATATTGCCCAGTGCCCTGGGCATGCTCCAGGCACTTCAATTCAATGGAAGAAAGTTCTCGCTCGGTTTGCAGCCTCTGCCCTTCAGCAGGCTGTGTCATTGACACTACCCTCCCTGAGCAGGGAGCAGGTAATTAAATCCCATCCAGCAGACTGTCGCTCTGTAATCCACAGATACCTCCCCGGCAGCTCACCAAGCTCCCACTCACATTAATAACCAGGAAGTGCACTGGTTTAAAATAGACTCGCTGTGAAATCTAATTAAAGGGGGAATTAAAAAAGCAACCAGAGGACAGGATGATTTTGCTTTTATTGTGTCTGGAGACTGCACACTAGGTTCTGGCTTTCATGCTGAATTCTGCGCTCTCTAATTCTTCATTAGGTTTTCATTTATAATTCAGAAGAGGGATATCTGTGAAAATATGTAGTTTACGGTGATGAAAGTAGAGTTTTGGTTTGGAATCAAATCAGACAAATTTCTGTCTTATACTTTCATGACATGACTTTAGATAAATCAATTAAACAGGAATCCCTTTGTTTCTTTCTCAAAGGATTGACCAATACACAAATCTGCCCGGGTTCATCCATGTTGTCAGCGAGCTGCCTCTGGTGTACGCATCAATGAATGAGGTCAATATTCGCTGACAGACTGGATGATCTCACTTTGAAATATTTAATGTGGAAAATCTGTGGATGTGGGGATGGAGATGGATTTATTATCAACAATGCCAGTCCCTTCAGACTGTCTGAGAGTCTGTGCACTCGTTCCATCCTCACTCCGACTTCACTCTGAGAGTCTGTGCACTAGTTTCATCATCACTCCTACTTCACTCTGAGAGTCTGTGCACTAGATTCATCCTCGCTCCAAGTTCAAACTAAGAGTCTGTTCACCAGTTTCATCCTCACTCCACCTTCACTCTGAGAGTCTGTGCACTAGTTCCATCATCACTCCTACTTCACTCTGAGAGTCTGTGCACTAGTTCCATCCTCACTCCCACTTCACTCTGAGAGTCTGTGCACTAGTTTCATCATCACTCCTACTTCACGCTGAGAGTCTGTGCACTAGTTCCATCCTCACTCCCACTTCACTCTGAGAGTCTGTGCACTAGTTCCATCATCACTCCTACTTCACTCTGAGAGTCTGTGCACTAGTTCCATCCTCACTCCCACTTCACTCTGAGAGTCTGTGCACTAGTTCCATCATCACTCCTACTTCACTCTGAGAGTCTGTGCACTAGTTTCATCATCACTCCGACATCCCTCTGAGAGTCTGTGCACTAGTTTCATCCTCACTCCCACTTCACTCTGAGAGTCTGTGCACTAGTTTCATCCTCACTCCTACTTCACTCTGAGAGTCTGTGCACTAGATTCATCCTCACTCCTTCTTCACCATCAGATTCTGTGCACTAGTTTCATCCTCACTCCTACTTCACTCTGAGAGTCTGTGTACTAATTTCATCCTCACTCACACTTCACCCTGAGAGTCTGTGCATTGTTTCATCCTCACTCCTACATCACGCTGAGAGTCTGTGCACTAGTTTCATCCTCACTCTTACATCACTCTGAGAGTCTGTGCACGAGATTCATCCTCACTCACACTTCACACTGAGAGTCTGTGCACCAGTTCCATCCTCACTCCTACTTCACTCTGAGAGTCTGTGCACTAGATTCATCCTCACTCACACTTCACACTGAGAGTCTGTGCACTAGTTTCATCCTCACTCCTTCTTCACCATCAGATTCTGTGCACTAGTTTCATCCTCACTCCTACTTCACTCTGAGAGTTTGTGGCATAGTTTCATCCTCACTCCGACTTCATTCTGAGAGTCTGTGCATTGTTTCTCCCTCACTCCGACTTCACTCTGAGAGTCTGTGCACCAGTTTCATCCTCACTCCTTATTCACTCTAAGAGTCTGTGCACTAAATTCATCCTCACTCCTATTTCACTCTGAGACTCTGTGCACTCATTCCATCCTCACTCCTACTTCACTCTGAGAGTCTGTGCACTAGTTTCATTCTCACTCCTAATTCACCCTGAGAGCCTGTGCACTTGTTTCATCCTCACTCCTACTTCACTCTGAGAGTCTGTGCACTAGTTCCATCCTCACTCCTAATTCACTCTGAGAGTCTGGGCACTAGTTTCATCCTCACCCCTACTTCACTCTGAGAGTCTGTGCACGAGTTTCATCCTCACTCTTTCTTCACAGAAAGTCTGTGCATTAGTTTCATCCTCACTCCTACTTCACTCTGAGAGTCTTTTCACTAGTTTCATCATCACCCCCACTTCACCCTGAGAGTCTGTGCACTTGTTTCATCCTCACTCCCACTTCACCCTGAGAGTCTGTGTACTAGTTTCATCCTCACTCCTACTTCACTCTGAGAGTCTTTTCACTAGTTTCATCATCACCCCCACTTCACCCTGAGAGTCTGTGCACTCGTTTCATCCTCACTCCCACTTCACCCTGAGAGTCTGTGCACGAGTTTCATCCTCACTCCTACTTCACTCTGAGAGTCTGTGCACTAGTTTCATCCTCACTCCTACTTCACTCTGAGAGTCTGTGCACGAGTTTCATCCTCACTCACACTTCACCCTGAGAGTCTGTGCATTGTTTCATCCTCATTCCTACTTCACTCTGAGAGTCTGTGCACGAGTTCCATCCTCACTACTAATTCACACTGAGAGTCTGTGCACTAGTTTCATCCTCACTCCTACTTCACTCTGAGAGTCTGTGCACGAGTTTCATCCTCACTCACACTTCACCCTGAGAGTCTGTGCACGAGTTCCATCCTCACTACTAATTCACACTGAGAGTCTGTGCACTAGTTTAATCCTCACTCCTACTTCACCCTGAGAGTCTGATCACTAGTGTCATCTTCACTCCTACTTCACTCTGAGAGTCTGTGCACTAGTTCCATCCTCACTCCCACTTCACTCTGAGAGTCTGTGCACTAGTTTCATCATCACTCCTACTTCACGCTGAGAGTCTGTTCACCAGTTTCATCCTCACTCCACCTTCACTCTGAGAGTCTGTGCACTAGTTCCATCATCACTCCTACTTCACCCTGAGAGTCTGTGCACTAGTTCCATCCTCACTCCCACTTCACTCTGAGAGTCTGTGCACTAGTTTCATCCTCACTCCCACTTCACTCTGAGAGTCTGTGCACTAGTTCCATCCTCACTCCCACTTCACTCTGAGAGTCTGTGCACTAGTTTCATCATCACTCCTACTTCACGCTGAGAGTCTGTGCACTAGTTCCATCCTCACTCCTGCTTCACTCTGAGAGTCTGTGCACTAGTTTCATCCTCACTCCTACTTCACTCTGAGAGTCTGTGCACTAGATTCATCCTCACTCCTTCTTCACCATCAGATTCTGTGCACTAGTTTCATCCTCACTCACACTTCACTCTGAGAGTCTGTGTACTAATTTCATCCTCACTCACACTTCACCCTGAGAGTCTGTGCATTGTTTCATCCTCACTCCTACTTCACTCTGAGAGTCTGTGCACGAGTTCCATCCTCACTCCTACATCACGCTGAGAGTCTGTGCACTAGTTTCATCCTCACTCTTACATCACTCTGAGAGTCTGTGCACGAGATTCATCCTCACTCACACTTCACACTGAGAGTCTGTGCACCAGTTCCATCCTCACTCCTACTTCACTCTGAGAGTCTGTGCACTAGATTCATCCTCACTCACACTTCACACTGAGAGTCTGTGCACTAGTTTCATCCTCACTCCTTCTTCACCATCAGATTCTGTGCACTAGTTTCATCCTCACTCCTACTTCACTCTGAGAGTCTGTGGCATAGTTTCATCCTCACTCCGACTTCATTCTGAGAGTCTGTGCATTGTTTCTCCCTCACTCCGACTTCACTCTGAGAGTCTGTGCACCAGTTTCATCCTCACTCCTTATTCACTCTAAGAGTCTGTGCACTAAATTCATCCTCACTCCTATTTCACTCTGAGACTCTGTGCACTCATTCCATCCTCACTCCTACTTCACTCTGAGAGTCTGTGCACTAGTTCCATCCTCACTCCTAATTCACTCTGAGAGTCTGGGCACTAGTTTCATCCTCACCCCTACTTCACTCTGAGAGTCTGTGCACGAGTTTCATCCTCACTCTTTCTTCACAGAAAGTCTGTGCATTAGTTTCATCCTCACTCCTACTTCACTCTGAGAGTCTTTTCACTAGTTTCATCATCACCCCCACTTCACCCTGAGAGTCTGTGCACTTGTTTCATCCTCACTCCCACTTCACCCTGAGAGTCTGTGCACGAGTTTCATCCTCACTCCTACTTCACCCTGAGAGTCTGTGTACTAGTTTCATCCTCACTCCTACTTCACTCTGAGAGTCTTTTCACTAGTTTCATCATCACCCCCACTTCACCCTGAGAGTCTGTGCACTCGTTTCATCCTCACTCCCACTTCACCCTGAGAGTCTGTGCACGAGTTTCATCCTCACTCCTACTTCACTCTGAGAGTCTGTGCACTAGTTTCATCCTCACTCCTACTTCACTCTGAGAGTCTGTGCACGAGTTTCATCCTCACTCACACTTCACCCTGAGAGTCTGTGCATTGTTTCATCCTCATTCCTACTTCACTCTGAGAGTCTGTGCACGAGTTCCATCCTCACTACTAATTCACACTGAGAGTCTGTGCACTAGTTTCATCCTCACTCCTACTTCACTCTGAGAGTCTGTGCACGAGTTTCATCCTCACTCACACTTCACCCTGAGAGTCTGTGCATTGTTTCATCCTCATTCCTACTTCACTCTGAGAGTCTGTGCACGAGTTCCATCCTCACTACTAATTCACACTGAGAGTCTGTGCACTAGTTTAATCCTCACTCCTACTTCACCCTGAGAGTCTGATCACTAGTGTCATCTTCACTCCTACTTCACGCTGAGAGTCTGTGCACTGGTTTCATCCTCACTCCTACTTCACCCTGAGAGTCTGATCACTAGTGTCATCTTCACTCCTACTTCACGCTGAGAGTCTGTGCACTAGTTCCATCCTCACTCCTTATTCACTCTGAGAGTCTGTGCACTCGTTTCATTCTCACTCCTACTTCACTCTGAGAGTCTGTGCACGAGTTCCATCCTCACTCCTACTTCACACTGAGAGTCTGTGCACTAGTTTAATCCTCACTCCTACTTCACCCTGAGAGTCTGATCACTAGTGTCATCTTCACTCCTATTTCACCCTGAGAGTCTGTGCACTCGTTTCATCCTCACTCACACTTCACACTGAGAGTTTGTGCACTGGTTTCATCCTCACTCCTACTTCACTCTGAGAGACTGTGCACGAGTTCCATCCTCACTCCTAATTCACACTGAGAGTCTGTGCACGAGTTCCATCCTCACTCCTACTTCACCCTGAGAGTCTGTGCACTAGTTTCATCCTCACTCACACTTCACGCTGAGAGTCTGTGCACTAGTTTCATCCTCACTCCTACTTCACCCTGAGAGTCTGATCACTCGTGTCATTTTCACTCCTACTTCACTCTAAGAGTCTGTGCAGTAGTTTCATCGTCACTCCTGCACCCTGAGAGTCTGTGCACTGGTTTCATCCTCACTCCTTCTTCACCCTGACAGTCTGTGCACTAGTTTCATCCTCACTCCTACGTCACTCTGAGAGTCTGTGCAATAGTTACATCCTCACTCCGACGTCATTCTGAGAGTCTGTGCATTGTTTCTCCCTCACTCCTACTTCACTCTAAGAGTCTGTGCACTCGTTTCATCCTCACTCCTCATTCACTCTGAGAGTCTGTGCACTCGTTTCATCCTCACTCCTATTTCACTCTGAGACTCTGTGCACTCGTTCCATCCTCACTCCTACTTCACTCTGAGAGTCTGTGCACTAGTTTCATCCTCACTCCTACTTCACCCTGAGAGTCTGTGCACTAGTTTCATCCTCACTCCTACCTCACCCTGAGAGTCTGTGCACGAGTTTCATCCTCACTCCTACTTCACCCTGAGAGTCTGTGCACTAGTTTCATCCTC
This sequence comes from Heptranchias perlo, assembly GCF_035084215.1. Lineage (NCBI taxonomy): Eukaryota > Metazoa > Chordata > Chondrichthyes > Hexanchiformes > Hexanchidae > Heptranchias > Heptranchias perlo. Next base: position 500,261 of record NW_027138958.1, on the reverse strand, counting down.
ACTCCTGCTTCACTCTGAGAGTCTGTGCACTAGTTTCATCCTCACTCCTACTTCACCCTGAAAGTCTGTGCACTCGTTCCATCCTCACTCCTACTTCACTCTGCGAGTCTGTGCACTAGTTTCATCCTCACTCCTACTTCACTCTGAGAGTCTGTGCACAAGTTTCATCCTCAGTCACACTTAACCCTGAGAGTCTGTGCACTCGTTTCATCCTCACTCCTACTTCACCCTGAGAGTCTGTGCACGAGTGTAATCCTTACTCCTAATTCACTCTGAGAGTCTGTGCACGAGTTCCATCCTCACTCCTACTTCACCCTGAGAGTCTGTGCACTCGTTTCATCCTCACTCCTACTTCACCCTGAGAGTCTGTGCACTAGTTTCATCCTCACTCCTACTTCACTCTGAGAGTCTGTGCACAAGTTCCATCCTCACTTCTACTTCACTCTGAGAGTCTGTGCACAAGTTCCATACTCACTCCTACTTCACTCTGAGAGTCTGTGCACTAGATTCATCCTCACTCCTACTTCACCCTGAGAGTCTGTGCACTCGTTTCATCCTCACTCCTACTTCACTCTGAGAGTCTGTGCACTAGATTCATCCTCACTCACACTTCACACTGAGAGTCTGTGCACTAGTTTCATCCTCACTCCTACTTCACTCTGAGAGTCTGTGCACAAGTTCCATCCTCACTTCTACTTCACTCTGAGAGTCTGTGCAGAAGTTCCATACTCACTCCTACTTCACTCTGAGAGTCTGTGCACTAGATTCATCCTCACTCCTACTTCACCCTGAGAGTCTGTTCACTCGTTTCATCCTCACTCCTACTTCACCCTGAGAGTCTGATCACTCGTTTCATCCTCACTCCGACTTCACCCTGAGAGTCTGTGCACTAGTTTCATCCTCACTCCTACTTCACCCTGAGAGTCTGTGCACTAGTTTCATCCTCACTCCTACTTCACCCTGAGAGTCTGTGCACTAGTTTCATCCTCACTCCTACTTCACCCTGAGAGTCTGATCACTCGTGTCATCTTCACTCCCACTTCACTCTGAGAGTCTGTGCAGTAGTTTCATCGTCACTCCTGCACCCTGAGAGTCTGTGCACTGGTTTCATCCTCACTCCTTCTTCACCCTGACAGTCTGTGCACTAGTTTCATCCTCACTCCTGCTTCACTCTGAGAGTCTGTGCACGAGTTTCATCCTCACTCCTACTTCACTCTGAGAGTCTGTGCACAAGTTCCATCCTCACTCCTACTTCACTCTAAGAGTATGTGCACTCGTTTCATCCTCACTCCTCATTCACTCTGAGAGTCTGTGCACTCGTTTCATCCTCACTCCTATTTCACTCTGAGACTCTGTGCACTAGTTTCATCCTCACTCCTACTTCACCCTGAGAGTCTGTGCACTCGTTCCATCCTCACTCCTACTTCACTCTGAGAGTCTGTGCACTAGTTTCATCCTCACTCCTACTTCACCCTGAGAGTCTGTGCACGAGTTTCATCCTCACTCCTACCTCACCCTGAGAGTCTGTGCACGAGTTTCATCCTCACTCCTACTTCACCCTGAGAGTCTGTGCACTAGTTTCATCCTCACTCCTACTTCACCCTGAGAGTCTGTGCACGAATGTAATCCTTACTCCTAATTCACTCTGAGAGTCTGTGCACTAGTTTCATCCTCACTCCTACTTCACCCTGAGAGTCTGTGCACGAGTTTCATCCTCACTCCTACCTCACCCTGAGAGTCTGTGCACGAGTTTCATCCTCACTCCTACTTCACCCTGAGAGTCTGTGCACGAGTTCCATCCTCACTCCTACTTCACCCTGAGAGTCTGTGCACTCGTTTCATCCTCACTCCTACTTCACCCTGAGAGTCTGTGCACTCGTTTCATTCTCACTCCTACTTCACTCTGAGAGTCTATGCACAAGTTCCATACTCACTCCTACTTCACTCTGAGAGTCTGTGCACAAGTTCCATACTCACTCCTACTTCACTCTGAGAGTCTGTGCACTAGATTCATCCTCACTCCTACTTCACTCTGAGAGTCTGTGCACAAGTTCCATCCTCACTTCTACTTCACTCTGAGAGTCTGTGCACAAGTTCCATCCTCACCTCCTACTTCACTCTGAGAGTCTGTGCACAAGTTCCATCCTCACCTCCTACTTCACTCTGAGAGTCTGTGCACAAGTTCCACCCTCACTCCTACTTCACTCTGAGAGTCTGTGCACTCGTTTCATCCTCACTCCTACTTCATCCTGTGAGTCTGTGCATTGTTTCTTCCTCACTCCTACTTCACCCTGAGAGTCTGATCACGAGTGTCATCCTCACTCCAACTTCACTCTGAGAGTCTGTGCACTAGTTTCATCCTCACTCCTACTTCACACTGAGAGTCTGTGCCCCAGTTTCATCCTCACTCCTACATCACTCTGAGAGTCTGTGCACTAGTTTAATCCTCACTCCTACTTCACTCTGAGAGTCTGTGCACCAGTTTCATCCTCACTCCTACATCACTCTGAGAGTCTGTGCACTCGTTTCATCCTCACTCCTACTTCACCCTGAGAGTCTGTGCACTAGTTTCATCCTCACTCCTACTTCACTCTGAGAGTCTGTGCACAAGTTCCATCCTCACTTCTACTTCACTCTGAGAGTCTGTGCACTACTTTCATCCTCACTCCCACTTCACCCTGAGTGTCTGTGCACTAGTTTCATCATCACTCCCACTTCACCCTGAGATTCTGTGCACGAGTTTCATCCTCACTCACACTTCACCCTTAGAGTCTGTGCACTTGTTTCATCCTCACTTCAGCTTCACTCTGAGAGTCTGTGCACAAGTTCCGTCCTCACTCCGACTTCACTCTGAGAGTCTGTGCACTAGATTCATCCTCACTCGTACTTCACCCTGAGAGTCTGTGCACTCGTTTCATCCTCACTCCTACTTCACTCTGAGAGTCTGTGCACTAGATTCATCCTCACTCCTACTTCACTCTGAGAGTCTGTGCACAAGTTCCATCCTCACTTATACTTCACTCTGAGAGTCTGTGCAGTAGTATCATCCTCACTCCAGCTTCACCCTGATAGTCTGTGCACTAGTTTCATCCTCACTCCTACTTCACTCTGAGAGTCTGTGCACAAGTTCCATCCTCACTCCTACTTCACTCTGAGAGTCTGTGCACTTGTTTCATCCTCACTCCCACTTCACCCTGAGAGTCTGTGCACTAGTTTCATCCTCACTCCAACTTCACCCTGAGAGTCTGATCACCAGTGTCATCCTCACTCCTACTTCACTCTGAGAGTCTGTGCACTAGATTCATCCTCACTCCTTCACTCTGAGAGTCTGTGCACTAGATTCATCCTCACTCACACTTCACCCTGAGAGTCTGTGCACTCGTTTCATCCTCACTCCTACTTCACTCTGAGAGTCTGTGCACAAATTCCATTCTCACTCCTACTTCACTCTGAGAGTCTGTGCACTCGTTTCATCCTCACTCCTACTTCACTCTGAGAGTCTGTGCACTAGATTCATCCTCACTCCTACTTCATTCTGAGAGTCTGTGCACAAGTTCCATCCTCACTCCTACTTCACCCTGAGAGTCTGTGCACAAATTCTGTCTCACTCCTACTTCACTCTGAGAGTCTGTGCACTAGATTCATCCTCACTCCTACTTCATTCTGAGAGTCTGTGCACAAGTTCCATCCTCACTCCTACTTCACTCTGAGAGTCTGTGCACAAGTTCCATACTCACTCCTACTTCACTCTGAGAGTCTGTGCACTATATTCATCCTCACTCCTACTTCACTCTGAGAGTCTGTGCACAAGTTCCACCCTCACTCCTACTTCACTCTGAGAGTCTGTGCACTCGTTTCATCCTCACTCCTACTTCATCCTGTGAGTCTGTGCATTGTTTCTTCCTCACTCCTACTTCACCCTGAGAGTCTGATCACGAGTGTCATCCTCACTCCAACTTCACTCTGAGAGTCTGTGCACTCGTTTCATCCTCACTCCTACTTCACACTGAGAGTCTGTGCCCCAGTTTCATCCCCACTCCTACATCACTCTGAGAGTCTGTGCACTAGTTTAATCCTCACTCCTACTTCACTCTGAGAGTCTGTGCACTAGTTTCATCCTCACTCCTTCACCATGTGAGTCTGTGCACTAGTTTCAATCTCACTCCTACTTCACTCTGAGAGTCTGTGCACGAGTTTCATCCTCACTCACACTTCAGCCTGAGAGTCTGTGCATTGTTTCATCCTCACTCCTACTTCACTCTGAGAGTCTGTGCATGAGTTCCATCCTCACTCCTACTTCACTCTGAGAGTCTGTGCACTAGTTTCATCCTCACTCCTACTTCACTATGAGAGTCTGGGCACTAGTTTCATCCTCACTCACACTTCACCCTGAGAGTCTGTGCACTCGTTTCATCCTCAATCCTACTTCACACTGAGAGTCTGTGCCCCAGTTTCATCCTCACTCCTACTTCACTCTGAGAGTCTGTGCACTCGTTTCATCCTCACTCACACTTCACCCTGAGAGTCTGTGCACTAGTTTCATCCTCACTCTCACTTCACCCTGAGAGTCTGTGCACTAGTTTCATCCTCACTCCTACTTCACTCTGAGAGTCTGTGCACTAGTTTCATCCTCACTCCTACTTCACTCTGAGAGTCTGTGCACAAATTCCATTCTCACTCCTACTTCACTCTGAGAGTCTGTGCACTCGATTCATCCTCACTCCTACTTCATTCTGAGAGTCTGTGCACAAGTTTCATCCTCACTCCTTCTTCACCATCAGATTCTGTGCACTAGTTTCATCCTCACTCCTACTTCACTCTGAGAGTCTGTGCACCAGTTTCATCCTCACTCCTACTTCACCCTGAGAGTCTGTGCGTTAGTCTCATCCTCACTCCTACTTCACTCTGAGAGTCTATGCACCAGTTTCATCCTCACTCCTTCTTCACCCTGAGAGTCTGTGCACTAGTTTCATTCTCACTCCTACTTCACCCTGAGAGTCTGTGCAATTGTCTCATCCTCACTCCTACTTCACTCTGAGAGTCTGTGCACTCGTTTCAACCTCTCTCCTGCTTCACACTGAGAGTCTGTTCACTAGTTTGATCCTCACTCCAAGTTCACTCTGAGGGTCGATGCACGAGTTTCATCCTCACTCCTACTTCACTCTGAGGGTCGATGCACTCGTTTCATCCTCACTCATTCTTCACTTTGAGAGTCTGTGCACTAGTTTCATCCTCACTCCTACTTCACTCTGAGAGTCTGTGAACTCATTTCATCCTCACTCCTCCTTCACCCTGAGAGTCTGTGCAGTAGTTTCATCCTCACTCCTACTTCACTCTGAGAGTCTGTGCACTCGTTTCATCTTCACTCACACTTCACTCTGAGAGTCTGGGCACCAGTTTCATCCTCACTCCAAGTTCACTCTGAGAGTCTGTTCACTAGTTTCATCCTCAAAACAAGTTCACTCTGAGAGTCTGGGCACCAGTTTCATCCTCACTCCAAGTTCACTCTGAGAGTCTGTTCACTAGTTTCATCCTCAAAACAAGTTCACCCTGAGAGTCCGTGCAATAGATTCATCCTCACTCATACTTCACTCTGTGAATCTGTGCACTAGATTCATCCTCACTCCTACTTCACTCTGAGAGTCCGTGCAATAGATTCATCCTCACTCCGACTTCACTCTGAGAGTCTGTTCACTAGTTCCATCCTCACTCCTACTTCACACTGAGAGTCTGTGCACTCGTTTCATCCTCACTCCGACTTCACTCTGAGAGTCTGTGCACTCGATTCATCCTCACTCCTACTTCATTCTGAGAGTCTGTGCATAAGTTCCATCCTCACTCCTACTTCACTCTGAGAGTCTGTGCACAAGTTCCATACTCACTCCTACTTCACACTAAGAGTCTGTGCACTAGTTTCATCCTCACTCCTACTTCACTCTGAAAGTCTGTGCATTAGTCTCATCCTCGCTCCTACTTCACTCTGAGAGTCTGTGCACCAGTTTCATCCTCACTCCTACCTCACTCTGAGAGTCTGTGCACTCGTTTCAACCTCTCTCCTGCTTCACACTGAGAGTCTGTTCACTAGTTTGATCCTCACTCCAAGTTCACTCTGAGGGTCGATGCACTCGTTTCACCCTCACTCCTACTTCACTCTGAGAGTCTGTGCACTCATTTCATCATCACTCACACTTCACTCAGAGAATCTGTGCACTAGTTTCATCCTCACTCATTCTTCACTTTGAGAGTCAGTTCACGAGTTTCATCCTCACTCCTACTTCACTCTGAGAGTCTGTGAACTCATTTCATCCTCACTCCTACTTCACTCTGAGAGTCTGTGCACTAGTTTCATCCTCACTCCCACTTCACTCTGTGAATCTGTGCACTAGTTTCATCCTCACTCCTTCTTCACACTGAGAGTCAGTTCACGAGTTTCATCCTCACTCCTACTTCACTCTGAGAGTCTGTGAACTCATTTCATCCTCACTCCTACTTCACCCTGAGAGTCTGTACAGTAGTTTCATCCTCACTCCTACTTCACTCTGAGAGTCTGTGCACTCGTTTCATCTTCACTCACACTTCACTCTGAGAGTCTGGGCACTAGTTTCATCCTCACTCCAAGTTCACTCTGAGAGTCTGTTCACTAGTTTCATCCTCAAAACAGGTTCACCCTGAGAGTCTGTGCACTAGTTTCATCCTCAAAACAAGTTCACCCTGAGAGTCTGTGCACTAGTTTCATCCTCACTCCGACTTCACTCTGAGAGTCTGATCTACAGTTTCATCCTCACTCCAAGTTCACTCTGAGAGTCTGTTCACTAGTTTCATCCTCAAAACAAGTTCACCCTGAGAGTCCGTGCAATAGATTCATCGTCACTCATACTTCACTCTGTGAATCTGTGCACTAGATTCATCCTCACTCCTACTTCACTCTGAGAGTCCGTGCAATAGATTCATCCTCACTCCTACTTCACACTGAGAGTCTGTGCACTAGTTTCATCCTCACTCCTACTTCACCCTGAGAGTCTGTGCACTAGTTTCATCCTCACTCCTACTTCACCCTGAGGGTCTGTGCACTAGATTCATCCTCACTCCTACTTCACTCTGATAGTCTGTGCACTAGTTTCATCCTCACTCCTACTTCACCCTGAGGGTCTGTGCACTAGTTTCATCCTCACTCCTACTTCACTCTGATAGTCTGTGCACTAGTTTCATCCTCACTCCTACTTCACCCTGAGAGTCTGTGCACTAGTTTCATCCTCACTCCTACTTCACCCTGAGAGTCTGTGCACTAGTTTCATCCTCACTCCTACTTCACCCTGAGAGTCTGTGCACTAGTTTCATCCTCACTCCTACTTCACCCTGAGAGTCTGTGCACTAGTTTCATCCTCACTCCTACTTCACTCTGAGAGTCTGTGCACTAGTTTCATCCTCACTCCTACTTCACTCTGAGAGTCTGTGCATTAGTTCCATCCTCACTCCTACTTCACCCTGAGAGTCTGTGCACTAGTTTCATCCTCACTCCTACTTCACTCTGAGAGTCTGTGCATTAGTTCCATCATCACTCCTACTTCACCCTGAGAGTCTGTGCACTAGTTTCATCCTCACTCCTACTTCACTCTGATAGTCTGTGCACTAGTTTCATCCTCACTCCTACTTCACCCTGAGAGTCTGTGCACTAGTTTCATCCTCACTCCTACTTCACCCTGAGAGTCTGTGCACTAGTTTCATCCTCACTCATACTTCACTCTGAGAGTCTGTGCGTTAGTCTCATCCTCGCTCCTACTTCACTCTGAGAATCTGTGCACCAGTTTCATCCTCACTCCTACCTCACTCTGAGAGTCTGTGCACTAGTTTCATCCTCACTCATTCTTCACTTTGAGAGTCTGTGCACTAGTTTCATCCTCACTCCAAGTTCACTCTGAGGGTCGATGCACTCGTTTCACCCTCACTCCTACTTCACTCTGAGAGTCTGTGCACTCGTTTCATCATCACTCACACTTCACTCAGAGAATCTGTGCACTAGTTTCATCCTCACTCATTCTTCACTTTGAGAGTCTGTGCACTAGTTTCATCCTCACTCCCACTTCACTCTGTGAATCTGTGCACTAGTTTCATCCTCACTCCTTCTTCACACTGAGAGTCAGTTCACGAGTTTCATCCTCACTCCTACTTCACTCTGAGAGTCTGTGAACTCATTTCATCCTCACTCCTAGTTCACCCTGAGAGTCTGTGCAGTAGTTTCATCCTCACTCCTAATTCACTCTGAGAGTCTGTGCACTCGTTTCATCTTCACTCACACTTCACTCTGAGAGTCTGGGCACTAGTTTCATCCTCACTCCAAGTTCACTCTGAGAGTCTGTGCACTAGTTTCATCCTCAAAACAAGTTCACCCTGAGAGTCTGTGCACTAGTTTCATCCTCACTCCGACTTCACTCTGAGAGTCTGATCTATAGTTTCATCCTCACTCCAAGTTCACTCTGAGAGTCTGTTCACTAGTTTCATCCTCAAAACAAGTTCACCCTGAGAGTCCGTGCAATAGATTCATCCTCACTCATACTTCACTCTGTGAATCTGTGCACTAGATTCATCCTCACTCCTACTTCACTCTGAGAGTCCGTGCAATAGATTCATCCTCACTCCGACTTCACTCTGAGAGTCTGTTCACTAGTTTCATCCTCACTCCGACTTCACTCTGAGAGTCTGTGCACTCGATTCATCCTCACTCCTACTTCATTCTGAGAGTCTGTGCATAAGTTCCATCCTCACTCCTACTTCACTCTGAGAGTCTGTGCACAAGTTCCATACTCACTCCTACTTCACCCTGAGAGTCTGTGCTCTAGTTTCATCCTCACTCCTACTTCACCCTGAGAGTCTGTGCTCTAGTTTCATCCTCACTCCTACTTCACACTGAGAGTCTGTGCTCTAGTTTCATCCTCACTCCTACTTCACCCTGAGGGTCTGTGCACTAGTTTCATCCTCACTCCTACTTCACTCTGAGAGTCTGTGCACTAGTTTCATCCTCACTCCTACTTCACTCTTAGAGTCTGTGCACCAGTTTCATCCTCACTCCTACTTCACTCTGAGAGTCTGTGCACTAGTTTCAACCTCTCTCCTGCTTCACACTGAGAGTCTGTTCACTAGTTTGATCCTCACTCCAAGTTCACTCTGAGGGTCGATGCACTAGTTACACCCTCACTCCTACTTCACTCTGAGAGTCTGTGCACTCGTTTCATCGTCACTCACACTTCACTCAGAGAATCTGTGCACTAGTTTCATCCTCACTCATTCTTCACTTTGAGAGTCTGTGCACTAGTTTCATCCTCACTCCCACTTCACTCTGTGAATCTGTGCACTAGTTTCATCCTCACTCCTTCTTCACACTGAGAGTCAGTTCACGAGTTTCATCCTCACTCCTACTTCACTCTGAGAGTCTGTGAACTCATTTCATCCTCACTCCTACTTCACCCTGAGAGTCTGTGCAGTAGTTTCATCCTCACTCCTACTTCACTCTGAGAGTCTGTGCACTCGTTTCATCTTCACTCACACTTCACTCTGAGAGTCTGGGCACTAGTTTCATCCTCACTCCAAGTTCACTCTGAGAGTCTGTTCACTAGTTTCATCCTCAAAACAAGTTCACCCTGAGAGTCTGTGCACTAGTTTCATCCTCACTCCGACTTCACTCTGAGAGTCTGATCCATAGTTTCATCCTCACTCCAAGTTCACTCTGAGAGTCTGTTCACTAGTTTCATCCTCAAAACAAGTTCACCCTGAGAGTCCGTGCAATAGATTCATCCTCACTCATACTTCACTCTGTGAATCTGTGCACTCGTTGCATCCTCATTCCTACTTCACACTGAGAGTCTGTGCACTAGTTTGATCCTCACTCCGACTTCACTCTGAGAGTCTGTGCACTAATTTCATCCTCACTCACACTTCACCCTGAGAGTCTGTGCACTAGTTTCATCCTCACTCCGACTTCACCCTGAGAGTCTGTGCACTAGTTTCATCCTCACTCCGACTTCACTCTGAGGGTCTGTGCACTAGTTTCATCCTCACTCCTACTTCACCCTGAGAGTCTGTGCACTAGTTTCATCCTCACTCCTACTTCACTCTGAGAGTCTGTGCACTAGTTTCATCCTCACTCCTACTTCACCCTGAGAGTCTGTGCACTTGTTTCATCCTCACTCCTACATCACTCTGAGAGTCTGTGCACTAGTTTCATCCTCACTCCTACTTCACCCTGAGAGTCTGTGCACTAGTTTCATCCTCAGTCCTACTTCACTCTTAGAGTCTGTGCACTTGTTTCATCCTCACTCCTACTTCACCCTGAGAGTCTGTGCACTAGTTTCATCCTCACTCCTACTTCACCCTGAGAGTCTGTGCACTAGTTTCATCCTCACTCCTACTTCACTCTGAGAGTCTGTGCACTAGTTTCATCCTCACTCCTACTTCACCCTGAGAGTCTGTGCACTAGTTTCATCCTCACTCCTACTTCACTCTTAGAGTCTGTGCACTTGTTTCATCCTCACTCCTACTTCACCCTGAGAGTCTGTGCACTAGTTTCATCCTCACTCCTACTTCACTCTGAGAGTCTGTGCACTAGTTTCATCCTCACTCCTACTTCACCCTGAGAGTCTGTGCACTAGTTTCATCCTCACTCCTACATCACTCTGAGAGTCTGTGCACTAGTTTCATCCTCACTCCTACTTCACCCTGAGAGTCTGTGCACTAGTTTCATCCTCACTCCTACTTCACTCTTAGAGTCTGTGCACTTGTTTCATCCTCACTCCTACTTCACCCTGAGAGTCTGTGCACTAGTTTCATCCTCACTCCTACTTCACCCTGAGAGTCTGTGCACTTGTTTCATCCTCACTCCTACTTCACCCTGAGAGTCTGTGCACTTGTTTCATCCTCACTCCTACTTCACTCTTAGAGTCTGTGCACTTGTTTCATCCTCACTCAGACTTCACGCTGAGAGTCTGTGCACTAGTTTCATCCTCACTCAGACTTCACGCTGAGAGGCTGTTCACTCGTTTCATCTTCACTCCTACATCACAATGAGAGTCTGTTCAGTCGTTTCATCCTCACTCCAAGTTCACTCTGAGAGTCTGTGCACTAGTTTCATCCTCACTCACACTTCACCCTGAGAGTCTGTGCACTAGTTTCATCCTCACTCCGAGTTCACTCTTGGAGTCTGTGCACTTGTTTCATCCTCACTCATTCTTCACCCTGACAGTCTGTGCTCCAGTTTCATCCTCACTCCAAGTTCACCCTGAGAGTCTGTGCACCAGTTTCATCCTCACTTCTACTTCACTCTGAGAGTCTGTTCACTAGTTTCATCCTCACTCCTACTTCACCCTGAGAGTCTGTGCACGAGTTTCATCCTCACTCCTACTTCACCCTGAGAGTCTGTGCACTAGTTTCATCCTCACTCCTACTTCACTCTGAGAGTCTGTGCACTAGTTTCATCATCACTCCTACTTCACCCTGAGAGTCTGTGCACTAGTTTCATCCTCACTCCTACTTCACCCTGAGTGTCTGTGCACTAGTTTCATCCTCACTCCTACTTCACTCTGAGAGTCTGTGCACTAGTTTCATCCTCACTCCGACTTCACCCTGAGAGTCTGTGCACTAGTTTCAACCTCTCTCCTACTTCACTCTGAGAGTCTGTTCACGAGTTTCATCCTCACTCCTACTTCACTCTGAGAGTCTGTGCACAAGTTCCAGCCTCACTCCTTCACCCTGAGAGTCTGTGCACTAGTTTCATCCTCACTCCTACTTCACTCTGAGAGTCAGTGCACTCGATTCATCCTCAATCCTACTTCACACTGAGAGTCTGTGCACTAGTTTCATCCTCACAACAAGTTCACTCGGAGAGTCTCTGCATCAGTCTCATCCTCACTCCGACATCACTCTGAGAATCTGTGCACCAGTTTCATCCTCACTCCTTCTTCACACTGAGAGTCTGTGCATTAGTCTCATCCTCACTCCGACTTCACCCTGAGAGTCTGTGCACTTTTTTCATCCTCACTCCTGCATCACTCTGAGACTCTGTGCACGAGTCAATCCTCACTCCTACTTCACTCTGAGAGTCTGTGCACTAGTTTCATCCTCACTCCCACTTCACTCTGAGAGTCTGTGCACTAGTTTCATCCTCACTCCTACTTCACTCTGAGAGTCTGTGCACTAGTTTCATCCTCACTCCCACTTCACTCTGAGAGTCTGTGCACGAGTTCCATCCTCACTCCTACTTCACCCTGAGAGTCTGTGCACTAGTTTCATCCTCACTCCGAGTTCACTCTGAGAGTCTGTGCACTAGTTTCATCCTCACTCATTCTTCACCCTGACAGTCTGTGATCCAGTTTCATCCTCACTCCAAGTTCACCCTGAGAGTCTGTGCACTCATTTCATCCTCACTCCTACTTCACTCTGAGAGTCTGTGCACCAGTTTCATCCTCACTCCTCTTTCACCCTGAGAGTCTGTGCACTAGTTTCATCCTCACTCCAACTTCACCCTGAGAGTCTGTGCACTAGTTTCATCCTCACTCCTCATTCACTCTGAGAGTCTGTGCACTAGTTTCATCCTCACTCCTACTTCACCCTGAGAGTCTGTGCACGAGTTTCATCCTCACTCCTACTTCACCCTGAGAGTCTGTGCACTAGTTTAATCCTCACTCCTACTTCACTCTGAGAGTCAGTGCACTCGATTCATCCTCAATCCTACTTCACACTGAGAGTCTGTGCACTAGTTTCATCCTCACAACAAGTTCACTCGGAGAGTCTCTGCATCAGTCTCATCCTCACTCCGACATCACTCTGAGAATCTGTGCACCAGTTTCATCCTCACTCCTTCTTCACACTGAGAGTCTGTGCATTAGTCTCATCCTCACTCCGACTTCACCCTGAGAGTCTGTGCACTTGTTTCATCCTCACTCCTACATCACTCTGAGACTCTGTGCACGAGTCAATCCTCACTCTTACTTCACTCTGAGAGTCTGTGCACTCGTTCCATCCTCACTCCTACTTCACCCTGATAGTCTGTGCACTAGTTTCATCCTCACTCCTACTTCACAATGAGAGTCTGTTCAGTCGTTTCATCCTCACTCCAAGTTCACTCTGAGAGTCTGTGCACTAGTTTCATCCTCACTCATTCTTCACCCTGAGAGTCTGTGCACTAGTTTCATCCTCACTCCAAGTTCACTCTGAGAGTCTGTGCACTAGTTTCATCCTCACTCATTCTTCACCCTGAGAGTCTGTGCTCCAGTTTCATCCTCACTCCAAGTTCACTCTGAGAGTCTGTGCACTAGACTCATCCTCACTCCTACTTCACCCTGAGAGTCTGTGCACTAGTTTCATCCTCACTCCTACTTCACCCTGAGAGTCTGTGCACCAGTTTCATCCTCACTCCTACTTCACTCTGAGAGTCTGTGCACTCGTTTCATCCTCACTCCTACTTCACACTGAGAGTCTGTTCACGAGTTTCATCCTCACTCCTAATTCACCCTGAGAGTCTGTGCACTAGTTTCATCCTCAATCCAAGTTCACTCTGAGAGTCTGTGCACTACTTTCATCCTCACTCAGACTTCACGCTGAGAGGCTGTTCACTCGTTTCATCTTCACTCCTACATCACAATGATAGTCTGTTCAGTCGTTTTATCCTCACTCCAAGTTCACTCTGAGAGTCTGTGCACTAGTTTCATCCTCACTCATTCTTCACCCTGAGAGTCTGTGCACTAGTTTCATCCTCACTCCGAGTTCACTCTGAGAGTCTGTGCACTCGTTTCATCCTCACTCATTCTTCACCCTGAGAGTCTGTGCTCCAGTTTCATCCTCACTCCAAGTTCACCCTGAGAGTCTGTGCACTAGTTTCATCCTCACTCCTACTTCACTCTGAGAGTCTGTGCACCAGTTTCATCCTCACTCCTACTTCACCCTGAGAGTCTGTGCACTAGTTTCATCCTCACTCCTACTTCACCCTGAGAGTCTGTGCACGAGTTTCATCCTCACTCCTCATTCACTCTGAGAGTCTGTGCACTAGTTTCATCCTCACTCCTACTTCACCCTGAGAGTCTGTGCACTAGTTTCATCCTCACTCCTACTTCACTCTGAGAGTCTGTGCATCAGTTTCATCCTCACTCCTACTTCACACTGAGAGTCTGTTCACGAGTTTCATCCTCACTCCTACTTCACCCTGAGAGTCTGTACACTAGTTTCATCCTCACTCCTACTTCACTCTGAGAGTCTGTGCACAAGTTCCAGCCTCACTCCTTCACCCTGAGAGTCTGTGCACTAGTTTCATCCTCACTCCTACTTCACTCTGAGAGTCTGTACACTAGTTTCATCCTCACTCCTACTTCACTCTGAGAGTCTGTGCACAAGTTCCAGCCTCACTCCTTCACCCTGAGAGTCTGTGCACTAGTTTCATCCTCACTCCTCCTTCACTCTGAATGTCAGTGCACTCGATTCATCCTCAATCCTACTTCACTCTGGGAGTCTGTGCAATAGTTTCATCCTCACTCCTACTTCACACTGAGAGTCTGTGCACTAGTTTCATCCTCACAACAAGTTCACTCTGAGAGTCTCTGCACTGGTTTCATCCTCACTCTTATTCACTCTGAGAATCTGTGCACCAGTTTCATCCTCACTCCTTCTTCACACTTAGAGTCTGTGCATTAGTCTCATCCTCACTCCGACTTCACCCTGAGAGTCTATGCACTTGTTTCATCCTCACTCCTACATCACTCTGAGAGTCTGTGCACTAGTTTCATCCTCACTCCTACTTCACTCTGAGAGTCTGTGCACTAGTTTCATCCTCACTCCTACTTCACACGGAGTGTCTGTGCACTAGTTTCATCCTCACTCCTACTTCACCCGGAGAGTCTGTGCACTAGTTTCATCGTCACTCCTACTTCATACTGAGAGTCTGTGCACTTGTTTCATCGTCACTCACACTTCACGCTGAGAGTCTGTTCACTCGTTTCATCCTCACTCCGACTTCACTCTGAGAGTCTGTCTACTAGTTTCATCCTCACTCCTTCTTCACTCTGAGATTCGGTGCATTAGTTTCATCCTCACTCCTACGCCACCCTGAGAGTCTGTGCACTGTTTCCATCCTCACTCCTACTTCACTCTGAGAGTCTGTGCACCAGTTTCATCCTCACTACTACTTCACTCTGAGAGTCTGTGCACTAGTTTCATCCTCACTCATTCTTCACCCTGAGAGTCTGTGCTCCAGTTTCATCCTCACTCCAAGTTCACCCTGTGAGTCTGTGCACTAGACTCATCCTCACTCCTACTTCACCCTGAGAGTCTGTGCACTAGTTTCATCCTCACTCCTACTTCACCCTGAGAGTCTGTGCACCAGTTTCATCCTCACTCCTACTTCACCCTGAGAGTCTGTGCACCAGTTTCATCCTCACTCCTACTTCACCCTGAGAGTCTGTGCACTCGTTTCATCCTCACTCCTACTTCACCCTGAGAGTCTGTGCACTAGTTTCATCCTCACTCCTACTTCACACTGAGAGTCTGTGCACTAGTTTCATCCTCACTCCTACTTCATTCTGAGATTCTGTGCATCAGTTTCATCCTCACTCCTACTTCACACTGAGAGTCTGTGCACTAGTTTCATCCTCACTCCTACTTCATTCTGAGATTCTGTGCATCAGTTTCATCCTCAATCCAAGTTCACTCTGAGAGTCTGTGCACTACTTTCATCCTCACTCAGACTTCACGCTGAGAGTCTGTGCACTAGTTTCATCCTCACTCCGAGTTCACTCTGAGAGTCTGTGCACTCGTTTCATCCTCACTCATTCTTCACCCTGAGAGTCTGTGCTCCAGTTTCATCCTCACTCCAAGTTCACCCTGAGAGTCTGTGCACTAGTTTCATCCTCACTCCTCTTTCACCCTGAGAGTCTGTGCACTAGTTTCATCCTCACTCCTACTTCACTCTGAGAGTCTGTGCACTTGTTTCATCCTCACTCCTACTTCACTCTGAGAGTCTATGCACCAGTTTCATCCTCACTCCTCTTTCACCCTGAGAGTCTGTGCACTAGTTTCATCCTCACTCCTCATTCACCCTGAGAGTCTGTGCACTAGTTTCATCCTCACTCCTACTTCACTCTGAGAGTCTGTGCACTAGTTTCATCCTCACTCCTACTTCACACTGAGAGTCTGTTCACGAGTTTCATCTTCACTCCTACATCAAAATGATAGTCTGTTCAGTCGTTTCATCCTCACTCCTACTTCACTCTGAGAGTCTGTGCACTAGTTTCATCCTCACTCATTCTTCACCCTGAGAGTCTGTGCACTAGTTTCATCCTCACTCCGAGTTCACTCTGAGAGTCTGTGCACTCGTTTCATCCTCACTCATTCTTCACCCTGAGAGTCTGTGCTCCAGTTTCATCCTCACTCCAAGTTCACCCTGAGAGTCTGTGCACTAGTTTCATCCTCACTCCTACTTCACTCTGAGAGTCTGTGCACCAGTTTCATCCTCACTCCTACTTCACCCTGAGAGTCTGTGCACTAGTTTCATCCTCACTCCTACTTCACCCTGAGAGTCTGTGCACGAGTTTCATCCTCACTCCTCATTCACTCTGAGAGTCTGTGCACTAGTTTCATCCTCACTCCTACTTCACCCTGAGAGTCTGTGCACTAGTTTCATCCTCACTCCTACTTCACTCTGAGAGTCTGTGCATCAGTTTCATCCTCACTCCTACTTCACACTGAGAGTCTGTTCACGAGTTTCATCCTCACTCCTACTTCACCCTGAGAGTCTGTGCACTAGTTTCATCCTCACTCCTGCTTCACACTGAGACTCTGTTCACGAGTTTCATCCTCACTCCTACTTCACTCTGAGAGTCTGTGCACTAGTTTCATCCTCATTCCTACTTCACTCTGAGAGTCTGTACACTAGTTTCATCCTCACTCCTACTTCACTCTGAGAGTCTGTGCACAAGTTCCAGCCTCACTCCTTCACCCTGAGAGTCTGTGCACTAGTTTCATCCTCACTCCTCCTTCACTCTGAATGTCAGTGCACTCGATTCATCCTCAATCCTACTTCACTCTGGGAGTCTGTGCAATAGTTTCATCCTCACTCCTACTTCACACTGAGAGTCTGTGCACTAGTTTCATCCTCACAACAAGTTCACTCTGAGAGTCTCTGCACTGGTTTCATCCTCACTCTTATTCACTCTGAGAATCTGTGCACCAGTTTCATCCTCACTCCTTCTTCACACTTAGAGTCTGTGCATTAGTCTCATCCTCACTCCGACTTCACCCTGAGAGTCTATGCACTTGTTTCATCCTCACTCCTACATCACTCTGAGAGTCTGTGCACTAGTTTCATCCTCACTCCTACTTCACTCTGAGAGTCTGTGCACTAGTTTCATCCTCACTCCTACTTCACACGGAGTGTCTGTGCACTAGTTTCATCCTCACTCCTACTTCACCCGGAGAGTCTGTGCACTAGTTTCATCGTCACTCCTACTTCACTCTGAGAGTCTGTGCACTTGTTTCATCGTCACTCACACTTCACGCTGAGAGTCTGTGCACTCGTTTCATCCTCACTCCTACTTCACTCTGAGAGTCTGTGCAATAGATTCATCCTCAATCCTACTTCACTCTGGGAGTCTGTGCAATAGTTTCATCCTCATTCCTACTTCACTCTGAGAGTCTGTGTACTAGTTTGATCCTCACTCCTACTTCACCCTGAGAGTCTGTGCACTAGTTTGATCCTCACTCCAACTTCACCCTGAAGTCTGTGCACGAGTTTCATCCTCACTCCTACTTCACTCTGAGAGTCTGTGCACTAGTTTCATCCTAACTCGTACGTCACCCCGAGAGTCTGTTCACTCGTTTCAGCCTCAAAACAAGTTCACTCTGAGAGTCTCTGCATTAGTCTCATCCTCACTCCGACTTCACTCTGAGAATCTGTGCACCAGTTTCGTCCTCACTCCTTCTTCACACTGAGAGTCTATGCATTAGTCTCATCCTCACTCCGACTTCACCCTGAGAGTCTGTGCACTTGTTTCATCCTCACTCCGACATCACTCTGAGACTCTGTGCAGGAGTCAATCCTCACTCCTTGTTCACTCTGAGAGTCTGTGCACTTGTTTCATCCTCACTCACACTTCATGCTGAGAGTCTGTTCACGAGTTTCATCCTCACTCATACTTCACTCTGAGAGTCTGTCTACTAGTTTCATCCTCACTCCTTGTTCACTCTGAGATTCGGTGCATTAGTTTCATCCTCACTCCTACGCCACCCTGAGAGTCTGTGCACTAGTTCCATCCTCACTCCTACTTCACTCTGAGAGTCTGTGCACTAGTTTCATCCTCACTCCGACTTCACCCTGAGAGTCTGTGCACTAGTTTCATCCTCATTCCTTCACCCTGAGAGTCTGTGCACGCGTTTCATCCTCACTCCTACTTCACTCTGAGAGTCTGTGCACTATTTTCATCCTCACTCCGAATTCACTCTGAGAGTCTGTGCATGAGATTCATCCTCACTCCCACTTCACTCTGGGAGTCTGTGCAATAGTTTCATCCTCACTCCTACTTCACTCTGAGAGTCTGTGCAATAGTTTCATCCTCACTCCTACTTCACTCTGAGAGTCTGTGCACTAGTTTCATCCTCACTCCGACTTCACCCGGAGAGTATGTGCACTAGTTTCATCCTCACTCCTACTTCACTCTGAGAGTCTGTGCACTAGTTTCATCCTCACTCCCACTTCACTCTGAGAGTCTGTGCACTAGTATTATCACTCCTACTTCACTCTGAGAGACTGATCGCTAGTTTTATCCTCACTCCTACTTCACCATGAGAGTTTGTGCACTAGTTTCATCCTCACTCCCACTTCACTCTGAGAGTCTGTGCACTCGTATTATCACTCCTACTTCATTCTGAGAGACTGAGCGCGAGTTTCATCCTCACTCCTACTTCACCATGAGAGTCTGTGCACTAGTTTCATCCTCACTCCTACTTCACTCTGAGAGTCTGTGCACTAGTTTCATCCTCACTCCCACTTCACTCTGAGAGTCTGTGCACTAGTTTCATCCTCACTCCTACTTTACCCTGAGAGTCTGTGCACTAGTTTCATCCTCACTCCCACTTCACTCTGAGAGTCTGTGCACGAGTTTCATCCTCACTTCTACTTCACTCTGAGAGTCTTTTCACTAGTTCCATCCTCACTCCTACTTCACCCTGTGAGTCTGTGCACTAGATTCATCCTCACTCCTACTTCACTCTGAGAGTCTGTGCACGAGTTTCATCCTCAGTCCGACTTCACCCTGAGAGTCTGTGCACTAGTTTCATTCTCACTCCCACTTCACTCTGAGAGTCTGCGCACTAGTTTCATCCTCACTCCTACTTCACTCTGAGAGTCTGTGCACTAGTTCCATCCTCACTCCTCCTTCACTCTGAGAGTCTGTGCACTAGTTTCATCCTCACTGCCACTTCACGCTGAGAGTCTGTGTACTCGTGTCATCCTCACTCCTACTTCACTCTGAGAGTCTGTGCACGAGTTTCATCCTCAATCCCACTTCACTCTGAGAGTCTGTGCACCAGTTTCATCCTCAATCCCACTTCACCCTGAGAGTCTGTGCACTAGTTTCATCCTCACTCCTACTTCACTCTGAGAGTCTGTGCACTAGTTCCATCCTCACTCCTCCTTCACTCTGAGAGTCTGTGCACTAGTTTCATCCTCACTCCCACTTCACTCTGAGAGTCTGCGCACTAGTTTCATCCTCACTCCTACTTCACTCTGAGAGACTGTGCGCTAGTTTCATCCTCACTCCCACTTCACTCTGAGAGTCTGCACACTAGTGGCATCCTCACTCCTACTTCACTCGGAGAGTCTGTGCACTAGTTCCATCCTCACTCCTACTTCACCATGAGAGTTTGTGCACTAGTTTCATCCTCACTCCCACTTCACTCTGAGAGTCTGTGCACTCGTATTATCACTCCTACTTCACTCTGAGAGACTGAGCGCGAGTTTCATCCTCACTCCTACTTCACTTTGAGAATCTTTTCACTAGTTTCATCCTCACTCCCACTTCACTCTGAGAGTCTGTGCACTAGTTTCATCCTCACTCCTACTTTACCCTGAGAGTCTGTGCACTAGTTTCATCCTCACTCCTACTTCACCCTGAGAGTCTGTGCACTAGTTTCATCCTCAGTCCGACTTCACCCTGAGAGTCTGTGCACTAGTTTCATTCTCACTCCCACTTCACTCTGAGAGTCTGTGCCCCAGTTTCATCCTCACTCCTACTTCACTCTGAGAGTCTGTGCACTAGTTCCATCCTCACTCCTCCTTCACTCTGAGAGTCTGTGCACTAGTTTCATCCTCACTGCCACTTCACGCTGAGAGTCTGTGTACTCGTGTCATCCTCACTCCTACTTCACTCTGAGAGTCTGTGCACGAGTTTCATCCTCAATCCCACTTCACTCTGAGAGTCTGTGCACTAGTTCCATCCTCACTCCTCCTTCACTCTGAGAGTCTGTGCACTAGTTTCATCCTCACTCCCACTTCACTCTGAGAGTCTGCGCACTAGTTTCATCCTCACTCCTACTTCACTCTGAGAGTCTGTGCGCTAGTTTCATCCTCACTCCCACTTCACTCTGAGAGTCTGCGCACTAGTTTCATCCTCACTCCTACTTCACTCTGAGAGTCTGTGCACTAGTTTCATCCTCACTCCTAATTCACCCTGAGAGTCTGTGCACTCGTTTCATCCTCACTCCTCCTTCACTCTGAGAGTCTGTGCACTCGTTTCATCCTCACTCCTCATTCACTCTGAGAGTCTGTGCACTCGTTTCATCCTCACTCCTCATTCACTCTGAGAATCTGTGCACTAGTTTCATCCTCACTCCTACTTCACTCTGAGAGTCTGTGCACTCGTTTCATCCTCACTCCGACTTCACTCTGAGAGTCTGTGCACTAGTTTCATCCTCACTCCTACTTCACTCTGAGAGTCTGTGCACTAGTTTCATCCTCACTCCGAATTCACTCTGAGAGTCTGTGCATGAGATTCATCCTCACTCCCACTTCACTCTGGGAGTCTGTGCAATAGTTTCATCCTCACTCCTACTTCACTCTGAGAGTCTGTGCACTAGTTTCATCCTCACTCCGACTTCACCCTGAGAGTCTGTGCACTAGTTTCATCCTCACTCCGACTTCACCCGGAGATTATGTGCACTTGTTTCTTCGTCACTCACACTTCACTCTGAGAGTCTGTCTACTGGTTTCATCCTCACTCCTTCTTCACTCTGAGATTAGGTGCACTAGTTTCATCCTCAATCCCACTTCACTCGGAGAGTCTGTGCATGAGATTCATCCTCACTCCCACTTCACTCTGAGAGTCTGTGCAATAGTTTCATCCTCACTCCTACTTCACTCTGAGAGTCTGTGCACTAGTTCCATCATCACTCCAACTTCACTCTGAGAGTCTGTGCACTGGTTTCATCCTCACTCCCACTTCACTCTGAGAGTCTGTGCACTCATATTATCACTCCTACTTCACTCTGAGAGACTGAGCGCTAGTTTCATCCTCACTCCTACTTCACCATGAGAGTCTGTGCACTAGTTTCATCCTCACTCCTACTTCACTCTGAGAGTCTGTGCACTAGTTTCATCCTCACTCCTACTTTACCCTGAGAGTCTGTGCACTAGTTTCATCCTCACTCCCACTTCACTCTGAGAGTCTGTGCACGAGTTTCATCCTCACTCCTACTTCACCCTGTGAGTCTGTGCACTAGATCCATCCTCACTCCTACTTCACTCTGAGAGTCTGTGCACGAGTTTCATCCTCAGTCCGACTTCACCCTGAGAGTCTGTGCACTAGTTTCATCCTCACTCCTACTTCACTCTGAGAGTCTGTGCACTAGTTCCATCCTCACTCCTCCTTCACTCTGAGAGTCTGTGCACTAGTTTCATCCTCACTCCCACTTCACTCTGAGAGTCTGCGCACTAGTTTCATCCTCACTCCTACTTCACTCTGAGAGACTGTGCGCTAGTTTCATCCTCACTCCCACTTCACTCTGAGAGTCTGCGCACTAGTTTCATCCTCACTCCTAATTCACCCTGAGAGTCTGTGCACTCGTTTCATCCTCACTCCTCCTTCACTCTGAGAGTCTGTGCACTCGTTTCATCCTCACTCCTCATTCACTCTGAGAGTCTGTGCACTCGTTTCATCCTCACTCCTCATTCACTCTGAGAATCTGTGCACTAGTTTCATCCTCACTCCTACTTCACTCTGAGAGTCTGTGCACTGGTTTCATCCTCACTCACACTTCACCCTGAGCGTCTGTGCACTCGTTTCATCCTCACTCCTGCTTCACTCTGAGATTCTGTGCACTAGTTTCATCCTCACTCCTACTTCACTCTGAGACTCTGTGCACTAGTTTCATCCTCACTCCTACTTCACTCTGTGGGTCTGTGCACTAGTTTCATCCTCACTCCTACTTCACTCTGAGAGTCTGTGCACTCGTTTCATCCTCACTCCTCCTTCACCCTGAGAGTCTGTGCACTAGTTTCATCCTCACTCCTACTTCACTCTGAGAGTCTGTGCACTAGTTTCATCCTCACTCCTACTTCACTCTGAGAGTCTGTGCACTAGTTTCATCCTCACTCCTACTTCACCCTGAGAGTCTGTGCACTAGTTTCATCCTCACTCCGACTTCACCCTGAGAGTCTGTGCAATAGTTCCATTCTCACTCCTACTTCACTCTGAGAGTCTGTGCACTAGTTTCATCCTCGCTCCCACTTCACTCTGAGAGTCTGCGCACTAGTTTCATCCTCACTCCTACTTCACTCTGAGAGTCCGTGCACTCGTTTCATCCTCACTCCTACTTCACTCTGAGAGTCTGTGCACTCGTTTCATCCTCACTCCTACTTCACTCTGTGGGTCTGTGCATGAGTTTCATCCTCACTCCTACTTCACTCTGAGAGTGTGTGCACTAGTTTCATCCTCACTCCTACTTCAAACTGTGGGTCTGTGCACGAGTTTCATCCTCACTCCTACTTCACCCTGAGAGTCTGTGCACTCGTTTCATCCTCACTCCTACTTCACTCTGAGAGTCTGTGCACTAGTTTCATTCCAGACTTGATATAATTTGTCCTTTTCTGTGACTCACTAATTCTCGTTCTACGGGGTAGCGGTTCCAGCTACTTAACTGACAAGATGCACAAACTCCGGATTAAATGAGAGCAGGCACTGTGCTCCAGGTCCTGAGCTGCCGTGGCTCAGCCCCCTGCTGCTGCTCCTTTATTAATAACTCGGAACACCATCTCAGCTGTTTAAATCATCTGCTTGGGGAGTTGCTGTGAGAATCTGGATGCTGTTAGTTATTGCTGATTAATCCCTTGATTCTGGTCATCTCCATCTTCAGCTGTGTCCTCCCAATCATCCATATTGTTACATTCGTACTTGCCGTTCAAAGCTATACAGCTCATACTGGTTAATTGGGAGATTTCTTTCAAGGGGCAGCCTATCGGATGTCTTTCTACTGAGATTCTCAAGAATTTGCTTCGCTTATTTTCGAGAAAGTGAACAAGAGATGTTTGCAGCAAAAACTAGAAGGATACAAGTATGGGGAAACATGGAATAAAGGCATGGAGAGCGCAAAGAAAGTGTGATGGAGAGAAAAGGAGAGAGAGAAAGTGTGATGGAGAGAAAAGGAGAGAGAGAAAGTGTGATGGAGAGAAAAGGAGAGAGAGAAAGTGTGATGGTGAGAAAAGGAGAGAGAGAAAGTGTGATGGAGAGAAAAGGAGAGAGAGAAAGTGTGATGGAGAGAAAAGGAGAGAGAGAAAGTGTGATGTAGAGAAAAGGAGAGAGAGAAAGTGTGATGGAGAGAAAAGGAGAGAGAGAAAGTGTGATGGAGAGAAAAGGAGAGAGAGAAAGTGTGATGGAGAGAAAAGGAGAGAGAGAAAGTGTGAAGGAGAGAAAAGGAGAGAGAGAAAGTGTGATGGAGAGAAAAGGAGAGAGAGAAAGTGTGATGGAGAGAAAAGGAGAGAGAGAAAGTGTGATGGAGAGAAAAGGAGAGAGAGAAAGTGTGATGGAGAGAAAAGGAGAGAGAGAAAGTGTGATGGAGAGAAAAGGAGAGAGAGAAAGTGTGATGGAGAGAAAAGGAGAGAGAGAAAGTGTGATGGAGAGAAAAGGAGAGAGAGAAAGTGTGATGGAGAGAAAAGGAGAGAGAGAAAGTGTGATGGTGAGAAAAGGAGAGAGAGAAAGTGTGATGGAGAGAAAAGGAGAGAGAGAAAGTGTGATGGTGAGAAAAGGAGAGAGAGAAAGTGTGATGGAGAGAAAAGGAGAGAGAGAAAGTGTGATGGTGAGAAAGGAGAGAGAGAAAGTGTGATGGAGAGAAAAGGAGAGAGAGAAAGTGTGATGGAGAGAAAAGGAGAGAGAGAAAGTGTGATGGTGAGAAAGGAGAGAGAGAAAGTGTGATGGAGAGAAAAGGAGAGAGAGAAAGTGTGATGGTGAGAAAAGGAGAGAGAGAAAGTGTGATGGAGAGAAAAGGAGAGAGAGAAAGTGTGATGGAGAGAAAAGGAGAGAGAGAAAGTGTGATGGAGAGAAAAGGAGAGAGAGAAAGTGTGATGGAGAGAAAAGGAGAGAGAGAAAGTGTGATGGTGAGAAAAGGAGAGAGAGAAAGTGTGATGGAGAGAAAAGGAGAGAGAGAAAGTGTGATGGAGAGAAAAGGAGAGAGAGAAAGTGTGATGGAGAGAAAAGGAGAGAGAGGAAGTGTGATGGAGAGAAAAGGAGAGAGAGAAAGTGTGATGGAGAGAAAAGGAGAGAGAGAAAGTGTGATGGAGAGAAAAGGAGAGAGAGAAAGTGTGATGGAGAGAAAAGGAGAGAGAGAAAGTGTGATGGTGAGAAAAGGAGAGTGAGAAAGTGTGATGGAGAGAAAAGGAGAGAGAGAAAGTGTGATGGAGAGAAAAGGAGAGAGAGAAAGTGTGATGGAGAGAAAAGGAGAGAGAGAAAGTGTGATGGAGAGAAAAGGAGAGAGAGAAAGTGTGATGGTGAGAAAAGGAGAGAGAGAAAGTGTGATGGAGAGAAAAGGAGAGAGAGAAAGTGTGATGGAGAGAAAAGGACAGAGAGAAAGTGTGATGGAGAGAAAAGGAGAGAGAGAAAGTGTGATGGAGAGAAAAGGAGAGAGAGAAAGTGTGATGGAGAGAAAAGGAGAGAGAGAAAGTGTGATGGTGAGAAAGGAGAGAGAGAAAGTGTGATGGAGAGAAAAGGAGAGAGAGAAAGTGTGATGGTGAGAAAGGAGAGAGAGAAAGTGTGATGGAGAGAAAAGGAGAGAGAGAAAGTGTGATGGAGAGAAAAGGAGAGCGAGAAAGTGTGATGGTGAGAAAGGAGAGAGAGAAAGTGTGATGGAGAGAAAAGGAGAGAGAGAAAGTGTGATGGTGAGAAAAGGAGAGAGAGAAAGTGTGATGGAGAGAAAAGGAGAGAGAGAAAGTGTGATGGAGAGAAAAGGAGAGAGAGAAAGTGTGATGTAGAGAAAAGGAGAGAGAGAAAGTGTGATGGAGAGAAAAGGAGAGAGAGAAAGTGTGATGGTGAGAAAAGGAGAGAGAGAAAGTGTGATGGAGAGAAAAGGAGAGAGAGAAAGTGTGATGGAGAGAAAAGGAGAGAGAGAAAGTGTGATGGAGAGAAAAGGAGAGAGAGAAAGTGTGATGGAGAGAAAAGGAGAGAGAGAAAGTGTGATGGAGAGAAAAGGAGAGAGAGAAAGTGTGATGTAGAGAAAAGGAGAGAGAGAAAGTGTGATGGAGAGAAAAGGAGAGAGAGAAAGTGTGATGGTGAGAAAAGGAGAGTGAGAAAGTGTGATGGAGAGAAAAGGAGAGAGAGAAAGTGTGATGGAGAGAAAAGGAGAGAGAGAAAGTGTGATGGAGAGAAAAGGAGAGAGAGAAAGTGTGATGGAGAGAAAAGGAGAGAGAGAAAGTGTGATGGTGAGAAAAGGAGAGAGAGAAAGTGTGATGGAGAGAAAAGGAGAGAGAGAAAGTGTGATGGAGAGAAAAGGACAGAGAGAAAGTGTGATGGAGAGAAAAGGAGAGAGAGAAAGTGTGATGGAGAGAAAAGGAGAGAGAGAAAGTGTGATGGAGAGAAAAGGACAGAGAGAAAGTGTGATGGAGAGAAAAGGAGAGAGAGAAAGTGTGATGGAGAGAAAAGGAGAGAGAGAAAGTGTGATGTAGAGAAAAGGAGAGAGAGAAAGTGTGATGGAGAGAAAAGGAGAGAGAGAAAGTGTGATGGAGAGAAAAGGAGAGAGAGAAAGTGTGATGGTGAGAAAAGGAGAGAGAGAAAGTGTGATGGAGAGAAAAGGAGAGAGAGAAAGTGTGATGGAGAGAAAAGGAGAGAGAGAAAGTGTGATGGAGAGAAAAGGAGAGAGAGAAAGTGTGATGGAGAGAAAAGGAGAGAGAGAAAGTGTGATGGTGAGAAAAGGAGAGAGAGAAAGTGTGATGGAGAGAAAAGGAGAGAGAGAAAGTGTGATGGAGAGAAAAGGACAGAGAGAAAGTGTGATGGAGAGAAAAGGAGAGAGAGAAAGTGTGATGGAGAGAAAAGGAGAGAGAGAAAGTGTGATGGAGAGAAAAGGAGAGAGAGAAAGTGTGATGGAGAGAAAAGGAGAGAGAGAAAGTGTGATGGTGAGAAAAGGAGAGAGAGAAAGTGTGATGGAGAGAAAAGGAGAGAGAGAAAGTGTGATGGAGAGAAAAGGACAGAGAGAAAGTGTGATGGAGAGAAAAGGAGAGAGAGAAAGTGTGATGGAGAGAAAAGGAGAGAGAGAAAGTGTGATGGAGAGAAAAGGACAGAGAGAAAGTGTGATGGAGAGAAAAGGAGAGAGAGAAAGTGTGATGGAGAGAAAAGGAGAGAGAGAAAGTGTGATGGAGAGAAAAGGTGAGAGAGAAAGTGTGATGGAGAGAAATATTTCATTTACTTCACTTCACTTTCAGCCCTTTTCATAAACAGATTGTGATAGGTACTTCCCTTACATGTTTGAGCACCTCGATTGTCTGCCTCAGTCTCTGCAGAGGAAGAGCTCCAGCTTCCTTGTCACTTGAAGAGTTGTACGATTTTAGTACTTCAAAAGAAATTGCAACAAGTTTTAATACTGTTATTAAGGCTTCATGCACTGGAGCCTTTTGCTGTGTGACAGCCCGCCCCATAGTGAAGGCTGAAATCTTAAACTGCAGGCCCGTGAGTGGACTTGTAAATTTAGATGGGTCTCTACAAAGCAGGTAGCTCTGCCCATTCAGCGAGTCAGAACGGGTCCATCAGGCACATCCTCCCATTCTTTTCGATCCTCGTTTATAAAGGTCTCAATTCCCTCCCTCATTCATTTCCAAACTGTTTCATTCTGTTTAAATACAAGTGGACATTGCTGGAGAAGGAAGTGATTGAATATTCAGTAAAATGGATTCCCAGCTGCACAATGTTACCAGTCAGGAATAGTGTCGAGTGCAGTTTCCATTGCCCACACTCCAATTATCTATCTTCTCAAGTCTCCACCGGAACTTCCACTGCACAAAGGCTTGTGTGAGACATCACTTCATTACACAACTCACTGACTCCAATCTCCTCCTGTCTGACAGGAATCAGTACAAGACACATTCAATTACATTTATCTCCTTCAACTTGCCCTTTGCCGTGATTCCAATTGCCCAAGGTGTTGCTGGGGTATTACTGCCTGTGTGAAACGAGATTTAAGGCACTCTTGAATCCCCGTTGATGGCCATTATTCACCTTTCAGGGGGTGTGATCCCCTCAATAATGGAGGTTTTGCTGAAGACTCAGATATTATGCTGATATCCTGTAGATTCACTCTCTCACCTTCAGGATCACAGGGTCATTTCACAATGGTTTCAATTCTTAGCCAATCTCTATGTGGTCACTGAGTTCCCTCAGAAGGTTACAGAGGTTGTATAGTGAATGAAACGATCCTGTAATAGTAAAACAGGAGCTAGCTGCATTGTTGCTGCAGTCCTCCAGTTGTTCATGTGTATGGATAAAATCCCCAACAAACCCCATTGTGATTAATTAAAATCCTTATCATACTTCCAATGTTTATGGTTAAAAACCTCACCAAAACTCAATTTTGTAGGTTGAAATCACTATCAAATCATCATTGTGTACAGTTAAAATCCTCACCTAATCTCCTTTCGGTATGGTTAAAATCCTCACCAAATCTCGTTTCGGTATGGTTAAAATCCTCACCAAATCTCCTTTCGGTATGGTTAAAATCCTCACCAAATCTCCTTTCAATATGGTTAAAATCCTCACCAAATCCACATTCGGTATGGTTAAAATCCTCACCAAATCTCCTTTCGGTATGGTTAAAATCCTCACCAAATCTCCTTTCAATATGGTTAAAGTCCTCACCAAATCCACATTCGGTATGGTTAAAATCCTCACCAAATCTCCTTTCGGTATGGTTAAAATCCTCACCAAATCTCCTTTCAGTATGGTTAAAATCCTCACCAAATGTCCTTTCGGTATGGTTAAAATCCTCACCAAATCTCCTTTCGGTATGGTTAAAATCCTCACCAAATCTCCTTTCAATATGGTTAAAATCCTCACCAAATCTCCTTTTGGTATGGTAAAAATCCTCACCAAATCTCCTTTCGGTATGGTTAAAATCCTCACCAAATATCCTTTCGGTATGGTTAAAATCCTCACCAAATCTCTTTTCGGTATGGTTAAAATCCTCACCAAATCTCCTTTCGGTATGGTTAAAATCCTCAACAAATCTCCTTTCAATATGGTTAAAATCCTCACCAAATCTCCTTTCAATATGGTTAAAATCCTCACCAAATCTCCTTTCGGTATGGTTAAAATCCTCACCAAATGTCCTTTCAGTATAGTTAAAATCCTCACCAAATCTCCTTTCGGTATGGTTAAAATCCACACCAAATCTCCTTTCAGTATGGTTAAAATCCTCACCAAATATCCTTTCAGTATGGTTAAAATCCTCACCAAATATCCTTTTGGTATGGTTAAAATCCTCACCAAATCTCCTTTCGGTATGGTTAAAATCCTCACCAAATCTCCTTTCGGTATGGTTTGAATCCTCACCAAATCTCCTTTCGGTTTGGTTAAAATCACCAAATGTCCTTTCAGTATGGGAAAAATCCTCACCAAATCTCCTTTCGGTATGGTTAAAATCCTCACCAAATCACCTTTCAGTATGGTTAAAATCCTCACCAAATATCCTTTCGGTATGGTTAAAATCCTCACCTAATCTCCTTTCGGTATGGTTAAAATCCTCACCAAATCTCCTTTCAGTATGGTTAAAATCCTCACCAAATCTCCTTTCGTTATGGTTAAAATCCTCACCAAATCTCCTTTCGGTATGGTTAAAATCCTCACCAAATCTCCTTTCGGTATGGTTAAAATCCTCACCAAATCTCCTTTCGGTATGGTTAAAATCCTCACCAAATCTCCTTTCAGTATGGTTAAAATCCTCACCAAATCTCCTTTCGATATGGTTAAAATCCTCACCAAATCTCCTTTCGTTATGGTTAAAATCCTCACCAAATCTCCTTTCGGTATGGTTAAAATCCTCACCAAATCTCCTTTCGGTATGGTTAAAATCCTCACCAAATGTCCTTTCGGTATTATTAAAATCCTCACCAAATATCCTTTCAGTATGGTTAAAATCCTCACCAAATATCCTTCGGTATGGTTAAAATCCTCACCTAATCTCCTTTCGGTATGGTTAAAATCATCACCAAATCTCCGTTCAATATGGTTAAAATCCTCACCAAATGTCCTTTCGGTATGGTTAAAATCCTCACCAAATGTCCTTTCGGTATGGTTAAAATCACCAAATGTTTCAGTATGTTTAAAATCCTCACCAAATATCCTTTCGGTATGGTTAAAATCACCAAATGTCCTTTCAGTATGGTTAAAATCCTCACCAAATATCCATTCGGTATGGTTAAAATCCTCACTAAATCTCCTCTCGGTATGGTTAAAATCCTCACCAAATCTCCATTCAGTATGGTTAAATTCCTCACCAAATATACTTTCGGTATGGTTAAAATCCTCACCAAATGTCCTTTCGGTATGGTTAAAATCCTCACCAAATCTCCTTTCGGTATGGTTAAAATCCTCACCAAATCTCCTTTCGGTATGGTTAAAATCCTCACCAAATCTCCGTTCGGTATGGTTAAAATCCTCACCAAATATCCTTTCGGTATGGTTAAAATCCTCACCAAATGTCCTTTCAGTATGGTTAAAATCCTCACCAAATATCCTTTTGGTATGGTTAAAATCCTCACCTAATCTCCTTTCGGTATTGTTAAAATCCTCACCAAATCTCCTTTCAGTATGGTTAAAATCGTCACCAAATCTCCTTTTGGTATATTTAAAATTGTCACCAAATCTCCTTTCGGTATGGTTAAAATCCTCACCAAATCTCCTTTCGGTATGCTTAAAATCCTCACCAAATCTCCTTTCAGTATGGTTAAAATCGTCACAAAATCTCCTTTCAATATGGTTAAAATCCTCACCAAATCTCCTTTCGGTATGGTTAAAATCCTCACCAAATCTCCTTTCGGTATGGTTAAAATCATCACCAAATGTCCTTTCGGTATGGTTAAAATCCTCAACAAATGTCCTTTCGGTATGGTTAAAATCACCAAATGTCCTTTCATTATGGTTAAAATCCTCACCAAATGTCCTTTCGGTATGGTTAAAATCACCAAATGTCCTTTCAGTATGGTTAAAATCCTCACCAAATATCCTTTCGGTATGGTTAAAATCCTCACCAAATCTCCTCTTGGTATGGTTAAAATCCTCACCAAATATCCTTTCGGCATGGTTAAAATCCTCACCAAATATCCTTTCGGTATTGTTAAAATCCTCACCAAATCTCCTTTCGGTTTGGTTAAAATCACCAAATGTCCTTTCAGTATGGTTAAAATCCTCACTAAATGTTCTTTTGGTATGGTTAAAATCCTCACCAAATGTCCTTTCGGTATGGTTAAAATCCTCACCAAATGTCCTTTCGGTATGGTTAAAATCCTCACCAAATCTCCTTTCAGTATGATTAAAATCCTCACCTAATCTCCTTTCGGTATGGTTAAAATCCTCACCAAATCTCCTTTCAGTATGGTTAAAATCCTCACCAAATCTCCTTTCGGTATGGTTAAAATCATCACCAAATCTCCTTTCAGTATGGTTAAAATCCTCACGAAATATCCTTTCAGTATGGTTAAAATCCTCACCAAATATCCTTTCGGTATGGTTAAAATCCTCACCTAATCTCCTTTCGGTATGGTTAAAATCATCACCAAATCTCCGTTCAATATGGTTAAAATCCTCACCAAATGTCCTTTCAGTATGGTTAAAATCCTCACCAAATGTCCTTTCGGTGTGGTTAAAATCCTCACCAAATGTCCTTTCATTATGGTTAAAATCCTCACCAAATCTCCTTTCGGTATGGTTAAAATCCTCACCAAATCTCCTTTCAGTATGGTTAAAATCCTCACCAAATATCCTTTCGGTATGGTTAAAATCCTCACCTAATCTCCTTTCGGTATGGTTAAAATCCTCACCAAATCTCCTTTCAGTATGGTTAAAATCCTCACCAAATCTCCTTTCGGTATGGTTAAAATCCTCACCAAATATCCTTTCAGTATGGTTAAAATCCTCACCAAATATCCTTTCAGTATGGTTAAAATCCTCACCAAATATCCTTTCGGTATGGTTAAAATCCTCACCTAATCTCCTTTCGGTATGGTTAAAATCATCACCAAATCTCCGTTCAATATGGTTAAAATCCTCACCAAATGTCCTTTCAGTATGGTTAAAATCATCACCAAATCTCCGTTCAATATGGTTAAAATCCTCACCTAATCTCCTTTCGGTATGGTTAAAATCATCACCAAATCTCCGTTCAATATGGTTAAAATCCTCACCAAATATCCTTTCGGTATGGTTAAAATCCTCACCTAATCTCCTTTCGGTATGGTTAAAATCCTCACCAAATGTCCTTTCAGTATGTTTAAAATCCTCACCAAATATCCTTTCGGTATGGTTAAAATCACCAAATGTCCTCTCAGTATGGTTAAAATCCTCACCAAATATCCTTTCGGTATGGTTAAAATCCTCACCAAATCTCCTCTCGGTATGGTTAAAGTCCTCAGCAAATCTCCATTCAGTATGGTTAAAATCCTCACCAAATATCCTTTCGGTATGGTTAAAATCCTCACCAAATGTCCTTTCGGTATGGTTAAAATCCTCACCAAATCTCCTCTCGGTATGGTTAAAATCCTCAGCAAATCTCCATTCAGTATGGTTAAAATCCTCACCAAATATCCTTTCGGTATGGTTAAAATCCTCACCAAATGTCCTTTCGGTATGGTTAAAATCCTCACCAAATCTCATTTCAGTATGGTTAAAATCCTCACCAAATCTCCTTTCGGTATGGTTAAAATCCTCACCAAATCTCCGTTCGGTATGGTTAAAATCCTCACCAAATATCCTTTCGGTATGGTTAAAATCCTCACCAAATATCCTTTCAGTATGGTTAAAATCCTCACCAAATCTCCGTTCGGTATGGTTAAAATCCTCACCAAATGTCCTTTCGGTATGGTTAAAATCCTCACCAAATATCCTTTCAGTATGGTTAAAATCCTCACCAAATATCCTTTTGGTATGGTTAAAATCCTCACCTAATCTCCTTTCCGTATTGTTAAAATCCTCACCAAATCTCCTTTCAGTATGGTTAAAATCCTCACCAAATATCCTTTAAGTATGGTTAAAATCCTCACCAAATGTCCTTTCGTTATGTTTAAAATCCTCACCAAATCTCCTTTCGGTATGGTTAAAATCCTCACCAAATATCCTTTCAGTATGGTTAAAATCGTCACCAAATCTCCTTTCGTTATGTTTAAAATCCTCACCAAATCTCCTTTCGGTATGGTTAAAATCCTCACCAAATCTCCTTTCAGTATGGTTAAAATCGTCACAAAATCTCCTTTCAATATGGTTAAAATCCTCACCAAATCTCCTTTCGGTATGGTTAAAATCCTCACCAAATCTCCTTTCGGTATAGTTAAAATCCTCACCAAATGTCCTTTTGGTATGGTTAAAATCACCAAATGTCCTTTCAGTATGGTTAAAATCCTCACCAAATCTCCTCTCGGTATGGTTAAGATCCTCACCAATTGTCCTTTCGGTATGGTTAAAATCCTCACCAAATCTCCTCTCGGTATGGTTGAAATCCTCACCAAAACTCCTATCAGTATGTTTAAAATCCTTACCAAATATCCTTTCGGTATGGTTAAAATCCTCACCAAATCTCCTTTCAGTATGGTTAAAATCCTCACCAAATGTCCTTTCAGTATGGTTAAAATCCTCACTAAATGCTCTTTTGGTATGGTTAAAATCCTCAACAAATCTCCTTTCAGTATGGTTAAAATCCTCACCAAATATCCTTTCAGTATGGTTTAAATCCTCACCAAATCTCCTTTCGGTATGGTTAAAATCCTCACCAAATCTCCTTTCGGTATGGTTAAAATCACCACCAAATCTCCTTTCGGTATGGTTAAAATCCTCACCAAATGTCCTTTCGGTATGGTTAAAATCCTCACCAAATATCCTTTCGGTATGGTTAAAATCCTCACCAAATCTCCTTTCGGTATGTTTAAAATCCTCACCTAATATCCTTTCGGTATGGTTAAAATCATCACCAAATCTCCGTTCAATATGGTTAAAATCCTCACCTAATCTCCTTTTGGTATGGTTAAAATCCTCACCAAATATCCTTTCGGTATGGTTAAAATCCTCACCAAATCTCCTTTCGGTATGGTTAAAATCCTCACCAAATCTCCTTTCGGTATAGTTAAAATCCTCACCAAATGTCCTTTCGGTATGGTTAAAATCACCAAATGTCCTTTCAGTATGGTTAAAATCCTCACCAAATCTCCTCTCGGTATGGTTAAAATCCTCACCAAATATCCTTTCGGTATGATTAAAATCCTCACCAAATCTCCTCTCGGTATGGTTGAAATCCTCACCAAAACTCCTATCAGTATGTTAAAATCCTTACCAAATATCCTTTCGGTATGGTTAAAATCCTCACCAAATCTCCTTTCAGTATGGTTAAATTCCTCACCAAATGTCCTTTCAGTATGGTTAAAATCCTCACTAAATGTTCTTTTGGTATGGTTAAAATCCTCAACAAATCTCCTTTCAGTATGGTTAAAATCCTCACCAAATGTCCTTTCAGTATGGTTAAAATCCTCACCAAATCTCCTTTCGGTATGGTTAAAATCCTCACCAAATCTCCTTTCGGTATGGTTAAAATCATCACCAAATCTCCTTTCGGTATGGTTAAAATCCTCACCAAATGTCCTTTCGGTATGGTTAAAATCCTCACCAAATATCCTTTCGGTATGGTTAAAATCCTCACCAAATCTCCTTTCGGT
Source organism: Heptranchias perlo (assembly GCF_035084215.1). NCBI lineage: Eukaryota > Metazoa > Chordata > Chondrichthyes > Hexanchiformes > Hexanchidae > Heptranchias > Heptranchias perlo. The sequence continues at coordinate 465,850 of NW_027138958.1, read as the reverse complement.
ATGATTAAAATCCTCACCAAATCTCCTTTGTGTATGGTTAAAATCCTCACCAAATATCCTTTCAGTATGGTTAAAAGCCTCACCAAATATCCTTTCAGTATGGTTAAAATCCTCACCAAATCTCCTTTTGGTATGGTTAAAATCCTCACCAAATCTCCTTTCAATATGGTTAAAATGCTCACCAAATCTCCTTTCGGTATGGTTAAAATCCTCACCAAATATCCTTTCAGTATGGTTAAAATCCTCACCAAATATCCTTTTGGTATGGTTAAAATCCTCACCAAATCTCATTTCGGTATGGTTAAAATCCTCACCAAATCTCCTTTCGGTATGGTTAAAATCCTCACCAAATGTCCTTTCGGTATGGTTAAAATCCTCACCAAATGTCCTTTCGGTATGGTTAAAATCCTCACCAAATGTCCTTTTGGTATGGTTAAAATCCTCACCAAATCTCATTTCGGTATGGTTAAAATCCGCGCCAAATGTCCTTTCGGTATGGTTAAAATCCTTACCAAATGTCCTTTCGGTATGGTTAAAATCCTCACCTAATCTCCTTTCGGTATGGTTAAAATCCTCACCAAATCTCCTTTCGGTATGGTTAAAATCCTCACCAAATCTCCTTTTGGTATGGTTAAAATCCTCACCAAATGTCCTTTCGGGATGGTTAAAATCCTCACCAAATATCCTTTCGGTATGGTTAAAATCCTCACCAAATATCCTTTCAGTATGGTTAAAATCCTCACCAAATCTCCTTTCAGTATGGTTAAAATCGTCACCAAATCTCCTTTCGATATGGTTAAAATCGTCACCAAATCTCCTTTCAATATGGTTAAAATCCTCACTAAATCTCCTTTCGGTATGGTTAAAATCATCACCAAATCTCCTTTCGGTATGGTTAAAATCCTCACCAAATGTCCTTTCGGTATGGTTAAAATGCTCACCAAATTTCCTTTCGGTATGGTTAAAATCACCAAATGTCCTTTCAGTATGGTGAAAATCCTCACCAAATGTCCTTTCGGTATGGTTAAAATCACCAAATGTCCTTTCAGTATGGTTAAAATCCTCACCAAATCTCCTCTCGGTATGTTTAAAATCCTCACCAAATCTCCATTCAGTATGGTGAAAATCCTCACCAAATATCCTTTCGGTATGGTTAAAATCCTCACCAAATCTCCATTCAGTATGGTTAAAATCCTCACCAAATATCCTTTCGGTATGGTTAAAATCCTCACCAAATCTCCTTTCGGTATGGTTAAAATCCTCACCAAATGTCCTTTCAGTATGGTTAAAATCCTCAACAAATCTCCTTTGTGTATGGTTAAAATCCTCACCAAGTATCCTTTCAGTATGGTTAAAATCCTCACCAAATATCCTTTCAGTATGGTTAAAATCCTCACCAAATCTCCTTTCGGTATGGTTAAAATCCTCACCAAATATCCTTTCAGTATGGTTAAAATCCTCACCAAATATCCTTTCGGTATGGTTAAAATCCTCACCAAATCTCCTTTCGGTATGGTTAAAATCCTCACCAAATGTCCTTTCGGTATGGTTAAAATCCTCACCAAATGTCCTTTCGGTATGGTTAAAATCCTCACCAAATGTCCTTTCGGTATGGTTAAAATCCTCACCAAATGTCCTTTCGGTATGGTTAAAATCCTCACCAAATCTCCTTTCGGTATGGTTAAAATCCTCACCAAATGTCCTTTCGGTATGGTTAAAATCCTCACCAAATGTCCTTTCGGTATGGTTAAAATCCTCACCTAATCTCCTTTCGGTATGGTTAAAATCCTCACCAAATCTCTTTTCGGTATGGTTAAAATCCTCACCAAATGTCCTTTCGGTATGGTTAAAATCCTCACCAAATGTCCTTTCGGTATGGTTAAAATCCTCACCAAATCTCATTTCTGTATGGTTAAAATCCTCACCAAATCTCCTTTCGGTATGGTTAAAATCCTCACTAAATCTCCGTTCGGTATGGTTAAAATCCTCACCAAATATCCTTTCGGTATGGTTAAAATCCTCACCAAATATCCTTTCAGTATGGTTAAAATCCTCACCAAATCTCCTTTCGGTATGGTTAAAATCCTCACCAAATGTCCTTTCGGTATGGTTAAAATCCTCACCAAATATCCTTTCAGTATGGTTAAAATCCTCACCAAATATCCTTTTGGTATGGTTAAAATCCTCACCTAATCTCCTTTCGGTATTGTTAAAATCCTCACCAAATCTCCTTTCAGTATGGTTAAAATCCTCACCAAATATCCTTTAAGTATGGTTAAAATCCTCACCAAATGTCCTTTCGTTATGTTTAAAATCCTCAACAAAGATCCTTTCAGTATGGTTAAAATCCTCACCAAATATCCTTTCAGTATGGTTAAAATTGTCACCAAATCTCCTTTCGGTATGGTTAAAATCCTCACCAAATCTCCTTTCGGTGTGGTTAAATTCCTCACCAAATATCCTTTAAGCATGGTTAAAATCCTCACCAAATGTCCTTTCGTTATGTTTAAAATCCTCACCAAATCTCCTTTCGGTATGGTTAAAATCCTCACCAAATCTCCTTTCAGTATGGTTAAAATCGTCACAAAATCTCCTTTCAATATGGTTAAAATCCTCACCAAATCTCCTTTCGGTATGGTTAAAATCCTCACCAAATCTCCTTTCGGTATAGTTAAAATCCTCACCAAATGTCCTTTTTGTATGGTTAAAATCACCAAACGTCCTTTCAGTCTGGTTAAAATCCTCACCAAATGTCCTTTCGGTATGGTTAAAATCACCAAATGTCCTTTCAGTTTGGTTAAAATCCTCACCAAATCTCCTCTCGGTATGGTTAAAATCCTCACGAAATATTCTTTCGGTATGGTTAAAATCCTCACCAAATCTCCTCTCGGTATGGTTGAAATCCTCACCAAAACTCCTATCAGTATGGTTAAAATCCTCACCAAATGTCCTTTCAGTATGGTTAAAATCCTCACTAAATGTTCTTTTGGTATGGTTAAAATCCTCAACAAATCTCCTTTCAGTATGGTTAAAATCCTCACCAAATGTCCTTTCAGTATGGTTAAAATCCTCACCAAATCTCCTTTCGGTATGGTTAAAATCCTCACCAAATCTCCTTTCGGTATGGTTAAAATCATCACCAAATGTCCTTTCAGTATGGTTAAAATCCTCACCAAATCTCCTTTGTGTATGGTTAAAATCCTCACCAAGTATCCTTTCAGTATGGTTAAAATCCTCACCAAATATCCTTTCAGTATGGTTAAAATCCTCACCAAATCTCCTTTCGGTATGGTTAAAATCCTCACCAAATATCCTTTCAGTATGGTTAAAGTCCTCACCAAATATCCTTTCGGTATGGTTAAAATCCTCACCAAATCTCCTTTCGGTATGGTTAAAATCCTCACCAAATGTCCTTTCGGTATGGTTAAAATCCTCACCAAATGTCCTTTCGGTATGGTTAAAATCCTCACCAAATGTCCTTTCGGTATGGTTAAAATCCTCACCAAATATCCTTTCGGTATGGTTAAAATCCTCACCAAATCTCCTTTCGGTATGGTTAAAATCCTCACCAAATGTCCTTTCGGTATGGTTAAAATCCTCACCAAATGTCCTTTCGGTATGGTTAAAATCCTCACCTAATCTCCTTTCGGTATGGTTAAAATCCTCACCAAATCTCTTTTCGGTATGGTTAAAATCCTCACCAAATGTCCTTTCGGTATGGTTAAAATCCTCACCAAATATCCTTTCGGTATGGTTAAAATCCTCACCAAATATCCTTTCAGTATGGTTAAAATCCTCACCAAATCTCCTTTCAGTATGGTTAAAATCCTCACCAAATCTCCTTTCGATATGGTTGAAATCGTCACCAAATCTCCTTTCAATATGGTTAAAATCCTCACTAAATCTCCTTTCGGTATGCTTAAAATCCTCACCAAATGTCCTTTCGGTATGGTTAAAATGCTCACCAAATTTCCTTTCGGTATGGTTAAAATCACCAAATGTCCTTTCAGCATGGTGAAAATCCTCACCAAATGTCCTTTCGGTATGGTTAAAATCAGCAAATGTCCTTTCAGTATGGTGAAAATCCTCACCAAATTTCCTTTCGGTATGGTTAAAATCACCAAATGTCCTTTCAGTATGGTTAAAATCCTCACCAAATATCCTTTCGGTATGGTTAAAATCCTCACCAAATCTCCTCTCAGTATGGTTAAAATCCTCACCAAATCTCCTTTCAGTATGGTTAAAATCCTCACCAAATCTCCTTTCAGTATGGTTAAAATCCTCACCAAATCTCCTTTCAGTATGGTTAAAATCCTCACCAAATGTCCTTTCAGTATGGTTAAAATCCTCACTAAATGTTCTTTTGGTATGGTTAAAATCCTCAACAAATCTCCTTTCAGTATGGTTAAAATCTTCACCAAATGTCCTTTCAGTATGGTTAAAATCCTCACCAAATCTCCTTTCGGTATGGTTAAAATCCTCACCAAATCTCCTTTCGGTATGGTTAAAATCCTCACCAAATGTCCTTTCAGTATGGTTAAAATCCTCACCAAATCTCCTTTGTGCATGGTTAAAATCCTCACCAAGTATCCTTTCAGTATGGTTAAAATCCTCACCAAATATCCTTTCAGTATGGTTAAAATCCTCACCAAATGTCCTTTCGGTATGGTTAAAATCCTTACCAAATGTCCTTTCGGTATGGTTAAAATCCTCACCAAATCTCCTTTCGGTATGGTTAAAATCCTCACCAAATGTCCTTTCGGTATGGTTAAAATCCTCACCAAATGTCCTTTCGGTATGGTTAAAATCCTCACCTAATCTCCTTTCGGTATGGTTAAAATCCTCACCAAATCTCTTTTCGGTATGGTTAAAATCCTCACCAAATGTCCTTTCGGTATGGTTAAAATCCTCACCAAATATCCTTTCGGTATGGTTAAAATCCTCACCAAATATCCTTTCAGTATGGTTAAAATCCTCACCAAATCTCCTTTCTGTACGGTTAAAATCCTCACCAAATCTCCTTTCGATATGGTTAAAATCGTCACCAAATCTCCTTTCAATATGGTTAAAATCCTCACTAAATCTCCTTTTGGTATGGTTAAAATCCTCACCAAATCTCCTTTCGGTATGGTTAAAATGCTCACCAAATTTCCTTTCGGTATGGTTAAAATCACCAAATGTCCTTTCAGTATGGTGAAAATCCTCACCAAATGTCCTTTCGGTATGTTTAAAATCACCAAATGTCCTTTCAGTATGGTGAAAATCCTCACCAAATGTCCTTTCGGTATGGTTAAAATCACCAAATGTCCTTTCAGTATGGTTAAAATCCTCACCAAATATCCTTTCGGTATGGTTAAAATCCTCACCAAATCTCCTCTCAGTATGGTTAAAATCCTCACCAAATCTCCTTTCAGTATGTTTAAAATCCTCACCAAATCTCCTTTCAGTATGGTTAAAATCCTCACCAAATCTCCTTTCGGTATGGTTAAAATCCTCACCAAATCTCCTTTCGGTGTGGTTAAAATCGTCACCAAATCTCCTTTCGGTATGGTTAAAATCCTCACCAAATGTCCTTTCGGTATGGTTAAAATCCTCACCAAATCTCCTTTCGGTATGGTTAAAATCCTCACCAAATCTCCTTTCGGTATGATTAAATTCCTCACCAAACCTCAGGACAAGAGTAGCCTGCAGCCTAGAAGGTGAATAGAGGGGTATGGTCCATGGACAGAGGCAGTCTTCAGCCTTGCCACATGGCGAGGTGTGTTCGCGGTCTGACAGGGTTGTGTCGCTCTGATTATTGTTCCAAGCATTACGAATTAGTCTGGGACTAATGTGTTAAATTGGTGACTAGTTATACAGGAGCACTCAGTAGTCCTTCCTTAGCCAGTTCACCTCAACTAATCTGCAGCTTCCACATACCTGTAATTCTACACTAATAAAAGCACAGTATAGAGGGAGCTTTACTGTACCCCCCACCCCACCATGAGGAGTGTTTGATGGGACAGTGTAGAGGGAGCTTTACTCTGTATCTAACCCGTGCTGTACCTGCCCTGGGAGTGTTTGATGGGACAGTGTAGAGGGAGCTTTACTCTGTATCTAACCCGTGCTGTAACTGCCCTGAGAGTGTTTGATGGGACAGTGTAGAGGGAGCTTTACTCTGTATCTAACCCGTGCTGTAACTGCCCTGAGAGTGTTTGATCGGACAGTGTAGAGGGAGCTTTACTCTGTATCTAACCCATGCTGTACCTGCCCTGGGAGTGTTTGATGGGACAGTGTAGAGGGAGCTTTACTCTGTATCTAACCCGTGTTGTACCTGCCCTGGGAGTGTTTGATGGGACAGTGTAGAGGGAGCTTTACTCTGTATCTAACCCGTGCTGTCCCTGCCCTGGGAGTGTTTGATGGGACAGTGTAGAGGGAGCTTTACTCTGTATCTAACCCATGCTGTACCTGCCCTGGGAGTGTTTGATGGGACAGTGTAGAGGGAGCTTTACTCTGTATCTAACCCGTGCTGTACCTGCCCTGGGAGTGTTTGATGGGACAGTGTAGAGGGAGCTTGATTCTATAACTACATCTTCCGTGATCTCTTGCCATGCCTTGTAGCCTCTGGTGTAGTATATGTGATTGCAAAAAGTGGAAGTGAGTGACAGAATGGTCCCAGCCTTGACTGGAGACGGTGATGGATCCCAGGGCCGCAGTGAAATCACCGCAACCATCGCGTTCGAGAGGACATTTGGCCACTGCGTCTCTCCTCCCTTGCAGTGTTGGTTGAAGGCTGTGTCTTTTAGACATTGAGAAAGGAAAAAACCGAGCAGTGGTCTGGGCCGTGGGGAGGGTTTATTACCTCTGGAATCACAGTTGAACAATAGAGAGAGATTGTAAAACAGAATCCTCCGACAGTAAACAGAACTAGTGGTAAAAGGAGCTGTCAGTGTACAGTAATGGGCTCATATTTTATAGAGCAATCCCAAAAGACAGAGGGAGAGATAAGTAGCTGGATGTGTCTTGAAAAAGATCTAGCAGCACAGAGATAGTGGGGGAATGGAGCTTTCATCCTCAGGAATGGACCGTTCATGGAGGTCCTGCTGGTGCCCGGTTGTGTTTTTGTCAGGCAGGGTTATGTATATTGAAGTATATTGGGTCTGAGCACTGTCCCATGTGGAACTACACTCAGCACCTGCCCCAGCCTGGGATCACATCTCCCACGAGTCTCAGTTTCCAAACACAGTACTCCAGGTGCGGTCTAACCAGGGTTTTGCATAGCTGCAGCATAACTTCCGCCCCCTTGTACTCTAGTCCTCTGGATATAAAGGCCAGCATTCCATTCGCCTTATTGATTATTTTCTGCACCTGTTCATGACACTTCAATGATCTATGTACCTGAACCCTTTGGATGTCCCTTTGGACACCCACTGTTTTTAACTTTTTACCATTTAGAAAGTACCCTGTTCTGTCCTTTTTTGATCCAAAGTGGATGACCTCACATTTGTCTACATTGAATTCCATTTGCCACAGTTTTGCCCATTCACCTAATCTATCAATATCGCTTTGTAATTTTATGTTTTCATCGACACTGCTCACAACGCCACCAATCTCTGTGTCATCGGCAAACTTAGATATGGGTCTTTCTATGCCTTCATCTAAGTCGTTAATAAATATTCCTGTGCCTTTTAGTTCAATTAGCAATCTATCATATGGAACTTTATCAAAAGCTTTTGGAAAGTTCCAAACACACCAAGCCATCGGGAATTCCACTGTTTACAATACCTGTAAGATCCTCTGAGAGGTTGAGATTTGTTTGAGCTGGATCGTCCTGCAGACTGCTACCTATTAACTTGGAGCTACATTAGTCTTCCATCTATCACTTGTTGTTTGGCCGATGCTCTGGAGCTGTCCAGATCATCCTTTTTAAAATACTTGCTGCACTTGCCCACTTCTCGGCCTGTAGAACCTTACTGGGGGCTGGGTCAGTGATTCCTCCCACTTCAGCACCCTGGGAGATATATGGCGTCTGGCCAAAACTTAGCCTTAAGTCTCTTCAACTTACCTCTGGTAAAGTGAATTCAACACCTTTTATGGTCTTGGATCTCTCGTGAAGTTGGACAACAAATCAGTGTTATCCTCTAGAGAATAGTTCTAGAAAATATTAGTTTAACGTTTCAACCGTTTTGCCTTACTTCAGGTAACCTTCATCTCATTCTGACTTCCCTTTTACTATCCTGATACTGGAGGAATGTTTTCCTATAATGCTGTGATATATTTTCCAGCCCCTTTCTCCAGGCTCCATTTTTCACCTTTTTACTGAACCAGGTTAAATTGCTGACCACTACGAGCTCTCCCTCCTCTGTCCCATCGCTTTGTATACTTTGTTTGCCTTTCTTATTCCCAGTGCCCTCTCCCTGCTCCTCCATTTTGGGGCCTGCTCGTTTAGTTTACACTTGCTGTTCTTGTTCATATTTACCCTTTATACTCAACATGATTGTTTGAAAAGTTCTCAATTTTGCGCAACCGAGATACTTTCAGTGACATTTCCTCCAGTTCATCCCTTTGAAGTTGTCCTTTTTGAACTGCCATGTTTTTATTCTGCCATTTACCAGACTATTAAATGTAAGCACATTGTGTTCACTAGCTCCTGGAGGCCCCATTACTACTACATTATGGATGTTAAGCTGATCACTTGTAAGATTCAGGTCTCGCCTTGAGTCAGCCACAATCAGGTCTAACACATTGGCCCTGATATTTACGGGGAAGCGGAGATGGAATGGTTGGGGCAGGTTTAGTGGCCAGGAAATCCAGAGGTACGGGTTTCCCAGAGGTTCTGCCGAATTTAACAGCAGGACCTGATTAACATTTTTGGACTCCATTTCCTGGCTGCAGCCAGCCAGATTGAGAGGCTGTCCGGCTAACGGGTGGGATAGAGGTTGGGAAGGACAGAGAGTGAACCTCTAACGAGTGAAGTGCTAACAGAGTGAGGACTTTCAACTGGGAATTTGGTGAGTGTGGGAATTAGGTGCAGAGGGGGAAGGAGGTGCTGAGTGATTTAAACCAAAGAACTATAGACCAAGACTGAGCGGATCATAAAGGGAGTCTCAAGAGGAATCAAATCAAGGCAAGGAGGAGTGCCGAGTAAGTCAGTAAATATTTATCAGTAAGATGAAGCAGAAAAAAGGGGGTGTATGACAGATGTCAGGTTGATAACACAAGTGAGAACCAGGCAGAATAGAGAAAGTTCAGAGGGGAAGTGAAAAAGGAAATAAGAGGGGCAAAGAGAGAGTATGAGAATAGACTGGCGGCCAATATAAAAGGGAATCCAAAAGTCTTCTACAGGCATGTAAATAGTAAATGGGTAGTAAGAGGAGGGGTGGGGCCGATTAGGGACCATAAAGGAGATCTACTAATGGAGGCAGAGGGCATGGTCGAGGTACTAAATGAGTACATTGCATCTGTCTTTACCGAGGAAGAAGATGCTCAGTAAAGGAAGATCTAGTTGAGATACTGGATGGGCTAAAAATTGATAAAGAGGAGGTACTAGAAGGCTAGCTGTACTTAAAGTAGATAAGTCACCTGATCCGGATGGGATGCACTCTAGGTTGCTGAGGGAAGTAAGGGTGGAAATTGCGGAGGTACTGGTCATAATCTTCCAAACATCCTTAGATACCGGGGGTGGTGTCAGAGGACTGGAGAATGCAAATGTTACACCCTTGTTCAAAAAAAGGGTGTAAGGATAAACCCAGCAACTATAGGCCAGTCAGTTTAACCTCGGTGATGGGGAAACTTTTAGAAACGATAATCCGGGACAGAATTAGCAGTCAATTGGACAAGTGTGGATTGATTAGGGAAAGCCAGCACGGATTTGTTAAAGGCAAATCATGTTTAACTAACTTGATTGAGTTTTTTGATGAGATAACTAAGAGGGTAGATGAGGGCAATGCAGTTGATGTGGTGTATATGGACTTTCAAAGGGCATTTGATAAAGTGCCGCATAATAGACTTGTCATCAAGATTGAAGCCCATGGAATAAAAGGGGCAGTAGCAACATGGATACAGAATTGGCTAAGTAACAGGAAACAGAGAGTAGTAGTGAACGGTTGTTTTTCGGACTGGAGGGAGGCGTACAGTGGTGTTCCCCAGGGGTCAGTGCTGGGACCACTGCTTTTCTTGATATATATTAATAACTTGGACTTGGGTGCAGAGGGCACAATTTCCAAATTTGCAGATGACATAAAACTTGGAAGTGTAGTAAACAGTGAGGAGGATAGTGATAGACTTCAAGAGGATATAGACAGGCTGGTGACAAGGGCGGACACATGGCAGATGAAATTTAACGCAGAAAAATGCGAAGTGATACATTTCAGTAGGAAGAACGAGGAGAGGCAATATAAACTAGAGGGCACAACTCTAAAAGGGGTACAGGAACAGAGTGATCTGGGGGTATATATACACAAATCATTAAAGGTGGCAGGGCAGGTTGAGAAACTGGTTAAAAAAGCATACGGGATCCTGGGCTTTATAAATAGAGGCATAGAGTACAAAAGTATGGAAGTCATGATGAACCTTTATAAAACACTGGTTCGGCCACAGCTGGAGTATTGTGTCCAGTTCTGGGCACCGCACTTCAGGAAAGATGTGAAGGCCTCAGAGAGGATGCAGAAAAGATTTACTAGAATGATTCCTGGGATGAGGGACTTCAGTTACGTGGTCAGACTGGAGAAGCTGGGGTTGTTCTCCTTGGAACAGAGATGGTTGCGAGGAGATTTGATCGAGGTATTCAAAATCATGAAGGGTCCAGACAGAGTAGATAGAGAGGAACTGTTCCCATTGGCAGAAGGGTCAAGAACCAGAGTGCATAGATTTAAGGTGATTGACAAAAGAACCAAAGGTGAAATGAGGAAAAACTTTTTTACACAACAAATGGTTAGGATCTGGATTGCACTGCCTGAGGGGGTGGTGGAGGCAGATTCAATCATGGCCTTCAAAAGGGAACTGGATAAACACTTGAAAGGGAAAAATTTGCAGGGCTTTGGGAAGAGGGCGGGGGAGTGGGACGAGCTGGATTGCTCTTACATGGAGCTGGCATGGACTCGATGCGCTAAATGGACTCCTTCCATGCTGTAACCTTTCTATGATTCTGTGATTTAGTTCATTGGCTAATGGTTATTTATGGTTATTGGGGATAACAGGAAAGGGAACCAGTGACCGAGAGCAGGAGGAGTGGGACCAGTGACCGAGAGCAGGAGGAGAGGGACCAGTGACCGAGAGCAGGAGGAGAGGGACCAGTGACCGAGGGGAGGAGGAGAGGGACCAGTGACCGAGAGCAGGAGGAGAGGGACCGGTGACCGAGAGCAGGAGGAGAGGGACCGGTGACCGAGAGCAGGAGGAGAGGGACCGGTGACCGAGAGCAGGAGGAGAGGGACCAGTGACCGAGAGCAGGAGGAGAGGGACCAGTGACCGAGAGCAGGAGGAGAGGGACCGGTGACCGAGAGCAGGAGGAGAGGGACCAGTGACCGAGAGCAGGAGGAGAGGGAGCAGTGACCGAGAGCAGGAGGAGAGGGACCGGTGACCGAGGGCAGGAGGAGAGGGACCAGTGACCGAGAGCAGGAGGAGAGGGACCAGTGACCGAGAGCAGGAGGAGAGGGACCAGTGACCGAGAGCAGGAGGAGAGGGACCAGTGACCGAGAGCAGGAGGAGAGGGACAAGTGACCGAGAGCAGGAGGAGAGGGACCAGTGACCAAGAGCAGGAGGAGAGGGACCGGTGACCGAGAGCAGGAGGAGAGGGACCAGTGACCGAGAGCAGGAGGAGAGGGACCAGTGACCGAGAGCAGGAGGAGAGGGACCAGTGACCGAGAGCAGGAGGAGCGGGACAAGTGACCGAGAGCAGGAGGAGAGGGAGCAGTGACCGAGAGGAGGAGGAGAGGGACCAGTGACCGAGAGCAGGAGGAGAGGGACCAGTGACCGAGAGCAGGAGGAGAGGGACCAGTGACCGAGAGCAGGAGGAGAGGGACCAGTGACCGAGAGCAGGAGGAGCGGGACAAGTGACCGAGAGCAGGAGGAGAGGGACCAGTGACCGAGAGCAGGAGGAGAGGGAGCGGTGACCGAGAGCAGGAGGAGAGGGACCAGTGACCGAGAGCAGGAGGAGAGGGACCAGTGACCGAGAGGAGGAGGAGAGGGACCAGTGACCGAGAGCAGGAGGAGAGGGACCAGTGACCGAGAGCAGGAGGAGAGGGACCGGTGACCGAGAGCAGGAGTAGAGGGACCGGTGACCGAGAGCAGGAGGAGAGGGACCGGTGACCGAGAGCAGGAGTAGAGGGACCAGTGACCGAGAGCAGGAGGAGAGGGACCAGTGACCGAGGGCAGGAGGAGAGGGACCAGTGACCGAGAGCAGGAGGAGAGGGACCAGTGACCGAGAGCAGGAGGAGAGGGACCAGTGACCGAGAGCAGGAGGAGAGGGACCAGTGACCGAGAGCAGGAAGAGAGGGACCAGTGACCGAGAGCAGGAGGAGAGGGACCAGTGACCGAGAGGAGGAGGAGAGGGACCAGAGACCGAGAGCAGGAGGAGAGGGACCAGTGACCGAGGGCAGGAGGAGTGGGACCAGTGACCGAGGGCAGGAGGAGAGGGACCAGTGACCGAGAGCAGGAGGAGAGGGAGCAGTGACCGAGAGCAGGAGGAGAGGGACCGGTGGCCGAGAGCAGGAGGAGAGGGACCGGTGACCGAGAGCAGGAGGAGAGGGACCTGTGACCGAGAGCAGGAGGAGAGGGACCGGTGACCGAGAGCAGGAGGAGAGGGACCGGTGACCGAGGGCAGGAGGAGAGGGACCGGTGACCGAGAGCAGGAGGAGAGGGACCGGTGACCGAGAGCAGGAGGAGAGGGACCGGTGACCGAGAGCAGGAGGAGAGGGACCAGTGACCGAGAGCAGGAGGAGAGGGACCAGTGACCGAGAGCAGGAGGAGAGGGACCAGTGACCGAGGGCAGGAGGAGAGGGACCAGTGACCGAGAGCAGGAGGAGAGGGACCAGTGACCGAGAGCAGGAGGAGAGGGACCAGTGACCGAGAGCAGGAGGAGAGGGACAAGTGACCGAGAGCAGGAGGAGAGGGACCAGTGACCGAGAGCAGGAGGAGAGGGACCAGTGACCGAGAGCAGGAGGAGAGGGACAAGTGACCGAGAGCAGGAGGAGAGGGACCAGTGACCGAGAGCAGGAGGAGAGGGAGCAGTGACCGAGAGCAGGAGGAGAGGGAGCAGTGACCGAGAGCAGGAGGAGAGGGACCAGTGACCGAGAGGAGGAGGAGAGGGACCAGTGACCGAGAGCAGGAGGAGAGGGACCAGTGACCGAGAGCAGGAGTAGAGGGAGCAGTGACCGAGAGCAGGAGGAGAGGGACCAGTGACCGAGAGCAGGAGGAGAGGGAGCAGTGACCGAGAGCAGGAGGAGAGGGAGCAGTGACCGAGAGCAGGAGGAGTGGGACCAGTGACCGAGAGCAGGAGGAGAGGGAGCAGTGACCGAGAGCAGGAGGAGAGGGAGCAGTGACCGAGAGCAGGAGGAGAGGGACCAGTGACCGAGAGCAGGAGGAGAGGGACCAGTGACCGAGAGCAGGAGGAGAGGGACCAGTGACCGAGAGCAGGAGGAGAGGGACCAGTGACCGAGAGCAGGAGGAGAGGGACCAGTGACCGAGAGCAGGAGGAGAGGGACCAGTGACCGAGAGCAGGAGGAGAGGGAGCAGTGACCGAGAGCAGGAGGAGAGGGAGCAGTGACCGAGAGCAGGAGGAGAGGGACCAGTGACCGAGAGCAGGAGGAGAGGGACCAGTGACCGAGAGCAGGAGGAGAGGGAGCAGTGACCGAGAGCAGGAGGAGAGGGAGCAGTGACCGAGAGCAGGAGGAGAGGGAGCAGTGACCGAGAGCAGGGCGGGGATATAAAGCTGAGAACAACTCAAACACAGGCAGAGTTTTGAAAGAGTGACATCAGAGGACAGCAGGTTGGTGACTGGTGGTGAGTCATAGATTTTTTGCTCTCTAAGCTGGAGGAGTGGTTTAAACTAGGAACCTGTAACTTGCTTATACTTTATTAAATTAATATCTTAAACTAGATAAATTAATGTAAACAATAACTAAAAATAAACCATATGAATTAATGACTTTAATTAAGTAAATATATAAAACAAGATTCGATCGGGATGGCAGTGCAGGTGGTGTGTTGTAACTGCAACATGTGGGAGTTTGTGGAGAGCAGAGTGATCCCAGGGAACCACATCTGCAGTAAGTTCTGTAACTCGAGGAACTTCGGCTCAGAGTTGTTGAGCTGGAGTCCGAGGTGCCGACATTGCGATGCATCAGGGAGGGGAGAATTACCTGGACACTTTAATCCAGGAGGCAGTCACATCCCTTAGGGTAGGTGGTGGTTTAGAGTTGGTCAGTGGTCAGGGACAGGAGGATGTGACTGTGACTCAGGCTGGTAAGGGGAACCCAGATGCAGTGAAGGAGGAGCCTCAGTCTTTGACCTTGTCCAACAGGTACGAGGTACTTGCTACCTGTGTGGATGAGAACAAAGACTGCAGGGAGGATGGGCAAATTGACCATGATACAGGAGGCCATTCAAGTGGGGGAGTAACAAGGAATGTGGTTGTGGTAGTGATAGGGGATAGTATAGTCAGGAGGATAGACACTGTTCTCTGCAGCCGCGACCAGGAGTCCCAAAGGCTGTGATGCCTGCCCGGTGCCAGGGTTACGGATATCGCCTCGCGGCTGGAGAAGAACTTGGAGCAGGAGGGGGAGGATCCAGTTGTCGAGGTCCATGTAGGAACCAACAACATAGGTAGGACTGGGAATGAGGTTCTGCTGAGACAGTTTGAGGAGCCAGGGTCCAAATTAATAAGCAGAACCTCAAAGGTAATAATCTCTGGATTACTGCCTGATCCATGAGCAAATTGGCATAGGGACAAACAATGAGATGGTTAATTGTGCGGCTGAAAGAGTGGTGTGGGAGGTAGGGTTTTAATTCATGGGGCACTGGCACCAGTACTGGGGAAAGAGAGACCTGTTCCATTAGGACAGGCGCCACTTATGGCACGAAGAGAGATAAATGGGTTTGATCTAGTAGCCATTACTGAGACATGGTTGCAGAGTGACCAAGGTTGGGAACTAAATATTCCAGGGTACTTGACTTTTAGAAAAGACGGGCAGAATGGAAAAGGGGAAGGGGGTGGGGTAGCCCTGATAATAAAGGATGAGATAAGGACAATAGTGAGAAAGGATCTTAGCTCAGAAAATCAGGATGTGGAATCAGTGTGAGAGGAGCTAAGAAATAACAAGGGGCAGAAAACACTGGTGGGAATAGTTTATAGGCCCCCTAACAGTAGTTATAGTGTTGGACAGAGTATTAATCAGGAATTTAGAGGAGCTTGTAACAAGGGTAATGTAATAATCGTGGGGACTTTAATCTTCATATAGACTGGGCAAATCAAATTGGTAAAAATAGTTCAGAGGACGAGTTCATGGAATGCATTCGAGACAGTTTCCTAGAACAATACGTCATGGAACCAACCAGGGAACAGGCTATTTTAGATCTTCTCTTGTGTAATGAGATAGGGTTAATTAGTAATCTCATGTTTAAGGATCCTCTGGGGCAGAGTGATCATAATATGATAGAATTTCACATTGAGTTTGAGAATGATCTAGTTAAGTCCAAAACCAGGGTCTTAAATTTAAACAAAGCCAATTATGTAGGTATGAGGGGCGAGTTGGCGAAGGTAGATTGGGAAATTAAATTAAAAGATATGATGGTAGATAAACAATGGTGAACATTAAAAGAAATAATTCATAGTTCTCAATTAATGTACAATCCCTTGAGGAATAAAAACTCCACGAGAAAAGTGATCCAACCGTGACTAACTAGAGAAGTTAAGGATAGTATTAGATTAAAAGAAGAGGTTTATAATGTTGCCAAAAAGAGCAGTAAACCTGAGGATTGGGAGAGTTTTAGAAACCAGAAAAGGATGACCAAGATATTGATAAAGGGAGAAAAAAGAATGAGAGTAAAGTAGCAAGAAATATAAAACCAGATTGTACGAGCTTCTACAAGTATGCAAAAAGGAAGAGATTAGTGAAAGTAAACATGGGTCCCTTAGAGGCAGAGACAGGAGAAATTATAATGGGGAATAAGGAAATGGCAGAGACTTTAAACAAATATTTTGTATCTGTCTTCACAGTAGAAGATACAAAAACATACCGGAAATAGTGGTGAACCAATGGTCTAATGAGAGGGAGGAACTTAAAGTAGTTAATATTAGCAAAAAAAAAGTACTGGAGAAATTAATGGGACTAAAAGCTGACAAATGCCCTGGACCTGATGGCCTACATCCTAGGGTTCTAAAAGAGGTGGCTGCAGAGATAGTGGATGCATTGGTCATTATCTTCCAAAATTCCCTAGATTCTAGAATGGTCCCAGTGGATTGGAAGGTAGCAAATGTAACCCCGCTATTCAAGAAAGGACGGAGAGAGAAAACAGGGAACTACAGGCTAGTTAGCCTGACATCAGTAGTAGGGAAAATGCTGGAATCTATTATTAAGGAAGTGGTAACAGGGCACTTAGAAAATCATAATATGATTAGGCAGAGTCAACAAGGTTTATATGAAAGGGAAATCGTGTTTGACAAATTTATTAGTTTTTTGAGGATGTAACTAACAGGGTGGATAAAGGAGAACCAGTGGATATAGTATATTTGGATTTTCAAAAGGCATTCGATAAGATGCCACATAAGAGGCTGTTACACAAGATTAGGGCTCATGGGATTGGGGGTAATATATTAGGGATCGGTTAAAGGACAGAAAACAGAGAGTAGGGATAAACAGGTCATTCTCAGGTTGGCAGGCTGTAACCAGTGGGGTGCCTCAAGGATCAGTGCTTGGGCTTCAGCTATTTACAATCTATATTAATGACTTAGATGAAGGGACCGAGTGTAATGTATCCAAGTTTGCTGATGATACAAAGCTAGGTGGGAAAGTAAGCTGTGAGGAGGACACAAAGAGTCTGCAAAGGGATATAGACAGGTTAAGTGAGTGGGCAAGAAGGTGGTTGATGGAGTATAATGTGGGGAAATGTGAGGTTATTCACTTAGGTGGGAAGAATAGAAAAACAGAATATTTTTTAAAAGGTGAGAGACTAAAAAATGTTGGTAATCAGAGGGATTTGGGTGTCCTCGTACACAAAACACAGAAAGTTAACATGCAGGTACAGCAAGCAATTAGGAAGGCAAATGGTATGTTGGCCTTTATTGCAAGGGGGTTGGAGTATAAGAGTAAGGAAGTCTTGCTACAATTATACAGGGCTTTGGTGAGACCTCACCTGGAGTACTGTGTACAGTTTTGTTCTCCTTACCTAAGGAAGGATATACTTGCCTTAGAGGAGGTGAAACAAAGATTCACTAGATTGATTCCTGGGATGAGAGGGTTGTCCTATGAGGAGAGATTGAGTAGAATGGGCCTATACTCTCTGGAGTTTAGAAGAATGAGAGGTGATCTCATCGAAACATATAAGATTCTGAGAGGGCTTGACAGCGTAGATGCTGAGAGGCTGTTTCCTCTGGCTGGAGAGTCTAGAACTAGGGGGCATAGTCGCAGGATAAGGGGTCAGCCATTTAGGACTGAGACGAGGAGGAATTTCTTCATTCAGAGGGTTGTGAATCTTTCAAATTATCTACCCCAGAGGGCGGTGGATGTTCAGTCATTGAGTACATTCAAGGTTGAGATCAATAAATTTCTGTACTCTAGGGGTATCAAGGGATATAGGGATCAGGCGGGAAAGTGGAGTTGAGGTCGAAGATCAGCCATGATCTTACTGAATGGCGGAGCAGGCTCGAGGGGCCGTATGGCCTACTCCTGCTCCTATTTCTTATGTTCTTATGTAGAGGAGGGAGGGGGAGATCATGGGTCGATGGAGGCACATCGGGATGGGGGGGTGGTGGCGGCCCAGGGAGAACATCAGAGGGGTGAACATCGGGAGGGGGCTGGAGAGGTCGTTCGGGGGTCGGAGACATAGGAGGGGCCGGAGGGGTGGGTTGGGGTCCGATCAACCACACGGTGGGGAGGGGGAAATCGATCGCGGGGGGAGGTCCAATCGCCGGGGGGGGGGGGGGTCCGATGGGAGGGGGGCTTGGGAATCAATCGCAGGGGGTCCCTATATGGCCATAAAGCAATCTTGTATCACAATCATTAGCTCTGACTCTTCCATTATTTCCTACTGCTGTGTACAATGCTAATCCAGTAATCCAGGCACCTTACCCCCCATGGTATGAGCATTCTTTGCAGTTACCTTTTCTTACACTGTCCCTAACTAATCTCGTCCCTGAGACCCACATCCTGCTCTCTCGATGCCCTCCTTCACTTCACTTGGGTACGGTAGTGTAGTGGTTATGTTACTAGACTAGTAACCCAGAGATCTGGATAATAATCTAGAGAAGATAAGGTTAAATCCCACCATGGCAGTTTGAGAATTTGAATTCAGTTCTAAAAATCTGGAAATAAAAAGCTGGTATCAATAAAATTACCCAGTCTGGTCTACGTGTGACTTAAATCCCACACCAATCTCACTGCCCTCTAAAATGGCCCAGAAAACCACTCAGTTATATCAAAGTGCCTTCTCAGAGCAACTAGGGATGGGCAATGGATGCCAACCTTGCCAGTGATGCCCACATCCTGAGAAGGAATTAAAAAGAAACTTCCTGATCATCATCGCAGCCTGCCATTAAGTAGTCTTTTGAAATAGCCAGTCAGGCATAGAGGTCTCAGCCAGTGTGAAATGGAGAGTCACCGAGTGTAGATATGAACATGTCCTGTAAGAGAAAGACTGGGGCCAGCTAGTTTCTGGGATTGCTAACCTGTGCTGTGAGATGAGATTACTGACAGGGGTGAAGTGGAATTCTTCATTACTTCCCATGTGATGAGGAGCAAAATTAAATAGATTGAATTTCACTGAAAGCTGTATTCTGTGCAATCATGCACTTCATGAAAAGTAAACCAGTTTGTTTATTTACAATTTGCCTTGTCTGACTGGAATGTTTATCAGTCAGCCTTCCGACAGATAGGAGGAGCATGCTTGGGGCATGTGCGAGGCCACAGACTTAAACACACACAACAAGGGGCCTAATTGTTACAGCCCCAGGTCATTGAACTAGATATTGGGCAGTAAAGGTGAACTCCCGATCGTAGGGGACATGGGGGACAATTATGGGAGCGACTAGTGATGCTGAACCTGAGAGATATCGAGTGCAGACCTTAAGTTTGTAACAGGCGGTGAAGGTTTCCAGCACAGAGCTAAGCCCTTTGAATGGTTCACTCTCCATCTCTATATGTCTGGGTCACAGCTGCTAAAGCCTGCATCATGCACACTGCACCAGCATCTGATTGGATGCCAGTGTTATGACTGAGATTGTCTAAAGCAATTTTATTTTTTAATTGCAGAGATTAACCAGCTCCGACTAGTAACCAGGTTAATAAGGCCATAAAAAATGCAAACAAAAGCACCAGGGTTCATTTCTAGAGGGATAGAATTGAAATGCAGGAAAGTTATGTTAAACTTGAATAGAACCTTGGTTAGACCACACTTGGAGTACTGTGCACAGTTCTGGTCTTATATAGAGGATATAGAGGCACTGGAGAAGGTGCAAAAAAGATTTATAAGGATGATACCAGAACTGAGAGGTTATAATGATCAGGAAAAACTGAACAGGCTGGTGCTCTTTTCTCCAGAAAAGAGAGGGCCGAGGGGTGACCTGATAGAGGTCTTTAAGATAATGAAAGGGTTTGATAGGGTAGACGTAGAGAAAATGTTTCTACTTGTGAGGGAGTCCAAAACTAGGGATCATAAATATAAGCTAGTCACTAATAAATCCAATAGGGAATTCAGGAGAAACTTCTATACACAGAGAGAGTAAGAATGTGGAACTTGCTACCACATGGAGAAGTTCAGGTGATTGGATAGATGCATTTAAGGGGATGCTAGAAAAGTACATGAAGGAGAAAGGAACAGAAGGGTATTCTGATAGGGTGAGGTGATGTGAGGTGGGAGGAGGCTCGTCTGGAGCATAAACACCGGCATGCAGCTATTGGGCCGAATGGCCTGTTTCTGTGCTGTAAATTTTATGTAATTCTATGTAATCTCTTTGGTAACTATTACCTGGTTACAATTTAACAGGCAGATTTGTGCTCGTCACATTACTATAAGTGGCACTGTTCTGTGACAAGTCTGTACCTCTCGGAGAGGCTGTGCCATGAAGATAATGGAGAGGTAGTGTTCAGATTGAGAGGGAGGTCAGTCTGTCAGCAAGCTTTTAAAGTGTCTGAAGTATTGATGTGCCTTTGAGGAAGTTGTCTGAAATGTTCCACTTATTCATGTAGCAGTACTAGCACTTTGAAACTGATTTATTGTTGAGATCCAGGCGAGAATTACAGATCACAAGAGGTGCCTGCAGCACAGCAAACAGTCACAGGGACACTGACTTACTGGGATGATCTTGTACTGTCACTGAGTCACCTATGGTAGCCCAGCGGCTATTATAACCTAGAGGTCGTGAGTTCAAATCCCACCACGGTACGTCATGACACTGACTTCAATAAAGCTGCTAATATGTAGGGCAGCACCAGGAAAAGCAGCAATGAAATCTGTTCAAAACAAAACTGGTTCATTAACGTCCCTCAGAGGGGAGGACCTGAGACTTGACCCACGCTGGCCTACGTGTGACTCCAGTCCCACACTATGAGCTTGACGTTTAGGCCTGGATTTCCCTGACACTGCATGGTGGGCTCCTTGAGTATGTAGTGTGGGATTTCCCTGTC
This sequence comes from Heptranchias perlo, assembly GCF_035084215.1. NCBI lineage: Eukaryota > Metazoa > Chordata > Chondrichthyes > Hexanchiformes > Hexanchidae > Heptranchias > Heptranchias perlo. Next base: position 445,034 of record NW_027138958.1, on the reverse strand, counting down.
AGTCCTGTTCCTGACTGGACCCCTGTCGCTGGGAGGGTGGGAAATCTAGGCAAGATGCGGCAGCAGAAAAGGCCAGAAGCAGAGCAGGTCACTCAGGGAGGGGAGAATCATAGAGAGAGCTGGATGGAGCTACACTTGAATGTTGATAAGAGATGGCAGAATGAAGGGCACCATCTGGGTGGGGGGGGTGGGTCTTGCAATGACCACGGCCCCGCGATTGTCCGGAGCCGAGGTGGAGATAAAGCCGGCAGACATAAGGGGAAGAAGGTAAAGGCTGTTTGATACCCAGGGCAGCATACACCAGAAAAAGGAAGTGCAGGCATACAGAGTAAAGCTCTGTTAGATACAGAGTAAAGCTCCCTCTACACTGTCCCATCAAACACTCCCAGGGCAGGTACAGCACGGGTTAGATACAGAGTAAAGCTCCCTCTACACTGTCCCACCAAACACTCCCAGGGCAGGTACAGCACGGGTTAGATACAGAGTAAAGCTCCCTCTACATTGTCCCATCAAACACTCCCAGGGCAGGTACAGCACGGGTTAGATACAGAGTAAAGCTCCCTCTACACTGTCCCATCAAACACTCCCAGGGCAGGTACAGCACGGGTTAGATACAGAGTAAAGCTCCCTCTGCACTGTCCCATCAAACACTCCCAGGGCAGGGACAGCACGGGTTAGATACAGAGTAAAGCTCCCTCTACACTGTCCCATCAAACACTCCCAGGGCAGGTACAGCACGGGTTAGATACAGAGTAAAGCTCCCTCTGCACTGTCCCATCAAACACTCCCAGGGCAGGTACAGCACGGGTTAGATACAGAGTAAAGCTCCCTCTACACTGTCCCATCAAACACTCCCAGGGCAGGTACAGCACGGGTTAGATACAGAATAAAGCTCCCTCTACACTGTCCCATCAAACACTCCCAGGGCAGGTACAGCACGGGTTAGATACAGAGTAAAGCTCCCTCTACACTGTCCCATCAAACACTCCCAGGGCAGGTACAGCACGGGTTAGATACAGAGTAAAGCTCCCTCTGCACTGTCCCATCATACACTCCCAGGGCAGGTACAGCACGGGTTAGATACAGAGTAAAGCTCCCTCTACAGTGTCCCATCAAACACTCCCAGGGCAGGGACAGGACGGGTTAGATACAGAGTAAAGCTCCCTCTACACTGTCCCATCAAACACTCCCAGGGCAGGGACAGCACGGGTTAGATACAGAGTAAAGCTCCCTCTACACTGTCCCATCAAACACTCCCAGGGCAGGTACAGCACGGGTTAGATACAGAGTAAAGCTCCCTCTACACTGTCCCATCATACACTCCCAGGGCAGGTACAGCACGGGTTAGATACAGAGTAAAGCTCCCTCTACAGTGTCCCATCAAACACTCCCAGGGCAGGGACAGGACGGGTTAGATACAGAGTAAAGCTCCCTCTACACTGTCCCATCAAACACTCCCAGGGCAGGGACAGCACGGGTTAGATACAGAGTAAAGCTCCCTCTACACTGTCCCGTCAAACACTCCCAGGGCAGGGACAGCACGGGTTAGATACAGAGGAAAGCTCCCTCTACACTGTCCCATCAAACACTCCCAGGGCAGGTACAGCACGGGTTAGATACAGAGTAAAGCTCCCTCTACACTGTCCCATCAAACACTCCCAGGGCAGGTACAGCACGGGTTAGATACAGAGTAAAGCTCCCTCTACACTGTCCCATCAAACACTCCCGGGGCAGGTACAGCACGGGTTAGATACAGAGTAAAGCTCCCTCTACACTGTCCCATCAAACACTCCCTGGGCAGGTACAGCACGGGTTAGATACAGAGTAAAGCTCCCTCTACACTGTCCCATCAAACACTCCCAGGGCAGGTACAGCACGGGTTAGATACAGAGTAAAGCTCCCTCTACACTGTCCCATCAAACACTCCCAGGGCAGGTACAGCACAGTGGTAATCTCCAGATTACTCCCAGTGCCACGTGCTAGCGAGCACAGAAACAGGAAGGTCGTGCAGGCCTATGTGTGGCTGGAGAAGTGATGCAGGAGGGAGGATTTCAGATTCCTGGGGCATTGGGACCAGTTCTGGGGCAAGAGGGACCTGTACAAGCCGAACATTTTGCACCTGAATCGAGCTGGGGCCAATGTCCTTGCAGGGAGTTTAACTAGTGCTGTGGGGGAGGGTTTAAACTAATTTGACAGAGTGAGGGGAACCAGGACGGAACAGCAGAGAGGAGAGACAAGGTGCATAGAAAACTAGCAGTGACAAACAGCGATCGAGTAAAGAATAGTGCAGAAAGAGCAGGAATTAGATGGAGGAAGCAAAGCAGACTAGCAGGGTGCTGGATTGCATGTGTGTTAATGCGAGGAGTTTTACAAATAAGGCTGATGAGCTGCAGGCACAAATTGCCACATGACGTTATGATATAATGGCTATAACGGAGACCTGGCTTAAACATGGGCAGGAGTGGGAACTAAACATTCCCGGCTACGATGTATTCAGGAATGATAGGGAAGGAAAAAAGAAAGGAGGGGGATGGGTGGCACTATTGATCAAGGATAATATAACAGTTCTACAGATGCGGTAGATGGAGCCCTGATCAGATGTGGTAGATGGAGCCCTCATCTGATGCGGTAGATGGAGCCTTGATCAGATGCGGTAGATGGAGCCCTGATCAGATGTGGTAGATGGAGCCCTGGTCAGATGTGGTAGATGGAGCCCTCATCTGATGCGGTAGATGGAGCCTTGATCAGATGCGGTAGATGGAGCCTTGATCAGATGCGGTAGATGGAGCCCTGATCAGATGCGATAAATGGAGCCCTGATCAGATGAGGTAGATGGAGCCCTGATCAGATGTGGTAGATGGAGCCCTGATCAGATGCGGTAGATGGAGCCCTGATCAGATGCGGTAGATGGAGCCCTGATCAGATGTGGTAGATGGAGCCCTGGTCAGATGTGGTAGATGGAGCCCTCATCTGATGCGGTAGATGGAGCCTTGATCAGATGCGGTAGATGGAGCCCTGATCAGATGTGGTAGATGGAGCCCTGATCAGATGTGGTAGATGGAGCCACCATGAGATGTGGTAGATGGAGCCCTGAGCAGATGTGGTAGATGGAGCCCTGATGAGATGTGGTAGATGGAGCCCTGCTCAGATGCGGTAGATGGAGCCCTGATCAGATGCGGTAGATGGAGCCCTCATCTGATGCGGTAGATGGAGCCCTCATCTGATGTGGTAGATGGAGCCCTGATCAGATGTGGTAGATGGAGCCCTGATCAGATGCGGTAGATGGAGCCCTGATGAGATGTGGTAGATGGAGCCCTGATCAGATGTGGTAGATGGAGCCCTGATCAGATGCGGTAGATGGAGCCCTGATCAGATGTAGTAGATGGAGCCCTGATCAGATGTAGTAGATGGAGCCCTGATGAGATGCGGTAGATGGAGCCCTGATCAGATGCGGTAGATGGAGCCCTGATCAGATGTGGTAGATGGAGCCCTGATCAGATGCGGTAGATGGAGCCCTGATCAGATGTGGTAGATGGAGCCCTGATCAGATGTGGTAGATGGAGCCCTGATCAGATGTGGTAGATGGAGCCCTGATCAGATGTGGTAGATGGAGCCCTGATCAGATGTGGTAGATGGAGCCCTGATCAGATGTGGTAGATGGAGCCCTGATCAGATGTGGTAGATGGAGCCCTGATCAGATGTGGTAGATGGAGCCCTGATCAGATGTGGTAGATGGAGCCCTGATCAGATGTGGTAGATGGAGCCCTGATCAGATGTGGTAGATGGAGCCCTGATCAGATTCAAAAGCTTGTTCCCTGGTCAGTTGCAGTGGATGGTGCCCTGGTGAGGAGTTGTGAATGAAATGCTTGGTTTTATAGAGGAAAGGGAACTTTTTTTATTTCTAGTCTGTTCTTTCTTGAGAGAGCAGAAAGACTTCCTACAAGTGTTTGATGTCCAGGGTAGTTTCTGCACTCTGTCTCCACCTGCACTGTACAGTTGATAACAGCTGAGTTCTCTGACATATTTTGTCATTTGAGAGAAGGTCACTGGCTTGTTCTACATTGTAAAAGTACATCTGCGGCATAATTCAGAGATGATTTATGATTAAATCAGGCATTGACATAACTGATGGACAATATCAGTTCACAGTCTTCCTCTTTTAATATTTATCACAAGTCCCTGCAGCCCTAGGTAATACACCAAGCAGAATATATCGCTGCAGCTCTTACACGCCCTCTGATAATCCTCAAATGTGTTGGCATAATTTATTGCAGCCTTTGATGTGTCAGGTAACATTAGTGTGAGCGAGATGCTGTGAAGCAAATCTTCTCCTATTTTGAGTTAAATCTACATATATCCAGTCTTGATTTTAGCAAATTGGTGACAATGTTTCCTTCTGTGCAGGTTGTCACTAATACCCAGTGGTGCTCCTGGCATTGTAAGTACTGGCTGTTAGGTCCATGCCTGGTGAGGTATACTGCCCCTTCCATGGTGACCTATTCTATCTGGAGCAGGACCACACCGAGTGATGAGACTCTCTACAGTCAGAAGGTCATCAGTTTCAGTCAGGTTCACCTGATGAAATTGGACCAAGTCTTGACTTCCAATTGTAATCGGGCTGGGCGACTCCTGCCTGAACTCACACTGTGCGGTATTACCGTCCAAACACTTGTATACCAACAACACCCAGCTCGACTTCTTCACCACCTCCCTTGAACCCTCGATGGCTTTTGTGTGGTCAGACTGCAACTCACTCAATATCCATACACATTTCTTTGTATTCGTTCATGGGATGTGGGCGTCACTGGCGAGGCCGGCATTTATTGCCCATCCCTAATTGTCCTTGAGAAGGTGGTGGTGAGCCGCCTTCTTGAACCGCTGCAGTCCGTGTGGTGAAGGTTCTCCCACAGTGCTGTAGGAAGGGAGTTCCAGTATTTTGACCCAGTGATGATGAAGGAACGCCGATATATTTCCAAGTCGGGATGGTGTGTGATTTGGAGGGGAACGTGCAGGTGGTGGTGTTCCCATGTGCCTGCTGCCCTAGGTGGTAGAGGTCGCGGGTTTGGGAGGTGCTGTCGAAGAAGCCTTGGCGAGTTGCTGCAGTGCATCCTGTGGATGGTACACACTGCAACCACTGTGCGCCGGTGGTGAAGGGAGTGAATGTTTAGGGTGGTGGATGGGGTGCCAATCAAGCGGGCTGCTTTGTCCTGGATGGTGTTGAGCTTCTTGATTGTTGTTGGAGCTGCACTCACTCCATCACACTCCTGACTTGTGCCTTGTGGATGGTGGAAAGGCTTTGGGGAGTCAGGAGGTGAGCCACTCGCCGCAGAATACCCAGCCTCTGACCTGCTCTCGTAGCCACAGTATTTATATGGCTGGTCCAGTTAAGTTTCTGGTCAATGGTGACCCCCAGGACGTTGATGGTGGGGGATTCGGCAATGGTAATGCTGTTGAATGTCAAGGGGAGGTGGTTAGACTCTCTCTTGTTGGAGATGGTCATTGCCTGGCACTTGTCTGGCACGAATGTTACTTGCCACTTATCAGCCCAAGCCTGGATGTTGTCCAGGTCTTGCTGCATGCGAGCACAGGCTGCTTCATTATCTGAGGGGTTGTGAATGGAACTGAACACAGTGCAATCATCAGCGAACATCCACATTTCTGACCTTATGATGGAGGGAAGGTCATTGATGAAGCAGCTGAAGATGGTTGGGCCGAGGACACTGCCCTGAGGAACTCCTGCAGCAATGTCCTGGGGCTGAGATGATTGGCCTCCAACAACCACTACCATCTTCCTTTGTGCTAGGTATAACTCCAGCCACTGGAGAGATTTCCCCCTGATTCCTGTTGACTTCAATTTTACTAGGGCTCCTTGGTGCCATACTCGGTCAAATGCTGCCTTGATGTCAAGGGCAGTCACTCTCACCACACCTCTGGAATTCAGCTCTTTTGTCCATGTTTGGACCAAGGCTGTAATGAGGTCTGGAGCCGAGTGGTCCTGGCGGAACCCAAACTGAGCATCGGTGAGCAGGTTATTGGTGAGTAAGTGCCACTTGATAGCACTGTCGACGACACCTTCCATCACTTTGCTGGTGATTGAGAGTAGACTGATGGGGTGGTAATTGGCCGGATTGGGTTTGTACTGCTTTTTGTGGACAGGACATACCCGGGCAATTTTCCACATTGCCGGGTGGATGCTAGTGTTGTAGCTGTACTGGAACAGCTTGGCTAGAGGCGCAGCTCGTTCTGGCAACGGACGAAAAGGCCATTTCCGCTGGTTTTCCAGCATTTCCGCAGCTCTTCCATCAACGTTGAGCCGGACGAAAGGGAGAACCCCTGAGGAATTCACGCTCCAAGTAATTTTTTTGGCTAATACTCGTCCCGTGGTGTTGCACAATAATAACAACAACAACTTACATTTATATAGCGCTTTTAACGTAGTAAAACGTCCAAATGCGCTTCACAGGAGCGATTATCAAACAAAGAGATATTAGGGCAGAGGACCAAAAGCTTGGTCAAACAGGTAGGTTTTAAGGAACGTCTTAAAGGAGGAGAGAGAGGTAGTGAGGTGGAGAGGTTTAGGGAGGGAGTTCCAGAGCTTAGGACCTAGGCAGCTGAAGGCATGACTGACAGTGGTGGAGCGATTAAAATCAGAGAAGCAGAAGAGGCAAGAACTGGAGGAGCGCAGAGGTCTCGGAGCGTTGTAGGGTTGGAAGATCTTACAGAGATAGGAAGGGGCGAGGCCATGGAGCAATTTGAAAACAAGGATGAGAATTTTAAAATCGAGGTGTTGCCGGACTGGGAGCCAATGTAGGAACATAGGAACGGGAGTAGGCCATTCAGCCCCTCGTGCCTGCTCCGCCATTTGATAAGATCATGGCTGATCTGTGATCTAACTCCATATACCTGCCTTTGGCCCATATCCCTTAATATCTTTGGTTGCCAAAAAGCTATCTATCTCACATTTAAATTTAGCAATTGAGCTAGTATCAATTGCCGTTTGCGGAAGAGAGTTCCAAACTTCTATAACCCTTTGTGTGAAGAAATGTTTTCTAATCTCGCTCCTGAAAGGTCTGGCTCTAATTTTTAGACTGTGCCCCCTACTCCTGGAATCCCCAACCAGTGGAAATAGTTTCTCTCTATCCACCCTCTCTGTTCCCCTTAATATCTTACAAACTTCGATCAGATCACCCCTTAACCTTCTAAACTCTAGAGAATACAACCCCAATTTGTGCAATCTCTCCTTGTAACTTAACCCTTGAAGTCCAGGTATCATTCTAGTAAACCTACGCTGCACTCCCTCCAAGGCCAATATGTCCTTCCGAAGATGCGGTGCCCAGAACTGCTCACAGTACTCCAGGTGCGGTCTAACCAGGGTTTTGTATAGCTGCAGCACAACCTCTGCCCCCTTGTACTCTAGTCCTCTAGATATAAAGGCCAACATTCCATTAGGTATGTAGGTCAGCGATCACAGGGGTGATGGGGGAACGAGGCTTGGTGTGAGTTCGGATACGGGCAGCAGAGTTTTGGATTGCTCAAGTTTACGGACGATGCAAGGTGGGAGACAAGACCAAGTGTGATCTTTCGGGGATACCTGGTTCGAGGGTGTGGAATTGTAGAACCAGGGAGCACTGACGTAATTCAGCCCCTGTTTTAAAATCGTCCGTTCTATCCACTGCTCAAAGTGGAGAATGCAAGGTGCCGTCTATGTCTGCGCAAGCACTGAACCAGCAGTAATCTGTACACAAGAATTATCCTAATCTTGTGTTCACCACCTCTTCCTTCCACCAAGCACAGGCAGCTGTGATGTTGCTGAGTTATAAATGATCTTGGCTATTATTCTGCACAGAAGAGGCCAACGCCGGCTGAGGAAAGATGAACTCGGAGGAACGCAAAATTCCTGGAGGGTTGCAGGGCTGGAGGATGTTACAGACATGGGGAGGGACGAGGCCATGGAGGAGAATTTTAAGTTGGAGGTGTTGGAGGATTGGGGGCCAATGTCGGTCAGGAAAGGCAGGGGTGATGGATGAGTGGAATAGAAAATGGGCAGCAAATCTTTGGATGAGCTGCTGTTTACGGAGGGTGAAGGATGGGAGGGCGGCCAGAAGAGCATTGGAATAGTCGAGTCTGTTGGTAACAAAGGCATGGGTGAGGGTTTGAGCAGCCAACGGGCTGAGGCAGGGGTGGAGACGGGCGATACTATGGAGGTGGAAGTAGACGGTCTTTGTCCAGTAGGGCATCGAGTCAGAAGCTCAGCTCAGGGTCATACAGGACGTCGAGGCTGTGAACAGTCTGGTTCAGGGAGGGCACGGGCCGAAAACGATGGTTTTGGAGTTCCCAATGTTTAACTAGAGGAAATTGCAGTTCATCCAGGACTGGATATTGGACAAGAAGTCTGACAACATAGAGTCAGTGGAGGAGTCGAGAGAGGTGGTGAAGAGATAGAGTGGGTGTGTCCAGTGTCTATGTGGAAGCTAACCCACAGAGGATGTTATTGATGACTTTGATTAGGGCCGTTTCAGTGCTGTGGCAGGGGCGGAAACCCGATTGGACAGAATCAAACATGAAGTGACGGGAAACATGGACAGATTTGGGAGACAACAAAATGTTCAAAGACATTGGAGAGGAAAGTGAGGCTGGAGATGGGCCGATAGTTTGCTCACACTCACACACTCACTCACACTCACACACTCACACACTCACTCACACACACGTTGACCAAGAATGAGAAGTTGTGGTACAAATACCGATTTCTTCTTGCCCGCGATAAACAGCTGGTTTAATGGCTCCATTAAAGTAGCAGAGAGGGGCCTCGACCCCGATGGGTAAGTGTTTGGACGGTAATACCGCACAGTGTGAGTTCAGGCAGGAGTCGCCCAGCCCGATTACAATTGGAAGTCAAGACTTGGTCCAATTTCATCAGGTGAACCTGACTGAAACTGATGACCTTCTGACTGTAGAGAGTCTCATCACTCGGTGTGGTCCTGCTCCAGATAGAATAGGTCACCATGGAAGGGGCAGTATATCTCACCAGGCATGTACCTAACAGCCAGTACTTACAATGCCAGGAGCACCACTGGGTATTAGTGACAACCTGCACAGAAGGAAACATTGTCACCAATTTGCTAAAATCAAGACTGGATATATGTAGATTTAACTCAAAATAGGAGAAGATTTGCTTCACAGCATCTCGCTCACACTAATGTTACCTGACACATCAAAGGCTGCAATAAATTATGCCAACACATTTGAGGATTATCAGAGGGCGTGTAAGAGCTGCAGCGATATATTCTGCTTAATGTATTACCTAAATATTAAAAGAGGAAGACTGTGAACTGATATTGTCCATCAGTTATGACTGTGCTTGACTCTGAAGCTCCCAGTGGTTGAATAACTTGTTGGTCATTTTAGCGAGATACTAGAGGGTCGCACCCATGGAACCGTAGCCCAGCAACAAATCAACTCGCAGCGAGGGAGGGGAGAAAACAAGAGAAAATTTCTTAGCCAAAAAACCAGGCTTGGTTATGCCAGTCTCACTGAAACACACCGTGCCAATCACCGCGGTCACCATGACAATCACGCACAGCCTGTGAGGAAAAACAAAACAAAGTTTGCTAAACATCTTTTTCGTGGAGACAGTATGCCTTTAAATGTGAACCTGTGGGATGGAAGATGTGTCAGGTCCAGGTTTAGATCAATGACTGCCATAATACCATTCCACTGCCAGGAGATTCTCCTTTAAACTGGAGCCTTGCCAACTGTGAGAAAGGACGTGACCCTGGGGATTGTAAAGTTTGACAAGACATAAAGGATAGATGTAGATTGCCCAAATTGAAAGTAATATATTAGAAGGGAAGATGTAAGTGCATATCACCTGAGATTTGATATAAAATACTTCATAACTTTGCAAGTAAATTACTACAGAAATATTGAAGACACTTTGGGCAGTCAGTATATTTCCATTTCCCTTTGGTATCTCTTTGCTAAAGCACTGACCAAACAAAGAAAAATGCAGCTGTCCCATTTGGAGGCTTCTCCCTATTGAGAAGGCCGCCTCCTTTCTCGAATCTGCGTGAGATTAGAATTGGGGAATGTGTGAGAGGTCGATGTGGATATTGGAAGGCTGGTTGGGTGAAGATCGATGCGGGAATGTATGAATGAAATTAGATGCCCCAGCCCCTTAGGCTTCTGCTCGTACTCAGTCAGAATGCTGATTTAGGCTTCATAGAGATAATGAAACAGTCGGGTGTCATCTGAAAGGTCAAAGGTTATACAGCAGTTGACTTATAATGGGTTTGAACTCCACCCATCTGCAAAAGAAGTAGTAACAGCTGGAGCACAGAACAGGACAGCCTAGCTAAGAAGCTAAAAGCACAGATCAGAGAGGCCATTCAGCCCATCTAGCTCTTGTTTCCACAGAAACCTACCATCTCTGGTCACCCTGAGAAGGTGCTGGTGGGCCTTCTCCTTGAACCCACTGCAGTCCTTGTGGTGAAGGTGCTTCCACAATGGTCTTAGGTAGGGAGGGCCGGAATATTGACCCAGCGATGATGAAGGTACAGCGATATATGTCCAAGTCAGATTGGTGCGTGACCTGGAGGGGGGCCTGGAGGTGTAAGATACAACACCCAGCAGTAACTGCACAGTGGGAGTGAAGCTGCTGTACAGTCATGTTACATAGAGATGGCAGACCCCATAATGGCCAGTCTTTGTTCATCAATATGTGTTTCTGTTTCTTGTTCCTTTGTTTCTTTTACTTTCTCAAAGTTCTTTCTCTTTGTTCAATCTGTTTAATCTGATGGACGCTTCATCGATTTGACCGCAGTCACATAGAATTACATAGAATGTACACCACAGAAACAGGCCATTCGGCCCAACAGGTCCATGCTGGTGATTATGCTCCACACACGCCTTCTCCCTCCCTACTTCATCTAACCCTATCAGCATATCCTTTCTCCCTCATGTGTTTATCTAACTCCCCCTTAAATGCATCTATGCTCGTCGCCTCAACTATTCTATGCGAGTTCCACATTCTAACCATGCTCTGGGTAAAGATGTTTCTCCTGAATTCTCTATTGGATTGTAGTTGTAGCCAAAGATTGCAACAGTTTGGAGGTGAAATCAAGTATTGATCCCCTAACACCTACACTTACTGCACAGCACCAGAGTAATATAGGAAGGACATGTAAGACCCACAGCAGGTCTTAGAATCCCATCTTCCTGTTTTGTTTCACTGAGGAACTGTTCCATCCTTGTTATTGAGCTGAATTGTTACTGGGATCAGTTCAGAACCTAGGACTTCCCCTCAAGGGCCCTCTCATTAGATGATGGAGTTGATCATTGCATCTCCCTCTCACAGTCCAGAACCATTTTTACTTCCTTCATTTTCTGCCAATGTTCTCTCACCACTCTCTCTCCTTGAAGGCGTTGGCTCATTGCTGGGGTACAGAGCCTCATTCAAGTGGCCATTCTTCATGTGTGAGCCCAGACAGTGAGCGGTGGCAACGTATTCCACCATGGGGGGCCTCACAGCCAGGCCCAGTCTTGTATGACACGGAACTGTTGGATATCAGTCATAAGAGGAAAGTCTGTCCTGTCAAACCCCTTCCTAACCTGGGCCACCAACTCCAATTGTACCACCTCCCCTCAGCCCAGATGAAACTCAGCTCCTGGCTGGTGTATGTGCCTTGTCTGTTCGCTGCCGTAACCAGCTGAAACATTGTGGCAGCCCTTAGCTGTCTGGACTCAGTCACGTTCTATTCCCTGCATTACCCACACTTTATCATCTTACCTTGTCCTTTGATCGGGCAGCGTGTATTGTCCTGGAACTGCTGCTGGATAATTGTTATTCATTATCTTTCAGTGAGTCCCCAATGGCTGTTTCCAGTGGTTGAGTGGTCTACAACGAGGGGACATAGATCTAAGTTTAAATGTAAGAAATTTAGGGCAGAGAGCAGTAGAAATTTATATATACAGAGGGTTATGAGTCTGTAGAATTCACTACCAGAGTTAGTAATTGAAGCAGAAACCATGTCAATATCTAATAGGTTGGATAGGGGGTTGAAGGAAAGAGGAATAAAGGATATGGGAACTGATGGAATTGGGACTATTACTCCTGTGGGGTGAAAGGTTGAGTCAAGCGGCCTGCTTTGGTGTTGTAATTTCTATGTTATTTTATGTACGATGCTGGCAGATAGGCAGTGATGAGAGGAGACCCCCACCCCCACCACCAATTCAGTGGAGCTGGTGCACTGTAGGAGTTTTTAAAAATTTGTTCATGGGATGTGGGCGTCGCTGGCGAGGCTGGCATTTATTGCCCATCCCTAATTGCCCTTGAGAGTTTTCCCACGCCGATATCATCCTGCTAGGTCGGCTCCACATTGGCACAGGCTCTCATAGAGCCCAATTTACAGAGCTCCATGGACAATCCTCTACAAGACGATAAATAAATAATATCAGCAAAATAATATTGGAGGCTACAAGAGAGTTCCTCTCAGGGATGGTGCATGGAGCTCTTTGTACTGATCCAGTAGCATGGCGCAAGGCAAGCCTTCACTATTAGAACAATAAAAGGAAGTTATTGAACAGACTTTCCCTTTCTCTTGTTGGATTAATTGGAAGCCCTGCTGTGCATTAAGGGAATTGCTACCTGATCATAGCTCTCCAACCATAGGCTAATGGAGCCCAGCATGCAGAGTAGAACGTAAAGGTAGGTGATGTACAAGTTCTGAGGCAAATATTGTGGTTTATGTACAAGTAATGTTCTCCAGCTCCCGGTGTGGATTTGAAGGTGCCATAATGGAGTTTGTGATGTTTGGACTTGTTTCAGCTGTTTGCAGAGGGATAATATTCAACTTTTGCCATAGCGCAAACCAGCCGATATCAGATTGGCTGCCTGTTATTATCTGCCACTCGATTATCCTTTCCAATGACTTCAGTAGGATGGAAAGTCAGGCGGGCGATCTGATACTGCCTGATTGGTGTCCTCACTCAGGTTGCATTTTACCCCCATGTCCAGAATCAATGTAAAGGTTAAGAAGGGAGGCTCAGGTAACTGAATGGGGGAGAAATTCAACTCACAGCCACCTGCTCTTTGCCTGAAAAATAGGCAGCCAGGAGTTGCAAATCGGGGGTTGGGGGGGAGTGGGTGCCCCATTAATGACCAAGGCCCACGTGATATCATGTTTCAGGCGGGCCTGTAAACGGGCAAGCAGTCTACCCGCCTGAAACAGGCATACGGCGCCTTTTCTGGGAAAATCAGGTGAGACGCTGGTTGTAGGACCCCCGATGCAAAATTCAGGTGCAAATGGGCGGAGCTTTCACCGCGCAAGCCCACCCAGTTGTACCAGGTCTTGAGTGGAGGGGAACGTGCAGGTGGTGGTGTTCCCATGCACCCACTGCCCTTGTCTTTCTATGTGGTGGAAGTGCTGTCGAAGAAGCCTTGGCGAGTTGCTGCAGTGCATCCTGTAGATAGTACACACTGCAGCCGTGGTACGGCGGTGATGGAGGGAGTGAATGCTTAGGGTGGTGGATGGGGCTTCTGATCAAGCGGGCTACTTTGTCCTGGATGGTGTCGAGCTTCTTGAGTGTTGTTGTATCCGCACCCATCCAGGGAAGTCGACAGTATTCCATCACACTCCTGACTTGTGCCTTGTAGATGGTGGAAAGGCTTTGGGGAGTCAACAGGTGAGTCACTTGCCGCAGAATACCCAGCCTCTGACCTGCTCTGGTAGCCATGGAATTTATGTGGCTGGTCCAGTAAAGTTTCTGGTCAATGACGACCCCCAGGATATTGATGGTGGGGGATTCAGCGATGGCAAGGAGATGGTGTGACTAAGGACCTCCCCTATTTTCCCAATGAGATACATCCTTGCTTGTCCTGTTGCCTTCCTTTCCTTCTGCTTTGCTTTTCCTCTTGCAGACTTCCTACTTCTGCTGATTGCAGTGTGGGCCTGCCCTCCCATTCAAAGGGAGATGGAGGGGTGAAGAGATTTCTGCCCTCTGTTCCTGACCATTCTTTACTGCCCTTTCTTGCCCTTCTTGTATTCTTCCTCCTGTCTCTCGTTGATGTCTCCCCTCTGTGTGTTTGATGGGTTCCATGGTGTTGCTTTGTTGGAACGCCTCGGGTTCGAGTGTCGTGCCCCCTCGATAGCCTGGCTCTTGGCTCCTGGATTAGTTTGACCTTTTCTTTTGTTGGAAATTTAGAATTTGTTATTTGTGTGTAAAATAAAATCCCACAAATAGTTTTATAAAAAACTGCTGAAGGATGTGAATCGTGGAGTGGATGGAAGAGGATTATTCCAATCAAACTGTGTGTAAAGCTAGAGGGCACAGGCACAGGAACAAGCCCCCAGCAGAGAGACGAGAAGGCTCCTTCCCTACAGAGAGGGAGCTGGTGTGGTACAGAATTCAGATACAGCAGGCAAGGGTGTGCTGACTACTTTCTGTAAAAAATAATTGCCAGGTCAGTGTGTGGCGAGGGACAGGACTGAAGGTTTAAGAGTAAGGATAAGGAGATGGGGCAATCAGACAGGATTGACAGTGATAAAGAAAGATTATCAACTGGACTCGGAGCTTACAACCTTACTGACCTCTTTTGCCAAAGGTTGGGGTAATGGCTCATTTTACCTTGTTACAACCTTGAACAAAATAGTGGAAGACACGGTTTTGGAACATGAAAGCTTTGTTAGCAGATACAACTAAAAATAAAACAGCGAGTCAGAGTGCAGCTGTGATAATGATCCTATCCGACTCCTCAGACTGCTGATGGCCGTCTAACCCGTGTAAACTTGATAATGTGGCAGTAGAGGACACACCATTTTTGTAAAATGGATGGTTGCGAAGGTGGAGAGCCAGTCTTCCCTTGTTAAGGACTGGCAGGGCATCCAACAGTGGCAAAGATGTCACAGCCGTGTGTCAGAGAGACGATGAAGTCAATGTCCCCTCCTGGGAGATCCAGGTGGGAGGGGCAGGAAACACTGGACAAATATACATAGTTGATCCGATAGATCAGGGTCTGTCGCCAACACCATGGACGAGATTTTACAACCTGCCACCAAGCTTCAGGCTGGCAGATCGGCCGCACATTGTGGAAAACCACTGGATACTCATTCCAGTTTTAGGCCCTGGCATCAAGTGGAAAATCTAGCCCTCAACGTCCAACAACCAAGGATAGAATAGACTCTCTCCACTCACTCTCCCAGGATAGAATAGACTCTCTCCACTCACTCTCCCAGGATAGAATAGACTCTCTCCACTCACTCTCCCAGGATAGAATAGACTCTCTCCACTCCCTCTCCCAGGACAGAATAGACTCTCCCCACTCACTATCCCAGGATAGAATAGACTCTCCCCACTCACTCTCCCAGGATAGAATAGACTCTCTCCACTCCCTCTCCCAGGATAGAATAGACTCTCCCCACTCACTATCCCAGGATAGAATAGACTCTCTCCACTCACTCTCCCAGGATAGAATAGACTCTCTCCACTCACTCTCCCAGGATAGAATAGACTCTCTCCACTCCCTCTCCCAGGATAGAATAGACTCTCCCCACTCACTATCCCAGGATAGAATAGACTCTCTCCACCCACTCTGCCAGGATAGAATAGACTCTCTCCACTCCCTCTCCCAGGATAGAATAGACTCTCCCCACTCACTATCCCAGGATAGAATAGACTCTCTCCACTCCCTCTCCCAGGATAGAATAGACTCTCCCCACTCACTATCCCAGGATAGAATAGACTCTCTCCACTCACTCTCCCAGGATAGAATAGACTCTCTCCACTCACTCTCCCAGGATAGAATAGACTCTCCCCACTCACTCTCCCAGGATAGAATAGACTCTCTCCACTCCCTCTCCCAGGACAGAATAGACTCTCCCCACTCACTATCCCAGGATAGAATAGACTCTCCCCACTCACTCTCCCAGGATAGAATAGACTCTCCCCACTCCCTCTCCCAGGATAGAATAGACTCTCCCCACTCACTCTCCCAGGATAGAATAGACTCTCTCCACTCCCTCTCCCAGGATAGAATAGACTCTCCCCACTCACTATCCCAGGATAGAATAGACTCTCCCCACTCACTCTCCCAGGATAGAATAGACTCTCTCCACTCCCTCTCCCAGGATAGAATAGACTCTCCCCACTCACTCTCCCAGGATAGAATAGACTCTCCCCACTCACTATCCCAGGATAGAATAGACTCTCCCCACTCACTCTCCCAGGATAGAATAGACTCTCTCCACTCCCTCTCCCAGGATAGAATAGACTCTCCCCACTCACTATCCCAGGATTGAATAGACTCTCTCCACTCACTATCCCAGGATAGAATAGACTCTCCCCACTCACTATCCCAGGATTGAATAGACTCTCTCCACTCACTCTCCCAGGATAGAATAGACTCTCTCCACTCACTATCCCAGGATAGAACAAACTCTCTCCACTCCCTCTCCCAGGATAGAATAGACTCTCTCCACTCCCTCTCCCAGGATAGAACAGACTCTCTCCACTCACTCTCCCAGGATAGAATAGACTCTCTCCACTCACTATCCCAGGATAGAACAGACTCTCTCCACTCCCTCTCCCAGGATAGAATAGACTCTCCCCACTCACTATCCCAGGATAGAATAGACTCTCTCCACTCACTATCCCAGGATAGAATAGACTCTCTCCACTCCCTCTCCCAGGATAGAATAGACTCTCTCCACTCCCTCTCCCAGGATAGAATAGACTCTCTCCACTCACTATCCCAGGATAGAATAGACACTCCCCACTCACTATCCCAGGATAGAATAGACTCTCCCCACTCACTCTCCCAGGATAGAATAGACTCTCCCCACTCACTCTCCCAGGATAGAATAGACTCTCTCCACTCACTATCCCAGGATAGAATAGACTCTCTCCACTCACTATCCCAGGATAGAATAGACTCTCTCCACCCACTCTCCCAGGATAGAATAGACTCTCTCCACTCACTCTCCCAGGATAGAATAGACTCTCTCCACTCCCTCTCCCAGGATAGAATAGACTCTCTCCACTCACTCTCCCAGGATAGAATAGACTCTCTCCACTCACTCTCCCAGGATAGAATAGACTCTCCCCACTCACTATCCCAGGATAGAATAGACTCTCCCCACTCACTCTCCCAGGATAGAATAGACTCTCCCCACTCACTGTCCCAGGATAGAATAGACTCTCCCCACTCACTGTCCCAGGATAGAATAGACTCTCTCCACTCACTCTCCCAGGATAGAATAGACTCTCTCCACTCACTCTCCCAGGATAGAATAGACTCTCCCCACTCACTATCCCAGGATAGAATAGACTCTCCCCACTCACTCTCCCAGGATAGAATAGACTCTCCCCACTCACTGTCCCAGGATAGAATAGACTCTCCCCACTCACTGTCCCAGGATAGAATAGACTCTCTCCACTCCCTCTCCCAGGATAGAATAGACTCTCTCCACTCACTCTCCCAGGATAGAATAGACTCTCTCCACTCCCTCTCCCAGGATAGAATAGACTCTCTCCACTCACTATCCCAGGATAGAATAGACTCTCTCCACTCCCTCTCCCAGGATAGAATAGACTCTCCCCACTCACGATCCCAGGATAGAATAGACTCTCCCCACTCACTCTCCCAGGATAGAATAGACTCTCTCCACTCCCTCTCCCAGGATAGAATAGACTCTCCCCACTCACTCTCCCAGGATAGAACAGACTCTCTCCACTCCCTCTCCCAGGATAGAATAGACTCTCCCCACTCACTCTCCCAGGATAGAATAGACTCTCCCCACTCACTATCCCAGGATAGAATAGACTCTCCCCACTCACTATCCCAGGATAGAATAGACTCTCTCCACTCACTCTCCCAGGATAGAATAGACTCTCTCCACTCCCTCTCCCAGGATAGAATAGACTCTCCCCACTCACTCTCCCAGGATAGAACAGACTCTCTCCACTCACTATCCCAGGATAGAATAGACTCTCTCCACTCACTCTCCCAGGATAGAATAGACTCTCTCCACTCCCTCTCCCAGGATAGAATAGACTCTCCCCACTCACTATCCCAGGATAGAATAGACTCTCCCCACTCACTCTCCCAGGATAGAATAGACTCTCCCCACTCACTATCCCAGGATAGAATAGACTCTCTCCACCCACTCTCCCAGGATAGAATAGACTCTCTCCACTCACTATCCCAGGATAGAATAGACTCTCTCCACTCACTCTCCCAGGATAGAATAGACTCTCCCCACTCACTATCCCAGGATAGAATAGACTCTCCCCACTCACTATCCCAGGATAGAATAGACTCTCCCCACTCACTCTCCCAGGATAGAATAGACTCTCCCCACTCACTATCCCAGGATAGAATAGACTCTCTCCACTCACTCTCCCAGGATAGAATAGACTCTCCCCACTCACTATCCCAGGATAGAATAGACTCTCTCCACCCACTCTCCCAGGATAGAATAGACTCTCTCCACTCACTATCCCAGGATAGAATAGACTCTCCCCACTCACTATCCCAGGATAGAATAGACTCTCCCCACTCACTATCCCAGGATAGAATAGACTCTCTCCACTCACTATCCCAGGATAGAATAGACTCTCCCCACTCACTATCCCAGGATAGAATAGACTCTCCCCACTCACTATACCAGGATAGAATAGACTCTCCCCACTCACTATCCCAGGATAGAATAGACTCTCCCAACTCACTCTCCCAGTATAGAATAGACTCTCCCCACTCACTATCCCAGGATAGAATAGACTCTCTCCACTCACTATCCCAGGATAGAATAGACTCTCTCCACTCACTATCCCAGGATAGAATAGACTCTTCCCACTCACTCTCCCAGGATAGAATAGACTCTCTCCACTCACTATCCCAGGATAGAATAGACTCTCCCCACTCCCTCTCCCAGGATAGAATAGACTCTCTCCACTCACTATCCCAGGATAGAATAGACTCTCCCCACTCCCTCTCCCAGGATAGAATAGACTCTCTCCACTCCCTCTCCCAGGATAGAATAGACTCTCTCCACTCACTCTCCCAGGATAGAATAGACTCTCTCCACTCACTATCCCAGGATAGAACAGACTCTCTCCACTCCCTCTCCCAGGATAGAATAGACTCTCCCCACTCACTATCCCAGGATAGAATAGACTCTCTCCACTCACTATCCCAGGATAGAATAGACTCTCTCCACTCCCTCTCCCAGGATAGAATAGACTCTCTCCACTCACTATCCCAGGATAGAATAGACTCTCTCCACTCACTATCCCAGGATAGAATAGACTCTCCCCACTCACTATCCCAGGATAGAATAGACTCTCTCCACTCACTCTCCCAGGATAGAATAGACTCTCTCCACCCACTCTCCCAGGATAGAATAGACTCTCTCCACTCCCTCTCCCAGGATAGAATAGACTCTCCCCACTCACTATCCCAGGATAGAATAGACTCTCTCCACTCCCTCTCCAAGGATAGAATAGACTCTCCCCACTCACTATCCCAGGATAGAATAGACTCTCTCCACTCACTCTCCCAGGATAGAATAGACTCTCTCCACTCACTCTCCCAGGATAGAATAGACTCTCCCCACTCACTCTCCCAGGATAGAATAGACTCTCTCCACTCCCTCTCCCAGGACAGAATAGACTCTCCCCACTCACTATCCCAGGATAGAATAGACTCTCCCCACTCACTCTCCCAGGATAGAATAGACTCTCCCCACTCCCTCTCCCAGGATAGAATAGACTCTCTCCACTCCCTCTCCCAGGATAGAATAGACTCTCCCCACTCACTATCCCAGGATAGAATAGACTCTCCCCACTCACTCTCCCAGGATAGAATAGACTCTCTCCACTCCCTCTCCCAGGATAGAATAGACTCTCCCCACTCACTCTCCCAGGATAGAATAGACTCTCCCCACTCACTATCCCAGGATAGAATAGACTCTCCCCACTCACTCTCCCAGGATAGAATAGACTCTCCCCACTCACTCTCCCAGGATAGAATAGACTCTCCCCACTCACTATCCCAGGATAGAATAGACTCTCCCCACTCACTCTCCCAGGATAGAATAGACTCTCTCCACTCCCTCTCCCAGGATAGAATAGACTCTCCCCACTCACTATCCCAGGATTGAATAGACTCTCTCCACTCACTATCCCAGGATAGAATAGACTCTCCCCACTCACTATCCCAGGATTGAATAGACTCTCTCCACTCACTCTCCCAGGATAGAATAGACTCTCTCCACTCACTATCCCAGGATAGAACAGACTCTCTCCACTCCCTCTCCCAGGATAGAATAGACTCTCTCCACTCCCTCTCCCAGGATAGAATAGACTCTCTCCACTCACTCTCCCAGAATAGAATAGACTCTCTCCACTTGACGATCCGGATTCTTTCCCCTCAGTCTGGTTCAGTAATAACTGAAGTCGAATACATTTTAAAGTTCAACACATCTTTAATAGCAGGGTTCTTAGTCTGCAACATTGATTTGGACTCCTGATAGAGTCCCTCTATGCTGGCAGAGCAAGAACAACAACATACAGAAATCCACACGTTTTTATACAAATCAATAGGGTTGGAACATACTTAACGAGGGTCAACACCAATCATAAGCCGGGCATAGGTTGCCATGCGAGGTTACATTATTTCCGGCCAATCATAAATAATCATGTGCTGATCATGCTGCTGTTAGACATCAAAGGGGATAACTTCCTCACTTTCCAACTTGGAATGTTCTTCCCTGTTCCTTCTGTTCCTTATCTCCCAACCTGGAATGTCTTTCAACTTTGGCTAAGCTCGTTACCTATATTGATCTGCCATAAACATGGAGACATTCAGACCAGTCCTTGACTCACATCAAAGACCTATCATTGATAAGACAATGCAGGCCTGCTGACTAAGCAAACATATGGCCCAGCAGGAGGGCCAGGCCACTTGTATCAATCTCAGTTACTAACTAATTAACCCTTTCTAACCATTTTGCATTCTGCTTCTTTGCCACGTAGACATTTTAATATTTTACCGAAAACTGACCATGTAGGGATTCTCACACTCACTATCCCAGGATAGAACAGACTCTCTCCACTCCCTCTCCCAGGATAGAATAGACTCTCCCCACTCACTATCCCAGGATAGAATAGACTCTCTCCACTCACTATCCCAGGATAGAATAGACTCTCTCCACTCCCTCTCCCAGGATAGAATAGACTCTCTCCACTCCCTCTCCCAGGATAGAATAGACTCTCTCCACTCACTATCCCAGGATAGAATAGACTCTCCCCACTCACTATCCCAGGATAGAATAGACTCTCCCCACTCACTCTCCCAGGATAGAATAGACTCTCCCCACTCACTCTCCCAGGATAGAATAGACTCTCTCCACTCACTATCCCAGGATAGAATAGACTCTCTCCACTCACTATCCCAGGATAGAATAGACTCTCTCCACTCACTATCCCAGGATAGAATAAATTCTATCCACTCCCTCTCCCAGGATAGAATAGACTCTCCCCACTCACTATCCCAGGATAGAATAGACTCTCCCCACTCACTCTCCCAGGATAGAATAGACTCTCTCCACTCACTCTCCCAGGATAGAATAGACTCTCTCCACTCACTATCCCAGGATAGAATAGACTCTCTCCACTCACTGTCCCAGGATAGAATAGACTCTCTCCACTCACTCTCCCAGGATAGAATAGACTCTCCCCACTCACTCTCCCAGGATAGAATAGACTCTCTCCACTCACTATCCCAGGATAGAATAGACTCTCTCCACTCACTATCCCAGGATAGAATAGACTCTCTCCACTCCCTCTCCCAGGATAGAATAGACTCTCCCCACTCACTCTCCCAGGATAGAATAGACTCTCCCCACTCACTATCCCAGGATAGAATAGACTCTCCCCACTCACTCTCCCAGGATAGAATAGACTCTCCCCACTCACTCTCCCAGGATAGAATAGACTCTCCCCACTCACTATCCCAGGATAGAATAGACTCTCCCCACTCACTCTCCCAGGATAGAATAGACTCTCTCCACTCCCTCTCCCAGGATAGAATAGACTCTCCCCACTCACTATCCCAGGATTGAATAGACTCTCTCCACTCACTATCCCAGGATAGAATAGACTCTCCCCACTCACTATCCCAGGATTGAATAGACTCTCTCCACTCACTCTCCCAGGATAGAATAGACTCTCTCCACTCACTATCCCAGGATAGAACAGACTCTCTCCACTCCCTCTCCCAGGATAGAATAGACTCTCTCCACTCCCTCTCCCAGGATAGAATAGACTCTCTCCACTCACTCTCCCAGAATAGAATAGACTCTCTCCACTTGACGATCCGGATTCTTTCCCCTCAGTCTGGTTCAGTAATAACTGAAGTCGAATACATTTTAAAGTTCAACACATCTTTAATAGCAGGGTTCTTAGTCTGCAACATTGATTTGGACTCCTGATAGAGTCCCTCTATGCTGGCAGAGCAAGAACAACAACATACAGAAATCCACACGTTTTTATACAAATCAATAGGGTTGGAACATACTTAACGAGGGTCAACACCAATCATAAGCCGGGCATAGGTTGCCATGCGAGGTTACATTATTTCCGGCCAATCATAAATAATCATGTGCTGATCATGCTGCTGTTAGACATCAAAGGGGATAACTTCCTCACTTTCCAACTTGGAATGTTCTTCCCTGTTCCTTCTGTTCCTTATCTCCCAACCTGGAATGTCTTTCAACTTTGGCTAAGCTCGTTACCTATATTGATCTGCCATAAACATGGAGACATTCAGACCAGTCCTTGACTCACATCAAAGACCTATCATTGATAAGACAATGCAGGCCTGCTGACTAAGCAAACATATGGCCCAGCAGGAGGGCCAGGCCACTTGTATCAATCTCAGTTACTAACTAATTAACCCTTTCTAACCATTTTGCATTCTGCTTCTTTGCCACGTAGACATTTTAATATTTTACCGAAAACTGACCATGTAGGGATTCTCACACTCACTATCCCAGGATAGAACAGACTCTCTCCACTCCCTCTCCCAGGATAGAATAGACTCTCCCCACTCACTATCCCAGGATAGAATAGACTCTCTCCACTCACTATCCCAGGATAGAATAGACTCTCTCCACTCCCTCTCCCAGGATAGAATAGACTCTCTCCACTCCCTCTCCCAGGATAGAATAGACTCTCTCCACTCACTATCCCAGGATAGAATAGACTCTCCCCACTCACTATCCCAGGATAGAATAGACTCTCCCCACTCACTCTCCCAGGATAGAATAGACTCTCCCCACTCACTCTCCCAGGATAGAATAGACTCTCTCCACTCACTATCCCAGGATAGAATAGACTCTCTCCACTCACTATCCCAGGATAGAATAGACTCTCTCCACTCACTATCCCAGGATAGAATAAATTCTATCCACTCCCTCTCCCAGGATAGAATAGACTCTCCCCACTCACTATCCCAGGATAGAATAGACTCTCCCCACTCACTCTCCCAGGATAGAATAGACTCTCTCCACTCACTCTCCCAGGATAGAATAGACTCTCTCCACTCACTATCCCAGGATAGAATAGACTCTCTCCACTCACTGTCCCAGGATAGAATAGACTCTCTCCACTCACTCTCCCAGGATAGAATAGACTCTCCCCACTCACTCTCCCAGGATAGAATAGACTCTCTCCACTCACTATCCCAGGATAGAATAGACTCTCTCCACTCACTATCCCAGGATAGAATAGACTCTCTCCACTCCCTCTCCCAGGATAGAATAGACTCTCCCCACTCACTCTCCCAGGATAGAATAGACTCTCCCCACTCACTATCCCAGGATAGAATAGACTCTCTCCACTCACTCTCCCAGGATAGAATAGACTCTCCCCACTCCCTCTCCCAGGAGAGAATAGACTCTCCCCACTCACTCTCCCAGGATAGAAAAGACTCTCTCCACTCCCTCTCCCAGGATAGAATAGACTCTCCCCACTCACTATCCCAGGATAGAATAGACTCTCCCCACTCACTCTCCCAGGATAGAATAGACTCTCTCCACTCCCTCTCCCAGGATAGAATAGACTCTCCCCACTCACTCTCCCAGGATAGAACAGACTCTCCCCACTCACTATCCCAGGATAGAATAGACTCTCCCCACTCACTCTCCCAGGATAGAATAGACTCTCTCCACTCCCTCTCCCAGGATAGAATAGACTCTCCCCACTCACTATCCCAGGATTGAATAGACTCTCTCCACTCACTATCCCAGGATAGAATAGACTCTCCCCACTCACTATCCCAGGATTGAATAGACTCTCTCCACTCACTCTCCCAGGATAGAATAGACTCTCTCGACTCACTATCCCAGGATAGAACAGACTCTCTCCACTCCCTCTCCCAGGATAGAATAGACTCTCTCCACTCCCTCTCCCAGGATAGAATAGACTCTCTCCACTCACTCTCCCAGGATAGAATAGACTCTCTCCACTCACTATCCCAGGATAGAACAGACTCTCTCCACTCCCTCTCCCAGGATAGAATAGACTCTCCCCACTCACTATCCCAGGATAGAATAGACTCTCTCCACTCACTATCCCAGGATAGAATAGACTCTCTCCACTCCCTCTCCCAGGATAGAATAGACTCTCTCCACTCACTCTCCCAGGATAGAATAGACTCTCCCCACTCACTATCCCAGGATAGAATAGACTCTCCCCACTCACTATCCCAGGATAGAATAGACTCTCCCCACTCACTCTCCCAGGATAGAATAGACTCTCCCCACTCACTCTCCCAGGATAGAATAGACTCTCTCCACTCACTATCCCAGGATAGAATAGACTCTCTCCACTCACTATCCCAGGATAGAATAGACTCTCTCCACCCACTCTCCCAGGATAGAATAGACTCTCCCCACTCACTCTCCCAGGATAGAATAGACTCTCTCCACTCACTATCCCAGGATAGAATAGACTCTCTCCACTCACTATCCCAGGATAGAATAGACTCTCTCCACCCACTCTCCCAGGATAGAATAGACTCTCTCCACTCACTATCCCAGGATAGAACAGACTCTCTCCACTCCCTCTCCCAGGCTAGAATAGACTCTCTCCACTCACTCTCCCAGGATAGAATAGACTCTCTCCACTCACTCTCCCAGGATAGAATAGACTCTCCCCACTCACTATCCCAGGATAGAATAGACTCTCCCCACTCACTCTCCCAGGATAGAATAGACTCTCCCCACTCACTCTCCCAGGATAGAATAGACACTCTCCACTCACTCTCCCAGGATAGAATAGACTCTCCCCACTCACTATCCCAGGATAGAATAGACTCTCTCCACTCACTCTCCCAGGATAGAATAGACTCTCCCCACTCACTCTCCCAGGATAGAATAGACTCTCCCCACTCACTATCCCAGGATAGAATAGACTCTCCCCACTCACTATCCCAGGATAGAATAGACTCTCTCCACTCACTCTCCCAGGATAGAATAGACTCTCTCCACTCCCTCTCCCAGGATAGAATAGACTCTCCCCACTCACTCTCCCAGGATAGAATAGACTCTCCCCACTCACTATCCCAGGATAGAATAGACTCTCTCCACCCACTCTCCCAGGATAGAATAGACTCTCTCCACTCACTATCCCAGGATAGAATAGACTCTCTCCACTCACTCTCCCAGGATAGAATAGACTCTCCCCACTCACTATCCCAGGATAGAATAGACTCTCCCCACTCACTATCCCAGGATAGAATAGACAATCCCCACTCACTCTCCCAGGAGAGAATAGACTCTCCCCACTCACTATCCCAGGATAGAATAGACTCTCCCCACTCACTTTCACAGGATAGAATAGACTCTCCCCACTCACTATCCCAGGATAGAATAGACCCTCTCCACCCACTCTCCCAGGATAGAATAGACTCTCTCCACTCACTATCCCAGGATAGAATAGACTCTCCCCACTCACTATCCCAGGATAGAATAGACTCTCCCCACTCACTCTCCCAGGATAGAATAGACTCTCCCCACTCACTATCCCAGGATAGAATAGACTCTCCCCACTCACTATCCCAGGATAGAATAGACTCTCTCCACTCACTATCCCAGGATAGAATAGACTCTCCCCACTCACTATCCCAGGATAGAATAGACTCTCCCCACTCACTATCCCAGGATAGAATAGACTCTCCCCACTCACTATCCCAGGATAGAATAGACTCTCCCCACTCACTCTCCCAGGATAGAATAGACTCTCCCCACTCACTATCCCAGGATAGAATAGACTCTCTCCACTCACTATCCCAGGATAGAATAGACTCTCTCCACTCACTATCCCAGGATAGAATAGACTCTTCCCACTCACTCTCCCAGGATAGAATAGACTCTCTCCACTCACTATCCCAGGATAGAATAGACTCTACCCACTCCCTCTCCCAGGATAGAATAGACTCTCTCCACTCACTATCCCAGGATAGAATAGACTCTCCCCACTCCCTCTCCCAGGATAGAATAGACTCTCTCCACTCCCTCTCCCAGGATAGAATAGACTCTCTCCACTCACTCTCCCAGGATAGAATAGACTCTCTCCACTCACTATCCCAGGATAGAACAGACTCTCTCCACTCCCTCTCCCAGGATAGAATAGACTCTCCCCACTCACTATCCCAGGATAGAATAGAATCTCTCCACTCACTATCCCAGGATAGAATAGACTCTCTCCACTCACTATCCCAGGATAGAATAGACTCTCTCCACTCACTATCCCAGGATAGAATAGACTCTCCCCACTCACTATCCCAGGATAGAATAGACTCTCTCCACTCACTCTCCCAGGATAGAATAGACTCTCCCCACTCACTCTCCCAGGATAGAATAGACTCTCCCCACTCACTCTCCCAGGATAGAACAGACAGTCTCCACTCACTCTCCCAGGATAGAATAGACTCTCCCCACTCACTATCCCAGGATAGAATAGACTCTCTCCACTCACTCTCCCAGGATAGAATAGACTCTCCCCACTCACTCTCCCAGGATAGAATAGACTCTCCCCACTCACTATCCCAGGATAGAATAGACTCTCCCCACTCACTATCCCAGGATAGAATAGACTCTCTCCACTCACTCTCCCAGGATAGAATAGACTCTCTCCACTCCCTCTCCCAGGATAGAATAGACTCTCCCCACTCACTCTCCCAGGATAGAATAGACTCTCCCCACTCACTATCCCAGGATAGAATAGACTCTCTCCACCCACTCTCCCAGGATAGAATAGACTCTCTCCACTCACTATCCCAGGATAGAATAGACTCTCTCCACTCACTCTCCCAGGATAGAATAGACTCTCCCCACTCACTATCCCAGGATAGAATAGACTCTCCCCACTCACTATCCCAGGATAGAATAGACAATCCCCACTCACTCTCCCAGGAGAGAATAGACTCTCCCCACTCACTATCCCAGGATAGAATAGACTCTCCCCACTCAATCTCCCAGGATAGAATAGACTCTCCCCACTCACTATCCCAGGATAGAATAGACTCTCCCCACTCACTATCCCAGGATAGAATAGACTCTCCCCACTCACTCTCCCAGGATAGAATAGACTCTCCCCACTCACTATCCCAGGATAGAATAGACTCTCTCCACTCACTATCCCAGGATAGAATAGACTCTCTCCACTCACTATCCCAGGATAGAATAGACTCTTCCCACTCACTCTCCCAGGATAGAATAGACTCTCTCCACTCACTATCCCAGGATAGAATAGACTCTACCCACTCCCTCTCCCAGGATAGAATAGACTCTCTCCACTCACTATCCCAGGATAGAATAGACTCTCCCCACTCCCTCTCCCAGGATAGAATAGACTCTCTCCACTCCCTCTCCCAGGATAGAATAGACTCTCTCCACTCACTCTCCCAGGATAGAATAGACTCTCTCCACTCACTATCCCAGGATAGAACAGACTCTCTCCACTCCCTCTCCCAGGATAGAATAGACTCTCCCCACTCACTATCCCAGGATAGAATAGAATCTCTCCACTCACTATCCCAGGATAGAATAGACTCTCTCCACTCACTATCCCAGGATAGAATAGACTCTCTCCACTCACTATCCCAGGATAGAATAGACTCTCCCCACTCACTATCCCAGGATAGAATAGACTCTCTCCACTCACTATCCCAGGATAGAATAGACTCTCCCCACTCACTATCCCAGGATAGAATAGACTCTCCCCACTCACTATCCCAGGATAGAATAGACTCTCCCCACTCACTCTCCCAGGATAGTATAGACTCTCCCCACTCACTATCCCAGGATAGAATAGACTCTCTCCACTCACTATCCCAGGATAGAATAGACTCTCTCCACTCACTATCCCAGGATAGAATAGACTCTTCCCACTCACTCTCCCAGGATAGAATAGACTCTCTCCACTCACTATCCCAGGATAGAATAGACTCTACCCACTCCCTCTCCCAGGATAGAATAGACTCTCTCCACTCACTATCCCAGGATAGAATAGACTCTCCCCACTCCCTCTCCCAGGATAGAATAGACTCTCTCCACTCCCTCTCCCAGGATAGAATAGACTCTCTCCACTCACTCTCCCAGGATAGAATAGACTCTCTCCACTCACTATCCCAGGATAGAACAGACTCTCTCCACTCCCTCTCCCAGGATAGAATAGACTCTCCCCACTCACTATCCCAGGATAGAATAGAATCTCTCCACTCACTATCCCAGGATAGAATAGACTCTCTCCACTCACTATCCCAGGATAGAATAGACTCTCTCCACTCACTATCCCAGGATAGAATAGACTCTCCCCACTCACTATCCCAGGATAGAATAGACTCTCTCCACTCACTCTCCCAGGATAGAATAGACTCTCTCCACCCACTCTCCCAGGATAGAATAGACTCTCTCCACTCCCTCTCCCAGGATAGAATAGACTCTCCCCACTCACGATCCCAGGATAGAATAGACTCTCTCCACTCCCTCTCCCAGGATAGAATAGACTCTCCCCACTCACTATCCCAGGATAGAATAGACTCTCTCCACTCACTCTCCCAGGATAGAATAGACTCTCTCCACTCACTCTCCCAGGATAGAATAGACTCTCTCCACTCCCTCTCCCAGGACAGAATAGACTCTCCCCACTCACTATCCCAGGATAGAATAGACTCTCCCCACTCACTCTCCCAGGATAGAATAGACTCTCCCCACTCCCTCTCCCAGGATAGAATAGACTCTCCCCACTCACTCTCCCAGGATAGAATAGACTCTCTCCACTCCCTCTCCCAGGATAGAATAGACTCTCCCCACTCACTATCCCAGGATAGAATAGACTCTCCCCACTCACTCTCCCAGGATAGAATAGACTCTCTCCACTCCCTCTCCCAGGATAGAATAGACTCTCCCCACTCACTCTCCCAGGATAGAATAGACTCTCCCCACTCACTATCCCAGGATAGAATAGACTCTCCCCACTCACTCTCCCAGGATAGAATAGACTCTCTCCACTCCCTCTCCCAGGATAGAATAGACTCTCCCCACTCACTATCCCAGGATTGAATAGACTCTCTCCACTCACTATCCCAGGATAGAATAGACTCTCCCCACTCACTATCCCAGGATTGAATAGACTCTCTCCACTCACTCTCCCAGGATAGAATAGACTCTCTCCACTCACTATCCCAGGATAGAACAGACTCTCTCCACTCCCTCTCCCAGGATAGAATAGACTCTCTCCACTCCCTCTCCCAGGATAGAATAGACTCTCTCCACTCACTCTCCCAGAATAGAATAGACTCTCTCCACTCACTATCCCAGGATAGAACAGACTCTCTCCACTCCCTCTCCCAGGATAGAATAGACTCTCCCCACTCACTATCCCAGGATAGAATAGACTCTCTCCACTCACTATCCCAGGATAGAATAGACTCTCTCCACTCCCTCTCCCAGGATAGAATAGACTCTCTCCACTCCCTCTCCCAGGATAGAATAGACTCTCTCCACTCACTATCCCAGGATAGAATAGACTCTCCCCACTCACTATCCCAGGATAGAATAGACTCTCCCCACTCACTCTCCCAGGATAGAATAGACTCTCCCCACTCACTCTCCCAGGATAGAATAGACTCTCTCCACTCACTATCCCAGGATAGAATAGACTCTCTCCACTCACTATCCCAGGATAGAATAGACTCTCTCCACTCACTATCCCAGGATAGAATAAACTCTATCCACTCCCTCTCCCAGGATAGAATAGACTCTCCCCACTCACTATCCCAGGATAGAATAGACTCTCCCCACTCACTCTCCCAGGATAGAATAGACTCTCTCCACTCACTCTCCCAGGATAGAATAGACTCTCTCCACTCACTATCCCAGGATAGAATAGACTCTCTCCACTCACTATCCCAGGATAGAATAGACTCTCTCCACTCACTCTCCCAGGATAGAATAGACTCTCCCCACTCACTCTCCCAGGATAGAATAGACTCTCTCCACTCACTATCCCAGGATAGAATAGACTCTCTCCACTCACTATCCCAGGATAGAATAGACTCTCTCCACTCCCTCTCCCAGGATAGAATAGACTCTCCCCACTCACTTTCCCAGGATAGAATAGACTCTCCCCACTCACTATCACAGGATAGAATAGACTCTCTCCACTCACTCTCCCAGGATAGAATAGACTCTCTCCACTCCCTCTCCCAGGATAGAATAGACTCTCTCCACTCACTCTCCCAGGATAGAATAGACTCTCCCCACTCACTATCCCAGGATAGAATAGACTCTCTCCACTCACTCTCCCAGGATAGAATAGACTCTCCCCACTCACTCTCCCAGGATAGAATAGACTCTCCCCACTCAC
Source organism: Heptranchias perlo (assembly GCF_035084215.1). Classification (NCBI taxonomy): domain Eukaryota; kingdom Metazoa; phylum Chordata; class Chondrichthyes; order Hexanchiformes; family Hexanchidae; genus Heptranchias; species Heptranchias perlo. The sequence continues at coordinate 414,104 of NW_027138958.1, read as the reverse complement.
TCTCCCAGGATAGAATAGACTCTCCCCACTCACTGTCCCAGGATAGAATAGACTCTCCCCACTCACTCTCCCAGGATAGAATAGACTCTCCCCACTCACTCTCCCAGGATAGAATAGACTCTCCCCACTCACTATCCCAGGATAGAATAGACTCTCCCCACTCACTATCCCAGGATAGAATAGACTCTCCCCACTCACTATCCCAGGATAGAATAGACTCTCTCCACTCCCTCTCCCAGGATAGAATAGACTCTCCCCACTCACTATCCCAGGATAGAATAGACTCTCTCCACTCCCTCTCCCAGGATAGAATAGAATCTCCCCACTCACTCTCCCAGGATAGAATAGACTCTCTCCACTCCCTCTCCCAGGATAGAATAGACTCTCTCCACTCACTCTCCCAGAATAGAATAGACTCTCTCCACTCACTATCCCAGGATAGAACAGACTCTCTCCACTCCCTCTCCCAGGATAGAATAGACTCTCCCCACTCACTATCCCAGGATAGAATAGACTCTCTCCACTCACTATCCCAGGATAGAATAGACTCTCTCCACTCCCTCTCCCAGGATAGAATAGACTCTCTCCACTCCCTCTCCCAGGATAGAATAGACTCTCTCCACTCACTATCCCAGGATAGAATAGACTCTCCCCACTCACTATCCCAGGATAGAATAGACTCTCCCCACTCACTCTCCCAGGATAGAATAGACTCTCCCCACTCACTCTCCCAGGATAGAATAGACTCTCTCCACTCACTATCCCAGGATAGAATAGACTCTCTCCACTCACTATCCCAGGATAGAATAGACTCTCTCCACTCACTATCCCAGGATAGAATAAACTCTATCCACTCCCTCTCCCAGGATAGAATAGACTCTCCCCACTCACTATCCCAGGATAGAATAGACTCTCCCCACTCACTCTCCCAGGATAGAATAGACTCTCTCCACTCACTCTCCCAGGATAGAATAGACTCTCTCCACTCACTATCCCAGGATAGAATAGACTCTCTCCACTCACTATCCCAGGATAGAATAGACTCTCTCCACTCACTCTCCCAGGATAGAATAGACTCTCCCCACTCACTCTCCCAGGATAGAATAGACTCTCTCCACTCACTATCCCAGGATAGAATAGACTCTCTCCACTCACTATCCCAGGATAGAATAGACTCTCTCCACTCACTATCCCAGGATAGAATAGACTCTCTCCACTCACTCTCCCAGGATAGAATAGACTCTCCCCACTCACTCTCCCAGGATAGAATAGACTCTCTCCACTCACTATCCCAGGATAGAATAGACTCTCTCCACTCACTATCCCAGGATAGAATAGACTCTCTCCACTCCCTCTCCCAGGATAGAATAGACTCTCCCCACTCACTTTCCCAGGATAGAATAGACTCTCCCCACTCACTATCCCAGGATAGAATAGACTCTCTCCACTCACTCTCCCAGGATAGAATAGACTCTCTCCACTCCCTCTCCCAGGATAGAATAGACTCTCTCCACTCACTCTCCCAGGATAGAATAGACTCTCTCCACTCACTCTCCCAGGATAGAATAGACTCTCCCCACTCACTATCCCAGGATAGAATAGACTCTCTCCACTCACTCTCCCAGGATAGAATAGACTCTCCCCACTCACTCTCCCAGGATAGAATAGACTCTCCCCACTCACTCTCCCAGGATAGAATAGACTCTCCCCACTCACTGTCCCAGGATAGAATAGACTCTCCCCACTCACTCTCCCAGGATAGAATAGACTCTCCCCACTCACTCTCCCAGGATAGAATAGACTCTCCCCACTCACTATCCCAGGATAGAATAGACTCTCCCCACTCACTATCCCAGGATAGAATAGACTCTCCCCACTCACTATCCCAGGATAGAATAGACTCTCTCCACTCCCTCTCCCAGGATAGAATAGACTCTCCCCACTCACTATCCCAGGATAGAATAGACTCTCTCCACTCCCTCTCCCAGGATAGAATAGAATCTCCCCACTCACTCTCCCAGGATAGAATAGACTCTCTCCACTCACTATCCCAGGATAGAATAGACTCTCTCCACTCACTCTCCCAGGATAGAATAGACTCTCTCCACTCCCTCTCCCAGGATAGAATAGACTCTCCCCACTCACTCTCCCAGGATAGAATAGACTCTCCCCACTCACTATCCCAGGATAGAATAGACTCGCCCCACTCCCTCTCCCAGGATAGAATAGACTCTCCCCACTCCCTCTCCCAGGATAGAATAGACTCTCCCCACTCCCTCTCCCAGGATAGAATAGACACTCCCCACTCACTCTCCCAGGATAGAATAGACTCTCCCCACTCACTATCCCAGGATAGAATAGACTCTCCCCACTCACTCTCCCAGGATAGAATAGACTCTCCCCACTCACTATCCCAGGATAGAATAGACTCTCCCCACTCACTATCCCAGGATAGAATAGACTCTCCCCACTCACTCTCCCAGGATAGAATAGACTCTCCCCACTCACTATCCCAGGATAGAATAGACTCTCCCCACTCACTATCCCAGGATAGAATAGACTCTCTCCACTCACTATCCCAGGATAGAATAGACTCTCCCCACTCACTATCCCAGGATAGAATAGACTCTCCCCACTCACTATCCCAGGATAGAATAGACTCTCCCCACTCACTATCCCAGGATAGAATAGACTCTCCCCACTCACTCTCCCAGGATAGAATAGACTCTCCCCACTCACTATCCCAGGATAGAATAGACTCTCTCCACTCACTATCCCAGGATAGAATAGACTCTCTCCACTCACTATCCCAGGATAGAATAGACTCTTCCCACTCACTCTCCCAGGATAGAATAGACTCTCTCCACTCACTATCCCAGGATAGAATAGACTCTCCCCACTCCCTCTCCCAGGATAGAATAGACTCTCTCCACTCACTATCCCAGGATAGAATAGACTCTCCCCACTCCCTCTCCCGGGATAGAATAGACTCTCCCCACTCACTATCCCAGGATAGAATAGACTCTCCCCACTCACTATCCCAGGATAGAATAGACTCTCCCCACTCACTATCCCAGGATAGAATAGACTCTCTCCACTCAATCTCCCAGGATAGAATAGACTCTCTGCACTCACTATCCCAGGATAGAATCGACTCTCTCCACTCACTCTCCCAGGATAGAATAGACTCTCTCCACTCACTATCCCAGGATAGAATAGACTCTCTCCACTCACTCTCCCAGGATAGAATAGACTCTCCCCACTCACTATCCCAGGATAGAATAGACTCTCTCCACTCACTATCCCAGGATAGAATAGACTCTCCCCACTCACTATCCCAGGATAGAATAGACTCTCTCCACTCCCTCTCCCAGGATAGAATAGACTCTCCCCACTCACTATCCCAGGATAGAATAGACTCTCTCCACTCCCTCTCCCAGGATAGAATAGAATCTCCCCACTCACTCTCCCAGGATAGAATAGACTCTCTCCACTCACTATCCCAGGATAGAATAGACTCTCTCCACTCACTCTCCCAGGATAGAATAGACTCTCTCCACTCCCTCTCCCAGGATAGAATAGACTCTCCCCACTCACTCTCCCAGGATAGAATAGACTCTCCCCACTCACTATCCCAGGATAGAATAGACTCGCCCCACTCCCTCTCCCAGGATAGAATAGACTCTCCCCACTCCCTCTCCCAGGATAGAATAGACTCTCCCCACTCCCTCTCCCAGGATAGAATAGACTCTCCCCACTCACTATCCCAGGATAGAATAGACTCTCCACACTCACTCTCCCAGGATAGAATAGACTCTCCCCACTCACTATCCCAGGATAGAATAGACTCTCCCCACTCACTCTCCCAGGATAGAATAGACTCTCCCCACTCACTATCCCAGGATAGAATAGACTCTCCCCACTCACTATCCCAGGATAGAATAGACTCTCCCCACTCACTCTCCCAGGATAGAATAGACTCTCCCCACTCACTATCCCAGGATAGAATAGACTCTCCCCACTCACTATCCCAGGATAGAATAGACTCTCTCCACTCACTATCCCAGGATAGAATAGACTCTCCCCACTCACTATCCCAGGATAGAATAGACTCTCCCCACTCACTATCCCAGGATAGAATAGACTCTCCCCACTCACTATCCCAGGATAGAATAGACTCTCCCCACTCACTCTCCCAGGATAGAATAGACTCTCCCCACTCACTATCCCAGGATAGAATAGACTCTCTCCACTCACTATCCCAGGATAGAATAGACTCTCTCCACTCACTATCCCAGGATAGAATAGACTCTCCCCACTCCCTCTCCCAGGATAGAATAGACTCTCTTCACTCACTATCCCAGGATAGAATAGACTCTCCCCACTCCCTCTCCCGGGATAGAATAGACTCTCCCCACTCACTATCCCAGGATAGAATAGACTCTCCCCACTCACTATCCCAGGATAGAATAGACTCTCCCCACTCACTATCCCAGGATAGAATAGACTCTCTCCACTCAATCTCCCAGGATAGAATAGACTCTCTGCACTCACTATCCCAGGATAGAATAGACTCTCTCCACTCACTCTCCCAGGATAGAATAGACTCTCTCCACTCACTATCCCAGGATAGAATAGACTCTCTCCACTCACTCTCCCAGGATAGAATAGACTCTCTCCACTCACTCTCCCAGGATAGAATAGACTCTCTCCACTCACTATCCCAGGATAGAATAGACTCTCTCCACTCACTATCCCAGGATAGAATAGACTCTCTCCACTCACTATCCCAGGATAGAATAGACTCTCCCCACTCACTATCCCAGGATAGAATAGACTCTCTCCACTCCCTCTCCCAGGATAGAATAGACTCTCTCCACTCACTATCCCAGGATAGAATAGACTCTCCCCACTCACTATCCCAGGATAGAATAGACTCTCTCCACTCACTATCCCAGGATAGAATAGACTCTCTCCACTCACTATCTCAGAATAGAATAGACTCTCTCCACTCACTATCCCAGGATCGAATTGACTCTCTCCACTCACTATCCCAGGATAGAATAGACTCTCCCCACTCACTATCCCAGGATAGAATAGACTCTCTCCACTCACTATCCCAGGATAGAATAGACTCTCCCCACTCACTATCCCAGGATAGAATAGACTCTCTCCACTCCCTCTCCCAGGATAGAATCGACTCTCCCCACTCACTATCCCAGGATAGAATAGACTCTCCCCACTCACTATCCCAGGATAGAATAGACTCTCTCCACTCACTGTCCCAGGATAGAATAGACTCTCCCCACTCACTCTCCCAGGATAGAATAGACTCTCTCCACTCACTATCCCAGGATAGAATAGACTCTCCCCACTCACTCTCCCAGGTTAGAATAGACTCTCCCCACTCACTCTCCCAGGATAGAATGGACTCTCCCCACTCACTCTCCCAGGATAGAATAGACTCTCTCCACTCCCTCTCCCAGGATAGAATAGACTCTCTCCACTCACTGTCCCAGGATAGAATAGACTCTCCCCACTCACTCTCCCAGGATAGAATAGACTCTCTCCACTCCCTCTCCCAGGATAGAAAAGACTCTCCCCACTCACTATCCCAGGATAGAATAGACTCTCTCCACTCACTCTCCCAGGATAGAATAGACTCTCTCCACTCACTATCCCAGGATAGAATAGACTCTCTCCACTCACTATCCCAGGATAGAATAGACTCTCCCCACTCACTATCCCAGGATAGAATAGACTCTCTCCACTCACTATCCCAGGATAGAATAGACTCTCTCCACTCACTATCCCAGGATAGAATAGACTCTCCCCACTCACTATCCCAGGATAGAATAGACTCTCTCCACTCACTATCCCAGGATAGAATAGACTCTCTCCACTCACTATCTCAGAATAGAATAGACTCTCTCCACTCACTATCCCAGGATAGAATAGACTCTCCCCACTCACTATCCCAGGATAGAATAGACTCTCTCCACTCACTATCCCAGGATAGAATAGACTCTCCCCACTCACTATCCCAGTATAGAATAGACTCTCCCCACTCACTATCCCAGGATAGAATAGACTCTCTCCACTCCCTCTCCCAGGATAGAATAGACTCTCCCCACTCACTATCCCAGGATAGAATAGACTCTCTCCACTCACTCTCCCAGGATAGAATAGACTCTCTCCACTCACTATCCCAGGATAGAATATACTCTCCCCACTCACTCTCCCAGGAAAGAATAGACTCTCTCCACTCCCTCTCCCAGGATAGAATAGATTCTCTCCACTCACTCTCCCAGGATAGAATAGACTCTCTCCACTCACTGTCCCAGGATAGAATAGACTCTCTCCACTCACTATCCCAGGATAGAATAGACTCTCTCCACTCACTCTCCCAGGATAGAATAGACTCTCCCCACTCACTCTCCCAGGATAGAATAGATTCTCTCCACTCACTCTCCCAGGATAGAATAGACTCTCTCCACTCACTGTCCCAGGATAGAATAGACTCTCTCCACTCACTCTCCCAGGATATAATAGACTCTCTCCACTCCCTCTCCCAGGATAGAATAGATTCTCTCCACTCACTCTCCCAGGATAGAATAGACTCTCTCCACTCACTGTCCCAGGATAGAATAGACTCTCTCCACTCACTCTCCCAGGATAGAATAGACTCTCTCCACTCACTCTCCCAGGATAGAATAGACTCTCTCCACTCACTATCCCAGGATAGAATATACTCTCCCCACTCACTCTCCCAGGAAAGAATAGACTCTCTCCACTCCCTCTCCCAGGATAGAATAGATTCTCTCCACTCACTCTCCCAGGATAGAATAGACTCTCTCCACTCACTGTCCCAGGATATAATAGACTCTCTCCACTCACTGTCCCAGGATAGAATAGACTCTCCCCACTCACTATCCCAGGATAGAATCGACTCTCCCCACTCACTATCCCAGGATAGAATAGAGTCTCTCCACTCACTCTCCCAGGATAGAATAGACTCTCCCCACTCACTCTCCCAGGATAGAATAGACTCTCTCCACTCACTATCCCAGGATAGAATAGACTCTCCCTACTCACTATCCCAGGATAGAATAGACTCTCCCCACTCACTATCCCAGGATAGAATAGACTCTCCCCACTCACTCTCCCAGGATAGAATAGACTCTCTCCACTCACTCTCCCAGGATAGAATAGACTCTCTCCACTCACTCTCCCAGGATAGAATAGACTCTCTCCACTCACTCTCCCAGGATAGAATAGACTCTCTCCACTCACTATCCCAGGATAGAATAGACTCTCCCCACTCACTATCCCAGGATAGAATAGACTCTCCCCACTCACTATCCCAGGATAGAATAGACTCTCTCCACTCACTATCCCAGGATAGAATAGACTCTCTCCACTCACTATCCCAGGATAGAATAGACTCTCTCCACTCACTCTCCCAGGATAGAATAGACTCTCTCCACTCACTATCCCAGGATAGAATAGACTCTCCCCACTCACTATCCCAGGATAGAATAGACTCTCCCCACTCACTATCCCAGGATAGAATAGACTCTCCCCACTCACTATCCCAGGATGGAATAGACTCTCCCCACTCACTCTCCGAGGAACTGGTCACAAGTCTCAGTAGCAATACTGTGATTTCCTCCCGTGTTGTTAGCTGCTGAGATTTAGCCAAAGTTCAGTGTGACGAGACTGAATCCTTCCTGTTCGGACCCTGACAATAATTCTTCACCCCTGCCCTGTCTTCACCGCTGCCTTGGCTGCTCACCCACACTGAGCTCAACAATGGCTTCGCATCTGTATCCTCTCTGGCTCTGGGCAAAACTTGAAATCCCAATTCTTTCCACCAGCAAGACTGCCTGTTTCCATCTCCACAACATTGCCCATCTCTGACGTTATCTCTCGCCCAATGCTGCTGAAATTGTTCTCCACACCTTCATCATCTCCAGGTTCAAGGACCTCAACTCTCCCTTCACTGGCCTCTCACCTTCCACCCTGTAAAAACTCCAACCTGTCCAAACTCTGCTGCTCACGTCCTATCCTGCACCAATCACACCGTCCTCGCCAATCACCGTCCCCCCAACCCATCAACTTCAAAATCCTTGTCCTTTGCTGCAAGTCACTCCATGGCCTCCCCCTCCCCCCTTCCTGCATCCTCCTCCAGCTTTACATGTCAGCAAGTGCCCTCCGCCCTTCCGACTCTGACCTCCTTTTCATTCCCCCCCCACCCCCCCACCCCACTCCAACATTGGCAATGATGGTCCGCTTTTCCTAGGCCTCTCCCACACCCCTCAGCCTTGCTACCTCTCTCCCTTTATCATAAGTCCCCTCTAAACCTATCTCATTGACCAGGCATGTAGTTACCTCCCTAACCCCTCTCCCATCACTGTTCCATGTCCCAAGCCCTTTGGTGAAGGTTGTCTCAGAATTACCAACATGACTCAGACCCTGCTCTCGCTCAGCTGCCTGAGGCCTGCCCGTGCCTGTACCTAGGGTTGCCAACCTGCCAGGATTATCCTGGACTCTCCAGGAATTAATGATTAACCTCCTGGACACTGCTGCAAGCAAACCTGGGAGAAAAATCAAAGGGGGCATTTAAAAAAATACTTTATTTCACTTTTTTGAACACTTTTGTTTGTTAGTTATAAAAATATTGCAGATGACGGGACAGTGGGAGGAATAGGCCGTTTGAGTGGGATGATTGGAGGAGGGAGATCATGTGATAAAGCCTCCAGGAATACGTCCAACCAGAGTTGGCAATCCTAGCTGTACCTGATAGAGTGAAGCAGGATTCAGGAGTGAGGACCCCTCTGCCTGGTATACAGCCCTTGCAGTGGAGAATCCCAGCTCAGGAATCAATAATGAAAGCAGAATCAGCCCTATCAGGCCTGCTGGATAACAGGGTCCCATCTGCATCCCACTGCCTCCCATTCTTTAATCTACTCATTTCATTTTGTTTGTAGACCATTAATCGGTCATATCATTTCAGATGCAAATTTTCTGTTTATTAATATTTTTTTAATATAAAGAGGAGCTATCGGGAATTTCTGGGATGCTGCAGACACTCACTGCCTGCCTCAGCTGCTAGCTGCTGCCATGTCTATAGATGTACCGCATAAATTGAGGATTTATCAGCTCAAAACCCCCTCTGAGGATTGAAAATCTGCCTGAGCTCATAAATCCTCACTTACTGTGCTGTCTTTCTCCCTCCAGTCCTTCTATTGATCAGGAGGTACCGGGTGATTCCCGAATGAGATTCCAGGACTCACCACTCATCTTTCATTTTCAATTTTTCCAGACAGTGCGAGCCTGCTCCAGCTGGGATCGGCTCATTAATCAGTGTAGGGATTCATGTACCTACTGGTACGTGGGGTGATTTTAGCGCAGGGCTCTGTCCCACAGTTACACACAGTGTGTCAAGGTAGGGCACAGTGTAAGTCCATGTAACTGGGACCCAGGGCCTCAACACCCAGGGAGTACTGGTTCCAGTGTCATCTCAGGCAATGAATCTCGTCTCTGTAAGGATAGTATCCAACAGAACTGTGTGGATTCCATAGAAGTATTTAAATGGGGCAGTGAGGTAAACTGGGGCCTGAGATATTAGGCCTTAAAGCAACAGTGTGGAGTGGGGAGAGTTGCTTTGGTTGAGGGCCCTGACTCTGAGGTACGAGAGTAGAGCTGGGGAGAGTTGGTCTGGTTGAGGGCCCTGACTCTGAGGGACGAGAGTAGAGCTGGGGAGAGTTGGTCTGGTTGAGGGCCCTGACTCTGAGGTACGAGAGTAGAGCTGGGGAGAGTTGCGAGCCCTGACTCTGAGGGACGAGAGTAGAGCTGGGGAGAGTTGGTCTGGTTACAGGCCCTGACTCTGAGGTACGAGAGTAGAGCTGGGGAGAGTTGCGAGCCCTGACTCTGAGGGACGAGAGTAGAGCTGGGGAGAGTTGGTCTGGTTGCGGGCCCTGACTCTGAGGGACGAGAGTAGAGCTGGGGAGAGTTGCGAGCCCTGACTCTGAGGGACGAGAGTAGAGCTGGGGAGAGTTTCTCTGGTTGCGGGCCCTGACTCTGAGGGACGAGGATAGAGCTGGGGAGAGTTGCTCTGGTTACAGGCCCTGACTCTGAGGTACAAGAGTAGAGCTGGGGAGAGTTGCGGGCCCTGACTCTGAGGTACGAGAGTAGAGCTGGGGAGAGTTGGTCTGGTTGAGGGCCCTGACTCTGAGGTACGAGAGTAGAGCTGGGGAGAGTTGCGAGCCCTGACTCTGAGGTACGAGAGTAGAGCTGGGGAGAGTTGCTCTGGTTGCAGGCCCTGACTCTGAGGTACGAGAGTAGAGCTGGGGAGAGTTGCGAGCCCTGACTCTGAGGTACGGGAGTAGAGCTGGGGAGAGTTGCTCTGGTTGAGGGCCTTGACTCTGAGGGACGAGAGTAGAGCTGGGGAGAGTTGCTCTGGTTGCGGGCCCTGACTCTGAGGTACGAGAGTAGAGCTGGGGAGAGTTGCTCTGGTTGCAGGCCCTGACTCTGAGGTACGGGAGTAGAGCTGGGGAGAGTTGCTCTGGTTGAGGGCCCTGACTCTGAGGGACGAGAGTAGAGCTGGGGAGAGTTGCGGGCCCTGACTCTGAGGTACGAGAGTAGAGCTGGGGAGAGTTGCTCTGGTTGCAGGCCCTGACTCTGAGGTACGAGAGTAGAGCTGGGGAGAGTTGCTCTGGTTGCAGGCCCTGACTCTGAGGTACAAGAGTAGAGCTGGGGAGAGTTGCTCTGGTTACAGGCCCTGACTCTGAGGTACAAGAGTAGAGCTGGGGAGAGTTGCGGGCCCTGACTCTGAGGGACGAGAGTAGAGCTGGGGAGAGTTGCAGGCCCTGACTCTGAGGTACGGGAGTAGAGCTGGGGAGAGTTGCAGGCCCTGACTCTGAGGTACGGGAGTAGAGCTGGGGAGAGTTGCTCTGGTTGTGGGCCCTGACTCTGAGGGACGAGGATAGAGCTGGGGAGAGTTGCTCTGGTTGCGGGCCCTGACTCTGAGGTACGAGAGTAGAGCTGGGGAGAGTTGCTCTGGTTGCGAGCCCTGACTCTGAGGTAACGAGAGTAGAGCTGGGGAGAGTTGCTCTGGTTGTGGGCCCTGACTCTGAGGGACGAGAGTAGAGCTGGGGAGAGTTGCTCTGGTTGCGGGCCCTGACTCTGAGGGACGAGGATAGAGCTGGGGAGAGTTGCTCTGGTTGCGAGCCCTGACTCTGAGGGACGAGGATAGAGCTGGGGAGAGTTGCTCTGGTTGCGGGCCCTGACTCTGAGGTAACGAGAGTAGAGCTGGGGAGAGTTGCTCTTGTTGTGGGCCCTGACTCTGAGGGACGAGAGTAGAGCTGGGGAGAGTTGCTCTGGTTGCGGGCCCTGACTCTGAGGGACGAGGATAGAGCTGGGGAGAGTTGCTCTGGTTGCGGGCCCTGACTCTGAGGTAACGAGAGTAGAGCTGGGGAGAGTTGCTCTGGTTGCGGGCCCTGACTCTGAGGGACGAGGATAGAGCTGGGGAGAGTTGCTCTGGTTGCGGGCCCTGACCGGTTCAACACTGCTCCTGGACGATGATGGGAAATGTTCCAGGACCTCCTGGAACATGCTGTTTGTTCAGATGGCGAATTAGGAAGGAATTTGGCAGTTTACGTTTAATATACAGTTAATATTCCCTTGTATCTTGGTGGTTCATATTTTTAATATTCTTTTGTATTTTTTGTGCTTTATATGATCAGGTCCCACGCCAGAAATTTGAGCTCATAACCTCGGCCTATGCTACAGTGCTGCAATGTCGGAGGTGCCATCTCTTGGATGAGACATTAAACCCAGGCCCTGTCTGCCCTCTTTGGTGGTTAATATTCCCTTGTATTTTTGGCAGTTTATATGGTTAATACTCATGTATATACAACATTTATTTGTGTCATACTCCGGTGTACTTTTGGTGGGTTGTAGCTAAATTTCCATTTGTTAAAGTTATTGCTGGTGGTTGTGGGCCTTTCTATTTTGTTTTATTTTATATATTATTGGTCGTCATATTTTGTGAGCTATAGAAAAGCAGAACAACAACATGCCTTTATATAGTGCCGTTAACGTAAAACGTCCCAAGGGGCTTCACAGTCGCGTTATCAGAAAAAATCTGACACCGAGCCACATGAAGGGATATCAGGACAGGTGACCAAAAGCTTGGTCGGAGAGATAGGTTTTAAGGAGCGTCTTAAAGGGAAGCGAGGTGGAGAGGCGGAGAGGATTGAGGAGGGAATTCCAGAGCTTAGGGCCTAGACAGCTGAAGACACAGTTACCAATGGAGAGACAAAGGAAATCGAGGATGTGCAAGAGAGCAGAATTGGAGGAACGCAGAGATCTCAGAGGGTTGTAGGGCTAGAGGAAGTTACAGAGGTAGGGAGGGGCGAGGCCATGGATGAACAGGCCATCCAGGGAGTCCGGAGTCTCCCAGAACCTGACGGAAGTTGAAGGGTTAACCCATGGTCGCCACAAGGCAGGGGAGCATTTGGTAATCATAGAACCATAGAATCATGGAAAAGTTACAGCACGGAAGGAAGCCATTCGGCCCATCGAGTCTGTGCCGGCTCCATGCACGAGCAATCCAGCTCATCCCACTCCCTCCCCTATCCCCGTAGCCCTGCACATTTTTTCCTTTCAACTACTTATCCAGTTCCTTTTTGAATCTGCCTCCACCACCCCCTCAGGCAGAGCATTCCAGATCCTAATCACTCGCTGACCATGTCACCTTTGGTTCTTTTGCCAATCACCTTAAATCTATGTCCTCTGGTTCTTGACCCTTCCGCCAATGGGAACAGTTTCTCTCTATCTACTCTGTCTAGACCCTTCATGATTTTGAATACCTCTATCAAATCTCCTCACAACCGTCTCTGTTCCAAGGAGAACAACCCCAGCTTCTCCAGTCTATCCACGTAACTAAAGTCCCTCATTCCTGGAATCATTCTAGTAAATCTTTTCTGCACCCTCTCTAAGGCCTTCACATCTTTCCTAAAGTGCGGTGCCCAGAACTGGACTCAGTACTCGAGTTGTGGCCGAATTAGTGTTTCATAAAGTTCATAAAGTGTTTCATCATGACTTCCTTGCTTTTATACTCTATGCCTCTATTTATAAAGCCCAGGGTCCCCGTATGCTTTTTTGACCGCTTTCTCAACCTGCCCTGCCACCTTTAATGATTTGTGTACATATACCCCCAGATCACTCTGTTCCTGTACCCCTTTTAGAGTTGTGCCCTCTAGTGTATATTGCCTCTCCTCATTCTTCCTACTGAAATGTATCACTTCGCATTTTACTGCATTAAATTTCATCTGTCCATGCCACCAGCCTGTCTATGTCCTCTTGAAGTCTATCACTATCCTCCTCAATGTTCCCTACACTTCCAAGTTTTGTGTCATCTGCAGATTTTGAAATTGTGATCTGTACACCCAAGTCCAAGTCATTAATTTATATCAAGAAAAGCAGTGGTCCCAGCACCGACCCCTGGAGAATCATAGAATCATAGAGTATTGTGTAAAAGGCCTAAATTTTGTCTGATTTCTGATTAGCCGAATTTTTGAAATAGCAGTAACCATTAAATACGGCCCTTGCCCCCTCCTCCACTCCCCTTATGTCAGCAGCCTCCGATTGACTGAAGTGCTGGTGTCTAAACCTTTCCCGGGGACCCTTTTTAAACCAAGGTCTTGCAAAGCAGCCTCTCACTGCCTCTGATTTTGATGGCTTGACTCTACATGTGGAGAATGGTTTGTGGAGTAGTTTAGAAGGCCTGTGCTGTGCAGATGCAGACTTGAATTTAAACCTCTGAGACCTGCAGGGCTAATTCTACACCTACAATGACTGGGAGTCAGCCACAAATCAGGTTTCTCCAATCTGGATGTATTTCTATTTTTATTCGAGGCCAAATCATTATCGCAGGGATGGTTTTTTCAAACCTGATTTATCCAGCTTAAAAACTCAGATAGATGGTGCTTCCAATCTTTGGAAAGAAATCTATGTGGTTACTTACGATTGAAATCAAAGCCTCTTTTATTGGGCGCACAATGTAAAACGTGGGGTTGCCAACCTTCCAGGATTGTCCTGGAGACTGCAGGAATTAAAGATTAATCTCTTGGACACTGCTTCCAGCAAACCAGGAGAAAACATTGTTGGGGCATTAAGAAAAATGTTTTTTTTAAATTTATTAGTCATAAAAATATTGGAGAGGGTGAGAAAGGCTGTTTGACTGACAGTCAAGAATCATCCAATCAGGTAAAGGAGAGTCTGCCCTCTTTCCAATTGGTGTGGGAAGGCGGTGCACCGTGACGATGGATGTTTCAAGCAACCAATGGGGAGAGTGTGCTGGGCAGGTAGAGGCGGGAGGGTCATGTGACGATACCTCCAGGATTACATCCAACCAGAGATGGCAACCCCTACGCAAGAGACATGCTCTTCACCTGACTGCCTGGATGAGCCAAACTGCCCTTCACTTCAATGTCAGCCAATCCTTTCCGACTATTGCCTGCACCTGTGTAGCTCTGTTTCCAGTTCCTGGCCTGGCTGCCCACTCAACCTGAGCCCTGCAGTGTTCACCTTCCCAGTCCTGCTCGACCCTGAGCTGTCCTCCTCACCTGCCGTCCCGTCACTCACCAGGACTGCATTTATATCCGACCTTTTGCACACCTTCCCCTTTATGACCCTTTTTAAAAAATGGTATTTATTGTATTCCCTATTTTCCATTCTTTGGGCACTATTCCCATTTCCAATGGTTCCCTAAAGACTAGGATCTGCCAGACTTCACTGGTCTCTTCTTTAAGTATGAAGTCAATCAAGGCTTGGTGCCTTGTTTTCAGATGAGACATTAAACCAAAGCCCCGACTGCCCTCTCAGGTGGACGTAAAATATCCCACGGCAATATTTTGGAGAAGAAGAGGGGAGTTCTTCCCGGTGTCCTGGCCAATAATAATTCCTCAACTAACATCACTAAAACAGATGCTCTGGTCATTATCACATTGCTGGTTGTGGGATCTTACTGTGCGCAAATTGGCTGCTGCGATTCCTATATTACAACACTTTTGAAAAGTACTTCATTGGCTGTAAAGTGCTTTGGGATGTCCTGAGGTCATGAAAGACGCTATATAAATGCAAGTCTTTCTCTCTTTAACCTCCTCAGCCTATCTCAAATTATTATTTGTTTTGGTACTTTTTTCTCTCCCATTATACTCCAGGTCTAGGACTCGTGTGAGAGGGTGGGGAGGGTGGGGGTGTCGGGGGTGGAAGACTCACTGACCCTCTCGCTCTCTCTCTCTCTCTCTCTCTAAGAGGAGTGAGGTGAGGTTTGTCTGCTGTCATCCACCCTCGTTGACATGTTGGATGATATTGTGAGGGACACCCACAGAATGTCCGTTTTGGGCATTTCTGAAGGACTTGTGGTCTTCCTTATCTCAGACACTGGGCTCTTCCATGGGATATGGTGGTGAGCTACCCATATGGCTTTGGATGGCACAAGAGGGGATCTCAGTGGTATTGACTGGAAGTTGGAAGGGCATCTTTTCCAATTGTTGATTCATATCAGCAGCTGGGGTCCTGGTAGATGCCGGCTTCAGCCTTGGGGCAGCACTGAGAATGGGTGCAAGGCACTTTGATTTATGTCATTTTTCTTCAGTGACGTCAAAGTCCTGTGATCCAGACAGCTCCGGGTCATGCAATGGAAGAGCTTTCTCTGGCCCATGTGCATGGTCCAGGGTAAAGGTCTCAGGATCCAGGATCGAGCTGTCAGATGGCAAATGGGGGAATGGCTGCAGGAAAGGGGGCTCCATCCTACATCCACTCTGGGGCGAGACAGGGCCTCTATTGCCAAAACCCCTCACAGCAGGACTTCCATTAAGCTGTAGGGATGAGTAATGTTGGTTTGAGGCACTGGACCTGGAGGTAAGACAAGGAGATCAGATGCAGGAGAGAATCATAGACTCTTACAGCATAGAAGGAGGCCATTCGGCTCATCGTACCTGTGCCGGCCCTTTGAAAGAGCTATCCAATTAGACCCACTTCCCTGCTTTTTCCCCTTCAACTTTGGGCTCCTCCTGCTCCTTCACAACTAGGCCATCAGTGACCCAATCAATCTTACTCTTGAGATTAGAAGATCGATACTCCCCCTCCCCACCCCTTCCAGCTTTGGATTCTACTCAAGTGGATCCTGAAGAGTTGAGTTGGTGCCACATTAGCCAAAAGCCCTCGATGAGATGGGCAGTCATCAACAGGGGAGCTGAAATCAAGGCCAATCGATGCCAGCGAGACTTTTGTCCCATTCCGAGGATCTGACGTAGAAAGTCCCTGTATTTTGATTGGTTCTGATAACCACACTACCAAGCTCTTTTGCCCACAATTAAAAACAACAATATTAATCTTCGAAACACCTCGTAACATTGGCACAAAAATTCCAAGATCCATGAAAAAGAGTTAATACAAGAACTAGGTTCAAAATATTGGCACAAGAACAGGCTCCTTGTATATCCAGGGCTCTGGACCCACTCTGGTTGGCTTTACAGAGAGGCGAGAATGTTAGGTGCACAATATTAAGCTCAAACTAATGGATTTTGAAAGATGTAATTTGTTGTTTTAAAAGGTGCTGTTTCTTTCCCATGTTATTAACCACAGCAACTTATTCAAACATTGTCACCTCAGCCGTGAGCTCATACTTCAGGATGTTTCCTGGTTAGGGACGCAGACAGGAATCAGCTAGGTCTGAGGTACAAGATACCTGCCAACCTGTGCCAGTCAGCACCATTATATTCAGTTAAATGTCTTCTCTTTTAGAAAAGTCACTGCTTCATTCAGCCTGTTTGTCCTCTTTACTTTCAGACTTGTTGGTGTATTGTCTATTATGTATAATCCCTGTGACATTAACTGGGCTGGTTCCCCTGGGCAGTAACCCTGCTTACATTAGAGATGGATGACTGGGAGCACATCAAAAACAACGACTGCATTTATATAGCGCCTTTAACATAGTAAAACATAGTAAAACATCCCAAGGCTTTGCAGGAGCGTTATCAAATAAAATTTGACACCGAGTCACATAATTTAGGATATCAGGACAGGTGACCAAAAGCTTGGTCAAAGAGGTAGGTTTTAAGTAGCGTCTTAAAGGAGGAGAGAGAGGTAGAGAGGCAGAGAGGTTTAGGGAGGGAATTCCAGAGCCTAGGGCCGAGGCAGCTGAAGGCACGGCTGCCAATGGTGGAACGATTAAAAGTGGGGACCAGAATTGGAGGAGCGCAGAGATCTGGAGGGTTGTAGGTTGGAGGAGGTTACAGAGATAGGGAGGGGCGAGGCCATGGAGGGATTTGAAAACAAGGTTAAAATCGACCTTGTGAACCAGAGCAATGTGCCGAGTATTCTTCATCGGTGGAGAGAACAGACAAGTTAATGTTTCCAGGGCATGCCCTCCTTCAGAAGTCCCACCCTAATGTTTTTTTTTTTATTCGTTCACGGGTTGGCTTCGCTGGCAAGGCCGGCATTTATTGCCCATCCCTAATTGCCCTCGAGAAGGTGGTGGTGAGCCGCCTTCTTGAACCGCTGCAGTCCGTGTGGTGACGGTTCTCCCACAGTGCTGTTAGGAAGGGAGTTCCAGGATTTTGACCCAGCGACAATGAAGGAACGGCGATATATTTCCAAGTCAGGATGGTGTGTGACTTGGAGGGGAACGTGCAGGTGGTGTTGTTCCCATGCGCCTGCTGCCCTTGTCCTTCTAGGTGGTAGAGGTCGCGGGTTTGGGAGGTGCTGTCGAAGAAGCCTTGGCGAGTTGCTGCAGTGCATCCTGTGGATGGTGCACACTGCAGCCACAGTGCGCCGGTGGTGAAGGGAGTGAATGTTTAGGGTGGTGGATGGGGTGCCAATCAAGCGGGCTGCTTTATCTTGGATGGTGTCGAGCTTCTTGAGTGTTGTTGGAGCTGCACTCATCCAGGCAAGTGGAGAGTATTCCATCACACTCCTGACTTGTGCCTTGTAGATGGTGGAAAGGCTTTGGGGAGTCAGGAGGTGAGTCACTCGCCGCAGAATACCCAGCCTCTGACCTGCTCTCGTAGCCACAGTATTTATATGGCTGGTCCAGTTAAGTTTCTGGTCAATGGTGACCCCCAGGATGTTGATGGTGGGGGATTCGGCGATGGTAATGCCGTTGAATGTCAAGGGGAGGTGGTTAGACTCTCTCTTGTTGGAGATGGTCATTGCCTGGCACTTATCTGGCACGAATGTTACTTGCCACTTATCAGCCCAAGCCTGGATGTTGTCCAGGTCTTGCTGCATGCGGGCTCGGACTGCTTCATTATCTGAGGGGTTGCGAATGGAACTGAACACTGTGCAGTCATCAGCGAACATCCCCATTTCTGACCTTATGATGGAGGGAAGGTCATTGATGAAGCAGCTGAAGATGGTTGGGCCTAGGACACTGCCCTGAGGAACTCCTGCAGCAATGCCCTGGGGCTGAGATGCTTGGCCTCCAACAAACACTACCATCTTCCTTTGTGCTAGGTATGACTCCAGCCACTGGAGAGTTTTCCCCCTGATTCCCATTGACTTCAATTTTACTAGGGCTCCTTGGTGCCACACTCGGTCAAATGCTGCCTTGATGTCAAGGGCAGTCACTCTCACCTCACCTCTGGAATTCAGCTCTTTTGTCCATGTTTGGACCAAGGCTGTAATGAGGTCTGGAGCCGAGTGGTCCTGGCGGAACCCAAACTGAGCATCGGTGAGCAGGTTATTGGTGAGTAAGTGCCGCTTGATAGCACTGTCGACGACACCTTCCATCACTTTGCTGATGATTGAGAGTAGACTGATGGGGCGGTAATTGGCCGGATTGGATTTGTCCTGCTTTTTGTGGACAGGACATACCTGGGCAATTTTCCACATTGTCGTGTGGATGCCAGTGTTGTAGCTGTACTGGAACAGCTTGGCTGGAGGCGCAGCTAGTTCTGGAGCACAAGTCTTCAGCACTACAGCTGGGATGTTGTCGGGGCCCATAGCCTTTGCTGTATCCAGTGCACTCAGCCGTTTCTTGATATCACGTGGAGTGAATCAAATTGGCCGAAGACTGGCTTCCGTGATGGTGGGGATATCGGGAGGAGGCTGAGATGGATTATCCACTCGGCACTTCTGGCTGAAGATGGTTGCAAACGCTTCAGCCTTGTCTTTTGCACTCACGTGCTGGACTCCGCCATCATTGAGAATGGGGATGTTTGCAGAGCCTCCTCCTCCCGTTAGTTGTTTAATTGTCCACCACCATTCACGACTGGATGTGGCAGGACTGCAGAGCTTTGATCTGATCCGTTGGTTGTAGAATCGCTTAGCTCTGTCTATAGCATGTTGCTTCCGCTGTTTAGCATGCATGTAGTCCTGAGTTGTAGCTTCACCAGGTTGGCACCTCATTTTTAGGTACGCCTGGTGCTGCTCCTGGCATGCTCTTCTACACTCCTCATTGAACCAGGGTTGATCCCCTGGCTTGTTAGTAATGGTAGAGTGAGGAATATGCCGGGCCATGAGGTTACAGATTGTGCTGGAATACAATTCTGCTGCTGCTGATGGCCCACAGCGCCTCATGGATGCCCAGTTTTGAGCTGCGAGATCTGTTCTGAATCTATCCCATTTAGCACGGTGGTAGTGCCACACAACACGTTGGATGGTATCCTCAGTGCGAAGACGGGATTTCATCTCCACGAGGACTGTGCAGTGGTCACTCCTACCAATACTGTCATGGACAGATGCATTTGCGACAGGTAGATTGGTGAGGACGAGGTCAAGTAAGTTTTTCCCTCGTGTTGGTTCGCTCACCACCTGCCGCAGGCCCAGTCTGGCAGCTATGTCCTTCAGGACTCAGCCAGCTCGGTGCTACCGAGCCACTCTTGGTGATGGACATTGAAGTCCCCCACCCAGAGTACATTTTGTGCCCTTGCTACCCTCAGTGCTTCCTCCAAGTGGTGTTCAACATGGAGGAGGACTGATTCATCAGCTGAGGGAGGACGGTAGGTGTTAATCAGCAGGAGATTTCCTTGCCCATGTTTGACCTGATGCCATGAGATTTCATGGGGTCCAGAGTCAATGTTGAGGACTCCCAGGGCCACTCCCTCCTGACTGTATATCACTGTACCACCACCTCTGCTGGGTCTGTCCTGCCGGTGGGACAGGACATACCCAGGGATGGTGATGGAAGAGTCTGGGACGTTGGCTGAAAGATATGATTCTGTGAGTATGGCTATGTCAGGCTGTTGCTTGACTGGTCTGTGGGACAGCTCTCCCAATTTTGGCACAAGTCCCCAAATGTTCGTAAGGAGGACCTTGCAGGGTCGACTGGGCTTGGTGTTTTGCCATTGTCGTGTCCAGTGCCCTGTCCGGTTTTATTCTTATTATGACTTTTCGTAGTGAGATTTTTTACAACTGAGTGGCTTGTTTGGCCATTTCAGAGGGCAATTAAGAATCAACCACATTGCTGTGGGTCTGGAGTCACATCTCGGCCAGACCGGGTAAGGACGGCAGGTTTCCTTCCCTAAAGGACATTCGTGAACCAGATGGGTTTTTTACGACAATCCGGTAGTTTCATGGCCATCATTACTGATACTAGTATTTTAATTCCAGATTTTTATTTAATTAATTGAATTTAATTAATTAATTGAATTTAAATTCGCCAGCTGCCGTGGTGGGATTTGAACTCACGACTCTGGATTTTAGTCCAGGCCTCTGGATTACTCGCCCAGTAACATAACCACGACGCTACCGTTCCCTTGTGATAGTATTAGTCTGGTGTCTCCACAGATGCTGACTGAGTCTTTCCAACATTTTGTTTTTTGCAGCAGATTTCCAGCCTCTGCAGCATTTGGCCTTTTGGTGAGCATTCTTTTGGGGGAGATGTGTCTGTGTGGACGTGACCCTGTCTCCCGGACACAGACGGGATAATCTTTTGGGGGAGATGTGTCTGTGTGGGCGTGACCCTGTCTCCCGGACACAGACGGGATAATCTTTTGGGGGAGATGTGTCTGTGTGGACGTGACCCTGTCTCCTGGACATGGACGGGATAAGCTCATGACAGTTGTGTAGCCTGCTGGCACTCCCTGTCAAGTCTCACGTGAGAATGCTGACCCATTGGATGAGGTACTGTAAGGGCTGCCAGTGCCCACTGGGCCCAACCCCAGCAGGTGCTGCAGCCTCTAGAAAGCCTCAGTTATTATATGGAACTCTTTCGGCAATGGTTAACCCACCCCATGGCCTTTAAAATCAAATCCAAGAACAGCCTGGGCTTTCAGCCGAGCCCAGACAGCCAAGCTCCCCCAGTTACATCAAGACGATTTCTCAAAGACTTTGTTGCATGAATTGGTTCAGTCCGATCAGCTTCTGGCAAAGGAGAACAGGCCGGGCGCTGCCCGACCAGGGGTGGGACCGAGGCACAGTCCCTGGCAGTGGTCCGAGTGCCTGTTACACTGGGTTATCTCCAGCAGTCCTTCTTGTTAGAACACCGGGCACTGACTCAGCCTCAGGTCCCATTCAGCTCACAATATGTCACACGTTACAGGTAATTTGTGTCCTGGGAGCGTCTGCTGTTTCTAGCAGAGTCCTGACAGAGCGACAATGTTCATCCTTCTCAATCAGACGCCTGGTGCTGCTGGGAGACAGTCCATTGCTCCGAGATCTACCAGAATATTTATCTGCTGTGTGTCACTCAAACTGAAGGATTGCGATGCAGTCTGCTAACTGCTGTCAGTGACTGCCACAAACAGAGTTTCCTGATGCTTCAGACAAACTGTCAGTGATTCATTTTTAAACACCCTGTTGGTAATACATTACAGCATCCACAGAGTCGCTGCTGGTATGTCATAAGGAGCTAGCAGTCCCGGGGTTAGACTGCAGAGAGAAATCACAGCATCGACAGACACCCCTGGGCACTTAATAGAGCTGGACATTACAGATTCATTAAAACAATGATGGGTAAACTCACCGAGGTCGTGTTTATTCAGCAGGGGAAGGATTACTCTCAGTCACTGTTTATTCAGCAGGGTGAGGATTACGCTCAGTCACTGTTTATTCAGCAGGGTAAGGATTACTCTCAGTCACTGTTTATTCAGCAGGGTGAGGATTACTCTCAGTCACTGTTTATTCAGCAGGGTGAGGATTACTCTCAGTCACTGTTTATTCAGCAGGGTGAGGATTACTCTCAGTCACTGTTTATTCAGCAGGGTAAGGATTACTCTCAGTCACTGTTTATTCAGCAGGGTAAGGATTACTCTCAGTCACTGTTTATTCAGGAGGGTAAGGGTTACTCTCAGTCACTGTTTATTCAGCAGGGTAAGGATTACTCTCAGTCACTGCTTATCCCGCAGGGGAAGGATTACTCTCAGTCACTGTTTATTCAGCAGGGTGAGGATTACTCTCAGTCACTGTTAATTCAGCAGGGTAAAGATTACTCTCAGTCACTGTTTATTCAGCAGGGTAAGGGTTACTCTCAGTCACTGTTTATTCAGCAGGGGAAGGGTTACTCTCAGTCCCTGTTTATTCAGCAGGGTGAGGATTACTGTCAGTCACTGTTTATTCAGCAGGGTAAGGGTTACTCTCAGTCACAGTTCATTCAGCAGGGTAAGGATTACTCTCAGTCACTGTTTATTCAGCAGGGTAAGGATTACTCTCAGTCACTGTTTATTCAGCAGGGTATGGATTACTCTCAGTCACTGTTTATTCTGCACGGGAAGGGTTGCTCTCAGTCACTGTTTATTCAGCAGGGTAATGGTTACTCTCAGTCACTGTTTATTCAGCAGGGTGAGGATTACTCTAAGTCACTGTTTATTCAGCAGGATAAGGATTACTCTCAATCCCTGTTTATTCAGCAGGGTAAGAGTTACACTCAGTCACTGTTTATTCAGCAGGGGAAGGATTAGTCTCAGTCACTGTTTATTCAGCAGGGTGAGGATTACTCTCAGTCACTCTTTATTCAGCAAGATAAGGGTTACTCTCAGTCAATGTTTATTCAGCATGGTAAGGATTACTCACAGTCACTGTTTATTCAGCAGGGTAAGGATTACTCTCAGTTACTGTTTATTCAGCAGGGTGAGGGTTACTCTCAGTCACTGTTTATTCAGCAGGGTAAGGATTACTCTCAGTCACTGTTTATTCAGCAGGCTGAGGATTACTCTCAGTCACTGATTATTCAGCAGGGTGAGGATTACTCTCAGTCACTGTTTATTCAGCAGGGTGAGGATTACTCTCAGTCACTGTTTATTCAGCAAGGTAAGGGTTACTCTCAGTCAATGTTTATTCAGCAGTGTAAGGATTACTCACAGTCACTGTTTATTCAGCAGGGGAAGGATTACTCTCAGTCACTGTTTATTCAGCAGGGTAAGGCTTACTCTCATTCATTGTTTATTCAGCAGGTTAAGGATTACTCACAGTCACTGTTTATTCAGCAGGGTAAGGATTACTCTCAGTCACTGTTTATTCAGCAGGGTAAAGATTACTCTCAGTCCCTGTTTATTCAGCAGGCTGAGGATTACTCTCAGTCACTGTTTATTCAGCAGGGTAAGCGTTACTCTCCGTCACAGTTCATTCAGCAGGGTAAGGATTACTCTCAGTCACTGTTTATTCACCAGGGTAAACGTTACTCTCAGTCACTGTTTATTCAGTAGGGTAAGGATTACTCTCAGTCACTGTTTATTCAGTCGGGTAAGGATTACTCACAGTCACTATTTATTCAGCAGTGTTAGAGTTACTCTCAGTCACTCTTTTTCAACAGGGAAAGTGTTAATCACAGTCACTGTTTATTCAGCAGGGTAAGGATTACTCACAGTCACTGTTTGTTCAGGAGGTAAGGATTACTCACAGTCATTGTTTATTCAGCAGGGAAAGGATTACTCTCAGTCACTGTTTATTCAGCAGGGTAAGGGTTACTCTCAGTCACTGTTCATTCAGCAGGGTAAGGAACACTCACAGTCGCAGTTTATTCAGCAGGGTAAGGATTACTCTCAGTCACTGTTTATTCAGCAGGGTAAGGATTACTCTCAGTCAATGTTTATTCAGCAGGGGAAGGATTACTCTCAGTCACTGTTTATTCAGCAGGGTGAGGATTACTCTCAGTCACTGTTTATTCAGCAGGGTGAGGAATACTCTCAGTCACTGTTTATTCAGCAGGGTGAGGATTACTCTCAGTCACTGTTTATTCAGCAAGGTACGGGTTACTCTCAGTCAATGTTTATTCAGCAGTGCAAGGATTACTCAAAGTCACTGTTTATTCAGCAGGGGAA
Organism: Heptranchias perlo; assembly: GCF_035084215.1. Lineage (NCBI taxonomy): Eukaryota > Metazoa > Chordata > Chondrichthyes > Hexanchiformes > Hexanchidae > Heptranchias > Heptranchias perlo. The sequence continues at coordinate 389,832 of NW_027138958.1, read as the reverse complement.
GGATTACTCTCAGTCACTGTTTATTCAGCAGGGTAAGGGTAACTCTCAGTCACTGTTTATTCAGCAGGGTAAGGATTACTCACAGTCACTGTTTATTCAGCAGGGTCAGGATTACTCTCAGTCATTGTTTATTCAGCAGGGTAAGGATTACTCACAGTCACTGTTTATTCAGCAGGGTAAGGATTACTCTCAGTCACTGTTTATTCAGCAGGGTAAGGATTACTCACAGTCACTGTTTATTCAGCAGGGTAAGGATTACTCTCAGTCATTGTTTATTCAGCAGGGTAAGGATTACTCACAGTCACTGTTTATTCAGCAGGGTAAGGATTACTCTCAGTCACTGTTTATTCAGCAGGGTAAGGATTACTCACAGTCACTGTTTATTCAGCAGGGTAAGGATTACTCTCAGTCATTGTTTATTCAGCAGGGTAAGGATTACTCTCAGTCATTGTTTATTCAGCAGGGTAAGGATTACTCACAGTCACTGTTTATTCAGCAGGGTAAGGATTACTCTCAGTCACTGTTTATTCAGCAGGGGAAGGATTACTCTCAGTCACTGTTTATTCAGCAGGGTAAGGGTAACTCTCAGTCACTGTTTATTCAGCAGGGTAAGGATTACTCACAGTCACTGTTTATTCAGCAGGGTAAGGATTACTCTCAGTCATTGTTTATTCAGCAGGGTAAGGATTACTCCCAGTCACTGTTTATTCAGCAGGGTAAGGATTACTCTCAGTCACTGTTTATTCAGCAGGGTAAGGATTACTCACAGTCACTGTTTATTCAGCAGCGTAAGGATTACTCTCAGTCACTGTTTATTCAGCAGGGTAAGGATTACTCACAGTCACTGTTTATTCAGCAGGGTAAGGGTTCCTCTCAGTCAATGTTTATTCAGCAGGGTAAGGGTTACTCTCAGTCACTGTTTATTCAGCAGGGTAAGGATTACTCTCAGTCACTGTTTATTCAGCAGGGTGAGGATTACTCTCATTCATTGTTTATTCAGCAGGTTAAGGATTACTCACAGTCACTGTTTAATCAGCAGGGTAAGGATTACTCTCAGTCACTGTTTATTCAGCAGGGTAAGGATTACTCTCAGTCCCTGTTTATTCAGCAGGCTGAGGATTACTCTCAGTCACTGTTTATTCAGCAGGGTAAGGATTACTCTCAGTCACTGTTTATTCAGCAGGGTAAGGGTGACTCTCAGTCAATGTTTATTCAGCAGGGTAAGGATTACGCTCAGTCACTGTTTATTCAGCAGGGTAAGGATTACTCTCAGTCACTGTTTATTCAGCAGGGTAAGGGTTACTCTCAGTCACTGTTTATTCAGCAGGGTAAGGATTACTCTCAGTCCCTGTTTATTCAGCAGGCTGAGGATTACTCTCAGTCACTGTTTATTCAGCAGGGTAAGGATTACTCTCAGTCACTGTTTATTCAGCAGGGTAAGGGTTACTCTCAGTCAATGTTTATTCAGCAGGGTAAGGATTACGCTCAGTCACTGTTTATTCAGCAGGGTAAACGTTACTCTCAGTCACCGTTTATTCAGTAGGGTAAGGGTTACTCTCAGTCACTGTTTATTCAGTCGGGTAAGGATTACTCACAGTCACTGTTTATTCAGCAGTGTTCGAGTAACTCTCAGTCACTCTTTTTCAACAGGGAAAGTGTTACTCACAGTCACTGTTTATTCAGAAGGGTAAGGATTACTCACAGTCACTGTTTATTCAGGAGGTAAGGATTACTCACAGTCATTGTTTATTCAGCAGGGTAAGGATTACTCTCAGTCACTGTTTATTCAGCAGGGTATGGGTTACTCTCAGTCACTGTTTATTCAGCAGGGTAAGGATCACTCACAGTCATTGTTTATTCAGCAGGGTAAGGATTACTCACAGTCACTGTTTATTCAGCAGGGTAAGGATTACTCTCAGTCACTGTTTATTCAGCAGGGGAAGGATTACTCTCAGTCACTGTTTATTCAGCAGGGTAAGGGTAACTCTCAGTCACTGTTTATTCAGCAGGGTAAGGATTACTCACAGTCACTGTTTATTCAGCAGGGTAAGGATTACTCTCAGTCATTGTTTATTCAGCAGGGTAAGGATTACTCCCAGTCACTGTTTATTCAGCAGGGTAAGGATTACTCTCAGTCACTGTTTATTCAGCAGGGTAAGGATTACTCACAGTCACTGTTTATTCAGCAGCGTAAGGATTACTCTCAGTCACTGTTTATTCAGCAGGGTAAGGATTACTCACAGTCACTGTTTATTCAGCAGGGTAAGGGTTCCTCTCAGTCAATGTTTATTCAGCAGGGTAAGGGTTACTCTCAGTCACTGTTTATTCAGCAGGGTAAGGATTACTCTCAGTCACTGTTTATTCAGCAGGGTGAGGATTACTCTCATTCATTGTTTATTCAGCAGGTTAAGGATTACTCACAGTCACTGTTTAATCAGCAGGGTAAGGATTACTCTCAGTCACTGTTTATTCAGCAGGGTAAGGATTACTCTCAGTCCCTGTTTATTCAGCAGGCTGAGGATTACTCTCAGTCACTGTTTATTCAGCAGGGTAAGGATTACTCTCAGTCACTGTTTATTCAGCAGGGTAAGGGTGACTCTCAGTCAATGTTTATTCAGCAGGGTAAGGATTACGCTCAGTCACTGTTTATTCAGCAGGGTAAGGATTACTCTCAGTCACTGTTTATTCAGCAGGGTAAGGGTTACTCTCAGTCACTGTTTATTCAGCAGGGTAAGGATTACTCTCAGTCCCTGTTTATTCAGCAGGCTGAGGATTACTCTCAGTCACTGTTTATTCAGCAGGGTAAGGATTACTCTCAGTCACTGTTTATTCAGCAGGGTAAGGGTTACTCTCAGTCAATGTTTATTCAGCAGGGTAAGGATTACGCTCAGTCACTGTTTATTCAGCAGGGTAAACGTTACTCTCAGTCACCGTTTATTCAGTAGGGTAAGGGTTACTCTCAGTCACTGTTTATTCAGTCGGGTAAGGATTACTCACAGTCACTGTTTATTCAGCAGTGTTCGAGTAACTCTCAGTCACTCTTTTTCAACAGGGAAAGTGTTACTCACAGTCACTGTTTATTCAGCAGGGTAAGGATTACTCACAGTCACTGTTTATTTAGGAGGTAAGGATTACTCACAGTCATTGTTTATTCAGCAGGGTAAGGATTACTCTCAGTCACTGTTTATTCAGCAGGGTATGGGTTACTCTCAGTCACTGTTTATTCAGCAGGGTAAGGATCACTCACAGTCAATGTTTATTCAGCAGGGTATGGATTACTCTCAGTCACTGTTTATTCAGCAGTGTCAGGATTACTCTCAGTCCCTGTTTATTCAGCAGGGTATGCATTACTCTCAGTCACTGTTTATTCAGCAGGGTAAGGATTACTCTCAGTCACTGTTTATTCAGCAGGGTGAGGATTACTCTCAGTCACTGTTTATTCAGCAGGGTAAAGATTACTCTCAGTCACTGTTTATTCAGCAGGGTGAGGATTACTCTCAGTCACTGTTTATTCAGCAGGGTAAGGATTACTCTCAGTCACTGTTTATTCAGCAGGGTGAGGATTACTCTCAGTCACTGTTTATTCAGCAGGGTAAGGATTACTCTCAGTCACTGTTTATTCAGCAGGGTAAGGGTTACTCTCAGTCACTGTTTATTCAGCAGGGGAAGGATTCCTCACAGTCACAGTTTATTCAGCAGTGTATGGATTACTCTCAGTCACTGTTTATTCAGCAGGGTAACGATTACTCTCAGTCATTGTTTTTTCAGCAGGGTGAGGATTACTCTCAGTCACTGTTTATTCAGCAGGGTAAGGATTACTCTGAATCACTGTTTATTCAGCAGGGTAAGGATTTCTCTCAGTCACTGTTTATTCAGCAGGGTAAGGATTGCTCTCAGTCACTGTTTATTCGGCAGGGTAAGGATTACTCTCAGTCACTGTTTATTCTGCACGGGAAGGATTACTCTCAGTCACTGTTTATTTAGCAGGGTGAGGATTACTCTCAGTCACTGTTTATTCAGCAGGGTAAGGATTACTCTCAATCCCTGTTTATTCAGCAGGGTAAGAGTTACTCTCAGTCACTGTTTATTCAGCAGGGTAAGGATTCGTCTCAGTCACTGTTTATTCAGCAGGGTGAGGATTACTCTCAGTCACTGTTTATTCAGCAAGGTAAGGGTTACTCGCAGTCACTGTTTATTCAGCAGGGTGAGGATTACTCACAGTCAATGTTAATTCAGCAGGGTGAGGATTACTCTCAGTCACTGTTTATTCAGCAGGGTAAGGATTACTCTCAGTCACTGTTAATTTAGCAGGGAAAGGATTACTCACAGTCAATGTTTATTCAGCAGGGTAAGGATTACTCACAGTCAATGTTTATTCAGCAGGGTAAGGATTACTCACAGTCAATGTTACTTCAGCAGGGTGAGGATTACTCTCAGTCACTGTTTATTCAGCAGGGTAAGGATTACTCTCAGTCACTGTTAATTCAGCAGGGTGAGGATTACTCTCAGTCACTGTTTATTCGGCAGGGTAAGGATTACTCTCAGTCACTGTTAATTCAGCAGGGTGAGGATTACTCTCAGTCACTGTTTATTCAGCAGGGTAAGGATTACTCACAGTCACTGTTTATTCAGCAGGGTAAGGATTACTCTCAGTCACTGTTTATTCTACACGGGAAGGATTACTCTCAGTCACTGTTTATTCAGCAGGGTGAGGATTACTCTCAGTCACTGTTTATTCAGCAGGGTAAGGATTACTCTCAATCCCTGTTTATTCAGCAGGGTAAGAGTTACTCTCAGTCACTGTTTATTCAGCAGGGTAAGGATTAGTCTCAGTCACTGTTTATTCAGCAGGGTGAGGATTACTCTCAGTCACTGTTTATTCAGCAAGGTAAGGGTTACTCTCAGTCAATGTTTATTCAGCAGGGTAAGGATTACTCACAGTCACTGTTAATTCAGCAGGGTGAGGATTACTCTCAGTCACTGTTTATTCAGCAGGGTAAGGATTATTCTCAGTCCCTGTTTATTCAGCAGGGTGAGGATAACTCTCAGTCACTGTTTATTCAGCAGGGTAAGGGTTACTTCAGTCACAGTTCATTCAGCAGGGAAAGGATTACTCTCAGTCACTGTTTATTCAGCAGGGTAAGGATTACTCTCAGTCACTGTTTATTCAGCAGGGTAAGGATTACTCTCAGTCACTGTTTATTCAGCAGGGTATGGATTACTCTCAGTCACTGTTTATTCAGCAGGGTAAGGATTACTCTCAGTCCCTGTTTATTCAGCAGGCTGAGGATTACTCTCAGTCACTGTTTATTCAGCAGGGTAAGGATTACTCTCAGTCACTGTTTATTCAGCAGGGTAAGGGTTACTCTCAGTCAATGTTTATTCAGCAGGGTAAGGATTACGCTCAGTCACTGTTTATTCAGCAGGGTAAACGTTACTCTCAGTCACCGTTTATTCAGTAGGGTAAGGGTTACTCTCAGTCACTGTTTATTCAGTCGGGTAAGGATTACTCACAGTCACTGTTTATTCAGCAGTGTTCGAGTAACTCTCAGTCACTCTTTTTCAACAGGGAAAGTGTTACTCACAGTCACTGTTTATTCAGCAGGGTAAGGATTACTCACAGTCACTGTTTATTCAGGAGGTAAGGATTACTCACAGTCATTGTTTATTCAGCAGGGTAAGGATTACTCTCAGTCACTGTTTATTCAGCAGGGTAAGGGTTACTCTCAGTCACTGTTTATTCAGCAGGGTAAGGATCACTCACAGTCAATGTTTATTCAGCAGGGTAAGGATTACTCTCAGTCACTGTTCATTCAGCAGTGTCAGGATTACTCTCAGTCCCTGTTTATTCAGCAGGGTGTGCATTACTCTCAGTCACTGTTTATTCAGCAGGGTAAGGATTACTCTCAGTCACTGTTTATTCAGCAGGGTGAGGATTACTCTCAGTCACTGTTTATTCAGCAGGGTAAGGATTACTCTCAGTCACTGTTTATTCAGCAGGGTGAGGATTACTCTCAGTCACTGTTTATTCAGCAGGGTAAGGATTACTCTCAGTCACTGTTTATTCAGCAGGGTGAGGATTACTCTCAGTCACTGTTTATTCAGCAGGGTAAGGAATACTCTCAGTCACTGTTTATTCAGCAGGGTAAGGGTTACTCTCAGTCACTGTTTATTCAGCAGGGTAAGGATTCCTCACAGTCACAGTTTATTCAGCAGTGTATGGATTACTCTCAGTCACTGTTTATTCAGCAGGGTAACGATTACTCTCAGTCACTGTTTATTCAGCAGGGTGAGGATTACTCTCAGTCACTGTTTATTCAGCAGGGTAAGGATTACTCTGAATCACTGTTTATTCAGCAGGGTAAGGATTTCTCTCAGTCACTGTTTATTCAGCAGGGTAAGGATTGCTCTCAGTCACTGTTTATTCGGCAGGGTAAGGATTACTCTCAGTCACTGTTTATTCTGCACGGGAAGGATTACTCTCAGTCACTGTTTATTTAGCAGGGTGAGGATTACTCTCAGTCACTGTTTATTCAGCAGGGTAAGGATTACTCTCAATCCCTGTTTATTCAGCAGGGTAAGAGTTACTCTCAGTCACTGTTTATTCAGCAGGGTAAGGATTCGTCTCAGTCACTGTTTATTCAGCAGGGTGAGGATTACTCTCAGTCACTGTTTATTCAGCAAGGTAAGGGTTACTCGCAGTCACTGTTTATTCAGCAGGGTGAGGATTACTCACAGTCAATGTTAATTCAGCAGGGTGAGGATTACTCTCAGTCACTGTTTATTCAGCAGGGTAAGGATTACTCTCAGTCACTGTTAATTTAGCAGGGAAAGGATTACTCACAGTCAATGTTTATTCAGCAGGGTAAGGATTACTCACAGTCAATGTTTATTCAGCAGGGTAAGGATTACTCACAGTCAATGTTACTTCAGCAGGGTGAGGATTACTCTCAGTCACTGTTTATTCAGCAGGGTAAGGATTACTCTCAGTCACTGTTAATTCAGCAGGGTGAGGATTACTCTCAGTCACTGTTTATTCGGCAGGGTAAGGATTACTCTCAGTCACTGTTAATTCAGCAGGGTGAGGATTACTCTCAGTCACTGTTTATTCAGCAGGGTAATGATTACTCACAGTCACTGTTTATTCAGCAGGGTAAGGATTACTCTCAGTCACTGTTTATTCTACACGGGAAGGATTACTCTCAGTCACTGTTTATTCAGCAGGGTGAGGATTACGCTCAGTCACTGTTTATTCAGCAGGGTAAGGATTACTCTCAATCCCTGTTTATTCAGCAGGGTAAGAGTTACTCTCAGTCACTGTTTATTCAGCAGGGTAAGGATTAGTCTCAGTCACTGTTTATTCAGCAGGGTAAGGATTACTCTCAGTCACTGTTTATTCAGCAGTGTCAGGATTACTCTCAGTCAATGTTTATTCAGCAGGGTAAGGATTACTCACAGTCAATGTTACTTCAGCAGGGTGAGGATTACTCTCAGTCACTGTTTATTCAGCAGGGTAAGGATTACTCTCAGTCACTGTTAATTCAGCAGGGTGAGGATTACTCTCAGTCACTGTTTATTCGGCAGGGTAAGGATTACTCTCAGTCACTGTTAATTCAGCAGGGTGAGGATTACTCTCAGTCACTGTTTATTCAGCAGGGTAATGATTACTCACAGTCACTGTTTATTCAGCAGGGTAAGGATTACTCACAGTCAATGTTTATTCAGCAGGGTAAGGATTACTCACAGTCAATATTACTTCAGCAGGGTGAGGATTACTCTCAGTCACTGTTTATTCAGCAGGGTAAGGATTACTCTCAGTCACTGTTAATTCAGCAGGGTGAGGATTACTCTCAGTCACTGTTTATTCGGCAGGGTAAGGATTACTCTCAGTCACTGTTAATTCAGCAGGGTGAGGATTACTCTCAGTCACTGTTTATTCAGCAGGGTAATGATTACTCACAGTCACTGTTTATTCAGCAGGGTAAGGATTACTCACAGTCACTGTTTATTCAGCAGGGTAAGGATTACTCACAGTCACTGTTTATTCAGGAGGTAAGGATTACTCACAGTCATTGTTTATTCAGCAGGGTAAGGATTACTCTCAGTCACTGTTTATTCAGCAGGGTAAGGGTTACTCTCAGTCACTGTTTATTCAGCAGGGTAAGGATCACTCACAGTCAATGTTTATTCAGCAGGGTAAGGATTACTCTCAGTCACTGTTTATTCAGCAGTGTCAGGATTACTCTCAGTCCCTGTTTATTCAGCAGGGTGTGCATTACTCTCAGTCACTGTTTATTCAGCAGGGTAAGGATTACTCTCAGTCACTGTTTATTCAGCAGGGTGAGGATTACTCTCAGTCACTGTTTATTCAGCAGGGTAAGGATTACTCTCAGTCACTGTTTATTCAGCAGGGTGAGGATTACTCTCAGTCACTGTTTATTCAGCAGGGTAAGGATTACTCTCAGTCACTGTTTATTCAGCAGGGTGAGGATTACTCTCAGTCACTGTTTATTCAGCAGGGTAAGGATTACTCTCAGTCACTGTTTATTCAGCAGGGTAAGGGTTACTCTCAGTCACTGTTTATTCAGCAGGGTAAGGATTCCTCACAGTCACAGTTTATTCAGCAGTGTATGGATTACTCTCAGTCACTGTTTATTCAGCAGGGTAACGATTACTCTCAGTCACTGTTTATTCAGCAGGGTGAAGATTACTCTCAGTCACTGTTTATTCAGCAGGGTAAGGATTACTCTGAATCACTGTTTATTCAGCAGGGTAAGGATTTCTCTCAGTCACTGTTTATTCAGCAGGGTAAGGATTGCTCTCAGTCACTGTTTATTCAGCAGGGTGAGGATTACTCTCAGTCACTGTTTATTCAGCAGGGTGAGGATTACTCTCAGTCACTGTTTATTCAGCAAGGTAAGGGTTACTCTCAGTCAATGTTTATTCAGCAGTGCAAGGATTACTCACAGTCACTGTTTATTCAGCAGGGTAAGGATTACTCTCAGTCACTGTTTATTCAGCAGGGTAAGGATTACTCTCAGTCACTGTTTATTCAGCAGGGTAAGGATTACTCACAGTCACTGTTTATTCAGGAGGTAAGGATTACTCACAGTCATTGTTTATTCAGCAGGGTAAGGATTACTCTCAGTCACTGTTTATTCAGCAGGGTAAGGGTTACTCTCAGTCACTGTTTATTCAGCAGGGTAAGGATTACTCTCAGTCACTGTTTATTCAGCAGGGTGAGGATTACTCTCAGTCACTGTTTATTCAGCAGGGTAAGGATTACTCTCAGTCACTGTTTATTCAGCAGGGTGAGGATTACTCTCAGTCACTGTTTATTCAGCAGGGTAAGGATTACTCTCAGTCACTGTTTATTCAGCAGGGTGAGGATTACTCTCAGTCACTGTTTATTCAGCAGGGTAAGGATTACTCTCAGTCACTGTTTATTCAGCAGGGTAAGGGTTACTCTCAGTCACTGTTTATTCAGCAGGGTAAGGATTCCTCACAGTCACAGTTTATTCAGCAGTGTATGGATTACTCTCAGTCACTGTTTATTCAGCAGGGTAACGATTACTCTCAGTCACTGTTTATTCAGCAGGGTGAGGATTACTCTCAGTCACTGTTTATTCAGCAGGGTAAGGATTTCTCTGAATCACTGTTTATTCAGCAGGGTAAGGATTTCTCTCAGTCACTGTTTATTCAGCAGGGTAAGGATTGCTCTCAGTCACTGTTTATTCGGCAGGGTAAGGATTACTCTCAGTCACTGTTTATTCTGCACGGGAAGGATTACTCTCAGTCACTGTTTATTTAGCAGGGTGAGGATTACTCTCAGTCACTGTTTATTCAGCAGGGTAAGGATTACTCTCAATCCCTGTTTATTCAGCAGGGTAAGAGTTACTCTCAGTCACTGTTTATTCAGCAGGATAAGGATTCGTCTCAGTCACTGTTTATTCAGCAGGGTGAGGATTACTCTCAGTCACTGTTTATTCAGCAAGGTAAGGGTTACTCGCAGTCACTGTTTATTCAGCAGGGTGAGGATTACTCACAGTCAATGTTAATTCAGCAGGGTGAGGATTACTCTCAGTCACTGTTTATTCAGCAGGGTAAGGATTACTCTCAGTCACTGTTAATTTAGCAGGGAAAGGATTACTCACAGTCAATGTTTATTCAGCAGGGTAAGGATTACTCACAGTCAATGTTTATTCAGCAGGGTAAGGATTACTCACAGTCAATGTTACTTCAGCAGGGTGAGGATTACTCTCAGTCACTGTTTATTCAGCAGGGTAAGGATTACTCTCAGTCACTGTTAATTCAGCAGGGTGAGGATTACTCTCAGTCACTGTTTATTCGGCAGGGTAAGGATTACTCTCAGTCACTGTTAATTCAGCAGGGTGAGGATTACTCTCAGTCACTGTTTATTCAGCAGGGTAATGATTACTCACAGTCACTGTTTATTCAGCAGGGTAAGGATTACTCTCAGTCACTGTTTATTCTACACGGGAAGGATTACTCTCAGTCACTGTTTATTCAGCAGGGTGAGGATTACTCTCAGTCACTGTTTATTCAGCAGGGTAAGGATTACTCTCAATCCCTGTTTATTCAGCAGGGTAAGAGTTACTCTCAGTCACTGTTTATTCAGCAGGGTAAGGATTAGTCTCAGTCACTGTTTATTCAGCAGGGTGAGGATTACTCTCAGTCACTGTTTATTCAGCAAGGTAAGGGTTACTCTCAGTCAATGTTTATTCAGCAGGGTAAGGATTACTCACAGTCACTGTTAATTCAGCAGGGTGAGGATTACTCTCAGTCACTGTTTATTCAGCAGGGTAAGGATTATTCTCAGTCCCTGTTTATTCAGCAGGGTGAGGATTACTCTCAGTCACTGTTTATTCAGCAGGGTAAGGGTTACTTCAGTCACAGTTCATTCAGCAGGGAAAGGATTACTCTCAGTCACTGTTTATTCAGCAGGGTAAGGATTACTCTCAGCCACTGTTTATTCAGCAGGGTAAGGATTACTCTCAGTCACTGTTTATTCAGCAGGGTATGGATTACTCTCAGTCACTGTTTATTCTGCACGGGAAGGATTACACTCAGTCACTGATTATTCAGCAGGGTAAGGATTACTCTCAGTCACTGTTTATTCAGCAGGGTAAGGATTACTCTCAGTCACTGTTTATTCAGCAGGGTAAGGGTTACTCTCAGTCACTGTTTATTCAGCAGGGTAATGGTTACTCTCAGTCACTGTTTATTCAGCAGGGAGAGGATTAGTCTCAGTCACTGTTTATTCAGCAGGGTGAGGATTACTCTCAGTCACTGTTTATTCAGCAAGGTAAGGGTTACCCTCAGTCAATGTTTATTCAGCAGGGTAAGGATTACTCACAGTCACTGTTTATTCATCAGGGTGAGGATTACTCTCAGTCACTGTTCATTCAGCAGGGTAAGGATTAGTCTCAGTCACTGTTTATTCAGCAGGTTAAGGATTACTCTCAGTCACTGTTTATTCAGCAGGGTGAGGGTTACTCTCAGTCACTTTTTATTCAGCAAGGTGAAGGTTACTCTTAGTCAATGTTTATTCAGCAGGGTAAGGATTACTCTCAGTCACTGTTTATTCAGCAGGGTGAGGATTACTCTCAGTCACTGTTTATTCAGCAGGGTGAGGATTACTCTCAGTCACTGTTTATTCAGCAAGGTAAGGGTTACTCTCAGTCAATGTTTATTCAGCAGTGCAAGGATTACTCACAGTCACTGTTTATTCAGCAGGGTAAGGATTACTCTCAGTCACTGTTTATTCAGCAGGGTAAGGATTACTCTCAGTCACTGTTTATTCAGCAGGGTAAGGATTACTCACAGTCACTGTTTATTCAGCAGGGTAAGGATTACTCTCAGTCCCTGTTTATTCAGCAGGCTGAGGATTACTCTCAGTCACTGTTTATTCAGCAGGGTAAGGGTTACTCTCAGTCACAGTTCATTCAGCAGGGTAAGGATTACTCTCAGTCACTGTTCATTCAGCAGGGTAAGGGTTACTCTCAGTCAATGTTTATTCAGCAGGGTAAGGATTACTCTCAGTCACTGTTTATTCAGCAGGGTAAGGATGACTCTCAGTCACTGTTTATTCAGCAGGGTAAGGGTTACTCTCAGTCACTGTTTATTCAGCAGGGTAAACGTTACTCTCGGTCACTGTTTATTCAGTACGGTAAGGGTTACTCTCAGTGACTGTTTATTCAGTCAGGTTAAGGGTTACTCTCAGTCACTGTTTATTCAGCAGGGTAAGGATCACTCGCAGTCAATGTTTATTCAGCAGGGTAAGGATTACTCTCAGTCACTGTTTATTCAGCAGGGTAAGGATTACTCTCTGTCACTGTTTATTCAGCAGGGTGAGGATTACTCTCAGTCACTGTTTATTCAGCAGGGTAAGGATTACTCTCAGTCACTGTTTATTCAGCAGGGTAAGGATTACTCTCAGTCACTGTTTATTCAGCAGGGTAAGGGTTACTCTCAGTCACTGTTTATTCAGCAGGGTAAGGATTACTCACAGTCACAGTTTATTCAGCAGGGTATGGATTACTCTCAGTCACTGTTTATTCAGCAGGGTAAGGATTACTCTCAGTCACTGTTTATTCAGCAGGGTGAGGATTACTCTCAGTCACTGTTTATTCAGCAGGGTAAGGATTACTCTGAATCACTGTTTATTCAGCAGGGAAAGGATTTCTCTCAGTCACTGTTTATTCAGCAGGGTAAGGATTACTCTCAGTCACTGTTTATTCGGCAGGGTAAGAGTTACTCTCAATCACTGTTTATTCAGCAGGGTAAGGATTAGTCTCAGTCACTGTTTATTCAGCAGGGTGAGGATTACTCTCAGTCACTGTTTATTCAGCAAGGTACGGGTTACTCGCAGTCAATGTTTATTCAGCAGGGTAAGGATTACTCACAGTCAATGTTAATTCAGCAGGGTGAGGATTACTCTCAGTCACTGTTTATTCAGCAGGGTAAGGATTACTCTCAGTCCCTGTTTATTCAGCAGGGTGAGGATTACTCTCACTCACTGTTTATTCAGCAGGGTAAGGGTTACTCTCAGTCACAGTTCATTCAGCAGGGTAAGGATTACTCTCAGTCAGTGTTTATTCAGCAGGGTAAGGATTACTCTCAGTCACTGTTTATTCAGCAGGGTATGGATTACTCTCAGTCACTGTTTATTCTGCACGGGAAGGATTACTCTCAGTCACTGTTTATTCAGCAGGGTAAGGATTACTCTCAGTCACTGTTTATTCAGCAGGGTAAGGATTACTCTCAGTCACTCTTTATTCAGCAGGGTAAGGGTTACTCTCAGTCACTGTTTATTCAGCAGGGTAATGGTTACTCTCAGTCACTGTTTATTCAGCAGGGAGAGGATTAGTCTCAGTCACTGTTTATTCAGCAGGGTGAGGATTACTCTCAGTCACTGTTTATTCAGCAAGGTAAGGGTTACTCTCAGTCAATGTTTATTCAGCAGGGTAAGGATTACTCACAGTCACTGTTTATTCATCAGGGTGAGGATTACTCTCAGTCACTGTTTATTCAGCAGGGTAAGGATTAGTCTCAGTCACTGTTTATTCAGCAGGGTAAGGATTACTCTCAGTCACTGTTTATTCAGCAGGGTGAGGGTTACTCTCAGTCACTGTTCATTCAGCAAGGTAAAGGTTACTCTTAGTCAATGTTTATTCAGCAGGGTAAGGATTACTCTCAGTCACTGTTTATTCAGCAGGGTGAGGATTACTCTCAGTCACTGTTTATTCAGCAGGGTGAGGATTACTCTCAGTCACTGTTTATTCAGCAAGGTAAGGGTTACTCTCAGTCAATGTTTATTCAGCAGTGTAAGGATTACTCACAGTCACTGGTTATTCAGCAGGGTAAGGATTACTCTCAGCCACTGTTTATTCAGCAGGGTAAGGATTACTCTCAGTCACTGTTTATTCAGCAGGGTAAGGATTACTCACAGTCACTGTTTATTCAGCAGGGTAAGGATTACTCTCAGTCCCTGTTTATTCAGCAGGCTGAGGATTACTCTCAGTCACTGTTTATTCAGCAGGGTAAGGGTTACTCTCAGTCACAGTTCATTCAGCAGGGTAAGGATTACTCTCAGTCACTGTTCATTCAGCAGGGTAAGGGTTACTCTCAGTTAATGTTTATTCAGCAGGGTAAGGATTACTCTCAGTCACTGTTTATTCAGCAGGGTAAGGATGACTCTCAGTCACTGTTTATTCAGCAGGGTAAGGATTACTCTCAGTCACTGTTGATTCAGCAGGGTAAACGTTACTCTCAGTCACTGTTTATTCAGTACGGTAATGGTTACTCTCAGTCACTGTTTATTCAGTCAGGTTCAGGGTTACTCTCAGTCACTGTTTATTCAGCAGGGTAAGGATCACTCACAGTCAATGTTTATTCAGCAGGGTAAGGATTACTCTCAGTCACTGTTTATTCAGCAGGGAAAGGATTACTCTCAGTCCCTGTTTATTCAGCAGGGTTAGCATTACTCTCAGTCACTGTTTATTCAGCAGGGTAAGGATTACTCTCAGTCACTGTTTATTCAGCAGGGTGAGGATTACTCTCAGTCACTGTTTATTCAGCAGGGTAAGGATTACTCTCAGTCACTGTTTGTTCAGCAGGGTGAGGATTACTCTCAGTCACTGTTTATTCAGCAGGGTAAGGATTACTCTCAGTCACTGTTTATTCAGCAGGGTGAGGATTACTCTCAGTCACTGTTTATTCAGCAGGGTAAGGATTGCTCTCAGTCACTGTTTATTCAGCAGGGTAAGGGTTACTCTCAGTCACTGTTTATTCAGCAGGGTAAGGCTTACTCACAGTCACAGTTTGTTCAGCAGGGTATGGATTACTCTCAGTCACTCTTTATTCTGCACGGGAAGGATTACTCTCAGTCACTGTTTATTCAGCAGGGTGAGGATTACTCTCAGTCACTGTTTATTCAGCAGGGTAAGGATTACTCTGAATCACTGTTTATTCAGCAGGGTAAGGATTTCTCTCAGTCACTGTTTATTCAGCAGGGTAAGGATTACTCTCAGTCACTGTTTATTCGGCAGGGGAAGGATTACTCTCAGTCACTGTTTATTCAGCAGGGTAAGGATTACTCTCAGTCACTGTTTATTCAGCAGGGTAAGGATTACTCTCAGTCACTGTTAATTCAGCAGGGTGAGGATTACTCTCAGTCACTGTTTATTCGGCAGGGTAAGGATTACTCTCAGTCACTGTTTATTCAGCAGGGTAAGGATTACTCTCAGTCACTGTTAATTCAGCAGGGTGAGGATTACTCTCAGTCACTGTTTATTCAGCAGGGTAAGGATTACTCTCAGTCACTGTTAATTCAGCAGGGTGAGGATTACTCACAGTCACGGTTTATTCAGCAGGGTGAGGATTACTCTCAGTCACTGTTTATTCAGCAGGGTAAGGATTACTCTCAGTCACTGTTAATTCAGCAGGGTGAGGATTACTCTCAGTCACTGTTTATTCAGCAGGGTGAGGATTACTCTCAGTCACTGTTTATTCAGCAGGGTAAGGATTACTCTCAGTCACTGTTTATTCAGCAGGGTAAGGATTACTCTCAGTCACTGTTAATTCAGCAGGGTGAGGATTACTCTCAGTCACTGTTTATTCGGCAGGGTAAGGATTACTCTCAGTCACTGTTAATTCAGCAGGGTGAGGATTGCTCTCAGTCACTGTTTATTCAGCAGGGTAAGGATTACTCACAGTCACTGTTTATTCAGCAGTGTAAGGATTACTCTCAGTCACTGTTTATTCTACACGGGAAGGATTACTCTCAGTCACTGTTTATTCAGCAGGGTGAGGATTACTCTCAGTCACTGTTTATTCAGCAGGGTAAGGATTACTCTCAATCCCTGTTTATTCAGCAGGGTAAGGATTAGTCTCAGTCACTGTTTATTCAGCAGGGTGAGGATTACTCTCAGTCACTGTTTATTCAGCAAGGTAAGGGTTACTCTCAGTCAATGTTTATTCAGCAGGGTAAGGATTACTCACAGTCACTGTTAATTCAGCAGGGTAAGGATTACTCTCAGTCACTGTTTATTCAGCAGGGTAAGGATTACTCTCAGTCCCTGTTTATTCAGCAGGGTGAGGATTACTCTCAGTCACTGTTTATTCAGCAGGGTAAGGGTTACTCTCGGTCACAGTTCATTCAGCATGGTAAGGATTACTCTCAGTCACTGTTTATTCAGCAGGGTAAGGATTACTCTCAGTCACTGTTTATTCAGCAGGGTAAGGATTACTCTCAGTCATTGTTTATTCAGCAGGGTATGGATTACTCTCAGTCACTGTTTATTCTGCACGGGAAGGATTACTCTCAGTCACTGTTTATTCAGCAGGGTAAGGATTACTCTCAGTCACTGTTTATTCAGCAGGGTAAGGATTACTCTCAGTCACTGTTTATTCAGCAGGGTAAGGATTACTCTCAGTCACTGTTTATTCAGCAGGGTGAGGGTTACTCTCAGTCACTGTTTATTCAGCAAGGTAAAGGTTACTCTTAGTCAATGTTTATTCAGCAGGGTAAGGATTACTCTCAGTCACTGTTTATTCAGCAGGGTGAGGATTACTCTCAGTCACTGTTTATTCAGCAGGGTGAGGATTACTCTCAGTCAATGTTTATTCAGCAGTGTAAGGATTCCTCACAGTCACTGTTTATTCAGCAGGGTAAGGATTACTCTCAGTCACTGTTTATTCAGCAGGGTAAGGATTACTTTCAGTCACTGTTTATTCAGCAGGGTAAGGATTACTCACAGTCACTGTTTATTCAGCAGGGTAAGGATTACTCTCAGTCCCTGTTTATTCAGCAGGCTGAGGATTACTCTCAGTCACTGTTTATTCAGCAGAGTAAGGGTTACTCTCAGTCACAGTTCATTCAGCAGGGTAAGGATTACTCTCAGTCACTGTTCATTCAGCAGGGTAAGGGTTACTCTCAGTCAATGTTTATTCAGCAAGGTAAGGATTACTCTCAGTCACTGTTTATTCAGCAGGGTAAGGATGACTCTCAGTCACTGTTTATTCAGCAGGGTAAGGGTTACTCTCAGTCACTGTTTATTCAGCAGGGTAAACGTTACTCTCAGTCACTGTTTATTCAGTACGGTAAGGGTTACTCTCAGTCACTGTTTATTCAGTCAGGTTTAGGATTACTCACAGTCACTGTTTATTCAGCAGTGTTAGAGTTACTCACAGTCACTCTTTTTCAACAGGGAAAGTGTTACTCACAGTTACTGTTGATTCAGCAGGTTAAGGATTACTCTCAGTCGCTGTTTATTCAGCAGGGTGAGTATTACTGTCAGTCACTGTTTATTCAGCAGGGTGAGGATTACTCTCAGTCACTGTTTATTCAGGAGGTAAGGGTTACTCTCAGTCAATGTATATTCAGCAGGGGAAGGATTACTCACAGTCACTGTTTATTCAGCAGGGTGAGGATTACTCTCAGTCACTGTTTATTCAGCAGGGTAAGGATTAGTCTCAGTCACTGTTTATTCAGCAGGGTGAGGATTACTCTCAGTCACTGTTTATTCAGCAGGGTGAGGATTACTCTCAGTCACTGTTTATTCAGCAAGGTCAGGATGACTCTCAGTCACTGTTTATTCAGCAGGGTGAGGATTACTCTCAGTCACTGTTTATTCAGCAGGGTGAGGATTACTCTCAGTCACTGTTTATTCAGCAGGGTGAGGATTACTCTCAGTCACTGTTTATTCAGCAGTGTAAGGATTACTCACAGTCACTGTTTATTCAGCATGGTAAGGGTTACTCACAGTCACTGTTTATTCAGCAGGGTAAGGATTACTCACAGTCACTGTTTATTCAGCAGGGTAAGGATTACTCACAGTCACTGTTTATTCCCCAGGGTAAGGATTACTCTCAGTCCCTGTTTATTCAGCAGGCTGAGGATTACTCACAGTCACTGTTTATTCAGCAGGTTAAGGATTACTCACAGTCACTGTTTATTCAGCAGGGTAAGGATTACTCTCAGTCACTGTTAATTCAGCAGGGTGAGGATTACTCTCAGTCACTGTTTATTCAGCAGGGTAAGGATTACTCTCAGTCACTGTTAATTCAGCAGGGTGAGGATTACTCACAGTCACGGTTTATTCAGCAGGGTGAGGATTACTCTCAGTCACTGTTTATTCAGCAGGGTAAGGATTACTCTCAGTCACTGTTAATTCAGCAGGGTGAGGATTACTCTCAGTCACTGTTTATTCAGCAGGGTGAGGATTACTCTCAGTCACTGTTTATTCAGCAGGGGAAGGATTACTCTCAGTCACTGTTTATTCAGCAGGGTAAGGATTACTCTCAGTCACTGTTAATTCAGCAGGGTGAGGATTACTCTCAGTCACTGTTTATTCGGCAGGGTAAGGATTACTCTCAGTCACTGTTAATTCAGCAGGGTGAGGATTACTCTCAGTCACTGTTTATTCAGCAGGGTAAGGATTACTCACAGTCACTGTTTATTCAGCAGGGTAAGGATTACTCACAGTCACTGTTTATTCAGCAGTGTAAGGATTACTCACAGTCACTGTTTATTCAGCAGGGTAAGGATTACTCACAGTCACTGTTTATTCCCCAGGGTAAGGATTACTCTCAGTCCCTGTTTATTCAGCAGGCTGAGGATTACTCTCAGTCACTGTTTATTCAGCAGGGTAAGGGTTACTCTCAGTCACAGTTCATTCAGCAGGCTAAGGATTACTCTCAGTCACTGTTTATTCAGCATGGTGAGGATTACTCTCAGTCACTGTTTATTCAGCAGGGTGAGGATTACTCTCAGTCACTGTTTATTCAGGAGGTAAGGGTTGCTCTCAGTCACTGTTTATTCAGCAGGGTAAGGATTACTCACAGTCACTGTTTATTCAGCAGGGTGAGGATTACTCTCAGTCACTGTTTATTCAGCAGGGTGAGGATTACTCTCACTCACTGTTTATTCAGCAGGGTAAGGGTTACTCTCAGTCACTGTTTATTCAGCAGGGTAAGGATTACTCACAGTCACAGTTTATTCAGCAGGGTATGGATTACTCTCAGTCACTGTTTATTCAGCAGGGTAAGGATTACTCTCAGTCACTGTTTATTCAGCAGGGTAAGGATTACTCTCAGTCACTGTTTATTCGGCAGGGTAAGGATTACTCTCAGTCACTGTTTATTCTGCACGGGAAGGATTACTCTCAGTCACTGTTTATTCAGCAGGGTGAGGATTACTCTCAGTCACTGTTTATTCAGCAGGGTAAGGATTACTCTCAATCTCTGTTTATTCAGCAGGGTAAGAGTTACTCTCAGTCACAGTTTATTCAGCAGGGTGAGGATTAGTCTCAGTCACTGTTTATTCAGCAGGGTGAGGATTACTCTCAGTCACTGTTTATTCAGCAGGGTAAGGATTACTCTCAGTCACTGTTTATTCAGCAGGGTAAGGATTACTCTCAGTCACTGTTAATTCAGCAGGGTGAGGATTACTCTCAGTCACTGTTTATTCGGCAAGGTAAGGATTACTCTCAGTCACTGTTTATTCAGCAGGGTAAGGATTACTCTCAGTCACTGTTAATTCAGCAGGGTGAGGATTACTCTCAGTCACTGTTTATTCAGCAGGGTAAAGATTACTCTCAGTCACTGTTAATTCAGCAGGGTGAGGATTACTCACAGTCACGGTTTATTCAGCAGGGTGAGGATTACTCTCAGTCACTGTTTATTCAGCAGGGTAAGGATTACTCTCAGTCACTGTTAATTCAGCAGGGTGAGGATTACTCTCAGTCACTGTTTATTCGGCAGGGTAAGGATTACTCTCAGTCACTGTTAATTCAGCAGGGTGAGGATTACTCTCAGTCACTGTTTGTTCAGCAGGGTAAGGATTACTCACAGTCACTGTTTATTCAGCAGGGTAAGGATTACTCTCAGTCACTGTTTATTCTACACGGGAAGGATTACTCTCAGTCACTGTTTATTCAGCAGGGTGAGGATTACTCTCAGTCACTGTTTATTCAGCAGGGTAAGGATTACTCTCAATCCCTGTTTATTCAGCAGGGTAAGAGTTACTCTCAGTCACTGTTTATTCAGCAGGGTAAGGATTAGTCTCAGTCACTGTTTATTCAGCAGGGTGAGGATTTCTCTCAGTCACTGTTTATTCAGCAAGGTAAGGGTTACTCTCAGTCAATGTTTATTCAGCACGGTAAGGATTACTCACAGTCACTGTTAATTCAGCAGGGTAAGGATTACTCTCAGTCACTGTTTATTCAGCAGGGTAATGATTACTCTCAGTCCCTGTTTATTCAGCAGGGTGAGGATTACTCTCAGTCACTGTTTATTCAGCAGGGTAAGGGTTACTCTCAGTCACAGTTCATTCAGCATGGTAAGGATTACTCTCAGTCACTGTTTATTCAGCAGGGTAAGGATTACTCTCAGTCACTGTTTATTCAGCAGGGTAAGGATTACTCTCAGTCATTGTTTATTCAGCAGGGTATGGATTACTCTCAGTCACTGTTTATTCTGCACGGGAAGGATTACTCTCAGTCACTGTTTATTCAGCAGGGTAAGGATTACTCTCAGTCACTGTTTATTCAGCAGGGTAAGGATTACTCTCAGTCACTGTTTATTCAGCAGGGTAAGGGTTACTCTCAGTCACTGTTTATTCAGCAGGGTACGGTTACTCTCAGTCACTGTTTATTCAGCAGGGAGAGGATTAGTCTCAGTCACTGTTTATTCAGCAGGGTGAGGATTACTCTCAGTCACTGTTTATTCAGCAAGGTAAGGGTTACTCTCAATCAATGTTTATTCAGCAGGGTAAGGATTACTCACAGTCACTGTTTATTCATCAGGGTGAGGATTACTCTCAGTCACTGTTTATTCAGCAGGGTAAGGATTAGTCTCAGTCACTGTTTATTCAGCAGGGTAAGGATTACTCTCAGTCACTGTTTATTCAGCAGGGTGAGGGTTACTCTCAGTCACTGTTTATTCAGCAAGGTAAAGGTTACTCTTAGTCAATGTTTATTCAGCAGGGTAAGGATTACTCTCAGTCACTGTTTATTCAGCAGGGTGAGGATTACTCTCAGTCACTGTTTATTCAGCAGGGTGAGGATTACTCTCAGTCACTGTTTATTCAGCAAGGTAAGGGTTACTCTCAGTCAATGTTTATTCAGCAGTGTAAGGATTACTCACAGTCACTGTTTATTCAGCATGGTAAGGGTTACTCACAGTCACTGTTTATTCAGCAGGGTAAGGATTACTCTCATTCACTTTTTATTCAGCAGGGTAAGGATTACTCACAGTCACTGTTTATTCAGCAGGGTAAGGATTACTCTCAGTCCCTGTTTATTCAGCAGGCTGAGGATTACTCTCAGTCACTGTTTATTCAGCAGGGTAAGGGTTACTCTCAGTCACAGTTCATTCAGCAGGGTAAGGATTACTCTCAGTCACTGTTCATTCAGCAGGGTAAGGGTTACTCTCAGTCAATGTTTATTCAGCAAGGTAAGGATTACTCTCAGTCACTGTTTATTCAGCAGGGTATGATGACTCTCAGTCACTGTTTATTCAGCAGGGTAAACGTTACTCTCAGTCACTGCTATTCAGTACGGTAAGGGTTACTCTCAGTCACTGTTTATTCAGTCAGGTTAAGGATGACTCACAGTCACTGTTTATTCAGCAGTGTTAGAGTTACTCACAGTCACTCTTTTTCAACAGGGAAAGTGTTACTCACAGTTACTGTTGATTCAGCAGGTTAAGGATTACTCTCAGTCACTGTTTATTCAGCAGGGTGAGGATTACTGTCAGTCACTGTTTATTCAGCAGGGTGAGGATTACTCTCAGTCACTGTTTATTCAGGAGGTAAGGGTTACTCTCAGTCAATGTTTATTCAGCAGGGTAAGGATTACTCACAGTCACTGTTTATTCAGCAGGGTGAGGATTACTCTCAGTCACTGTTTATTCAGCAGGGTAAGGATTAGTCTCAGTCACTGTTTATTCAGCAGGGTGAGGATTACTCTCAGTCACTGTTTATTCAGCAGGGTGAGGATTACTCTCAGTCACTGTTTATTCAGCAAAGTCAGGATGACTCTCAGTCACTGTTTATTCAGCAGGGTGAGGATTACTCTGAGTCCCTGTTTATTCAGCAGGGTGAGGATTACTCTCAGTCACTGTTTATTCAGCAGGGTGAGGATTACTCTCAGTCACTGTTTATTCAGCAGTGTAAGGATTACTCACAGTCACTGTTTATTCAGCATGGTAAGGGTTACTCACAGTCACTGTTTATTCAGCAGGGTAAGGTTTACTCACAGTCACTGTTTATTCAGCAGGGTAAGGATTACTCACAGTCACTGTTTATTCCCCAGGGTCAGGATTACTCTCAGTCCCTGTTTATTCAGCAGGCTGAGGATTACTCACAGTCACTGTTTATTCAGCAGGGTAAGGATTACTCTCAGTCACTGTTTATTCAGCAGGGTAAGGGTTACTCTCAGTCACAGTTCATTCAGCAGGCTAAGGATTACTCTCAGTCACTGTTTATTCAGCAGGGTGAGGATTACTTTCAGTCACTGTTTATTCAGCAGGGTGAGGATTACTCTCAGTCACTGTTTATTCAGGAGGTAAGGGTTACTCTCAGTCACTGTTTATTCAGCAGGGTAAGGATTACTCACAGTCACTGTTTATTCAGCAGGGAGAGGATTACTCTCAGTCACTGTTTATTCAGCAGGGTGAGGATTACTCTCAGTCACTGTTTATTCAGCAGGGGAAGGATTACTCTCAGTCACTGTTTATTCAGCAGGGTAAGGATTAGTCTCAGTCACTGTTTATTCAGCAGGGTAAGGATTACTCTCAGTCACTGTTTATTCAGCAGGGTAAGGATTAGTCTCAGTCACTGCTAATTCAGCAGGGTAAGGGTTACTCTCAGTCACTGTTTATTCAGCAGGGTAAGGATTAGTCTCAGTCACTGTTTATTCAGCAGGGTAAGGATTACTCTCAGTCACTGTTTATTCAGCAGGGTAAGGATGACTCTCAGTCACTGTTTATTCAGCAGGGTGAGGATTACTCTCAGTCACTGTTTATTCAGCAGGGTGAGGATTACTCTCAGTCACTGTTTATTCAGCAGGGTGTGGATTACTCTCAGTCACTGTTTATTCAGCAAGGTAAGGGTTACTCTCAGTCAATGTTTATTCAGCAGTGTAAGGATTACTCACAGTCACTGTTTATTCAGCATGGTAAGGGTTACTCACAGTCACTGCTTATTCAGCAGGGTGAGGATTGCTCTCAGTCCCTGTTTATTCAGCAGGGTAAGGATTACTCTCAGTCCCTGTTTATTCAGCAGGCTGAGGATTACTCTCAGTCACTGTTTATTCATCAGGGTGAGGATTACTCTCAGTCACTGTTTATTCATCAGGGTGAGGATTACTCTCAGTCAATGTTTATTCAGCAGGGTAAGGATTACTCTCAGTCACTGTTTATTCAGCAGGGTAAGGGTTACTCTCAGTCACTGTTTATTCAGTAGGGTAAGGATTACTCACAGTCACTGTTTATTCAGCAGGGTAAGGATTACTCACAGTCACTGTTTATTCCCCAGGGTAAGGATTACTCTCAGTCCCTGTTTATTCAGCAGGCTGAGGATTACTCACAGTCACTGTTTATTCAGCAGGGTAAGGATTACTCACAGTCACTGTTTATTCAGCAGGGTAAGGATTACTCACAGTCACTGTTTATTCAGCAGTGTAAGGATTACTCACAGTCACTGTTTATTCAGCAGGGTAAGGATTACTCACAGTCACTGTTTATTCCCCAGGGTAAGGATTACTATCAGTCCCTGTTTATTCAGCAGGCTGAGGATTACTCTCAGTCACTGTTTATTCAGCAGGGTAAGGGTTACTCTCAGTCACAGTTCATTCAGCAGGCTAAGGATTACTCTCAGTCACTGTTTATTCAGCAGGGTGAGGATTACTCTCAGTCACTGTTTATTCAGGAGGTAAGGGTTACTCTCAGTCACTGTTTATTCAGCAGGGTAAGGATTACTCACAGTCACTGTTTATTCAGCAGGGTAAGGATTACTCTCAGTCACTGTTTATTCAGCAGGGTGAGGATTACTCTCAGTCACTGTTTATTCAGCAGGGGAAGGATTACTCTCAGTCATTGTTTATTCAGCAGGGTAAGGATTAGTCTCAGTCACTGTTTATTCAGCAGGCTAAGGATTACTCTCAGTCACTGTTTATTCAGCAGGGTGAGGATTACTCTCAGCCACTGTTTATTCAGCAGGGTGAGGATTACTCTCACTCACTGTTTATTCAGGAGGTAAGGGTTACTCTCAGTCACTGTTTATTCAGCAGGGTAAGGATTAGTCTCAGTCACTGTTTATTCAGCAGGGTAAGGGTTACTCTCAGTCACTGTTTATCCAGCAGGGTAAGGATTAGTCTCAGTCACTGTTTATTCAGCAGGGTAAGGATTACTGTCAGTCACTGTTTATTCAGCAGGGTAAGGATTAGTCTCAGTCACTGTTTATTCAGCAGTGCAAGGATTACTCTCAGTCACTGTTTATTCAGCAGGGTGAGGATTACTCTCAGTCACTGTTTATTCAGCAAGGTAAGGATGACTCTCAGTCACTGTTTATTCAGCAGGGTAAGGATTACTCTCAGTCACTGTTTATTCAGCAGGGTGAGGATTACTCTCAGTCACTGTTTATTCAGCAGGGTGAGGATTACTCTCAGTCACTGTTTATTCAGCAAGGTAAGGTTTACTCTCAGTCAATGTTTATTCAGCAGTGTAAGGATTACTCACAGTCACTGTTTATTCAGCATGGTAAGGGTTACTCACAGTCACTGTTTGTTCAGCAGGGTGAGGATTACTCTCAGTCCCTGTTTATTCAGCAGGGTAAGGATTACTCTCAGTCCCTGTTTATTCAGCAGGCTGAGGATTACTCTCAGTCACTGTTTATTCAGCAGGGTGAGGATTACTCTCAGTCAATGTTTATTCAGCAGGGTTAGGATTACTCTCAGTCACTGTTTATTCAGCAGGGTAAGGGTTACTCTCAGTCACTGTTTATTCAGTAGGGTAAGGGTTACTCTCAGTCACTGTTTATTCAGTCGGGTTAAGGATTACTCACAGTCACTGTTTATTCAGCAGTGTTAGAGTGACTCTCAGTCACTCTTTTTCAACAGGGAAAGTGTTACTCACAGTTCCTGTTGATTCAGCAGGTTGAGGATTACTCTCAGTCACTGTTTATTCAGCAGGGTGAGGATTACTCTCAGTCACTGTTTATTCAGCAGGGTGAGGATTACTCTCAGTCACTGTTTATTCAGGAGGTAAGGGTTACTCTCAGTCAATGTTTAATCAGCAGGGTAAGGATTACTCTCAGTCACTGTTTATTCAGGAGGTAAGGGTTACTCTCAGTCAATGTTTAATCAGCAGGATAAGGATTACGCTCAGTCACTGTTTATTCAGCAGGGGAAGGATTACTCTCAGTCACTGTTTATTCAGCGGGGTAAGGGTTACTCTCAGTCACTGTTTATTCAGCAGGGTAAACGTTACTCTCAGTCACTGTTTATTCAGTAGGGTAAGGTTTACTCTCAGTCACTGTTTATTCAGTAGGGTAAGGATTACTCACAGTCACTGTTTATTCAGCAGTGTTCGAGTTACTCTTAGTCACTCTTTTTCAACAGGGAAAGTGTTACTCACAGTCACTGTTCATTCAGCTCGGTAAGGATTACTCACAGTCACTGTTTATTCAGGAGGTAAGGATTACTCACAGTCACTGTTTATTCAGCAGGGTAAGGATTACTCTCAGTCACTGTTTATTCAGGAGGTAAGGATTACGCTCAGTCACTGTTTATTCAGCAGGGGAAGGATTACGCTCAGTCACTGTTTATTCAGCAGGGGAAGGATTACTCTCAGTCACTGTTTATTCAGCAGGGTAAAGGTTACTCTCAGTCACTGTTTATTCAGTAGGGTAAGGTTTACTCTCAGTCACTGTTTATTCAGTAGGGTAAGGGTTACTCTCAGTCACTGTTTATTCAGCAGGGTAAGGATTACTCAAAGTCGGGTCAGGATTACTCACAGTCACTGTTTATTCAGCAGTGTTATAGTTACTCTCAGTCACTCTTTTTCAACAGGGAAAGTGTTACTCACAGTTACTGTTGATTCAGCAGGTTAAGGATTACTCTCAGTCACTGTTTATTCAGCAGGGTGATGATTACTCTCAGTCACTGTTTATTCAGCAGGGTGAGGATTACTCTCAGTCACTGTTTATTCAGCAGGCTGAGGATTACTCTCAGTCACTGTTTATTCAGGAGGGTAAGGGTTACTCTCAGTCACTGTTTATTCAGCAGGGTAAGGATTACTCTCAGTCACTGTTTATTCAGCAGGGTAAGAATTACTCTCAGTCACTGTTTATTCAGTGGGTAAGGATTACTCTCAGTCACTGTTTATTCAGCAGGGTGAGGATTACTCTCAGTCACCGTTTATTCAGCAGGGTGAGGATTACTCACTGTGCAATGGTATGTTATTGTTCAGTGTTTATCAGAGAGCAGGTTGTGTTCTGAAGTCAGATATTTGAGGTAACGAGGAGGTAAATGGTCCAATATTTAATGTGTCGGGAGCCCTGCGTTTGAATGATGTGAGATTGGTCTGATCATTGTTCTCATTAATCTGCCTTGCTCCGTCAGTGATAGCAGTGACAGAGGTGGGAGATCTTATTGCTGCCGCCAGGCACCTTTGACAAGATGGAGAGCAGCATGAAAGTCTGATTGGTGACAGTTCAATAGCAATAGATTGGACGAGAGTGATAGACATTGTGTTGTCGAGTTCACCCTGTCCAGTGGTCAATGTGTAATGATGGTATTAAATCAGACTCTCCGCTGTCCCTCTGCCTCCACAGTACAATCCCTCTAACCCCCAGAGCTCATTGATGGAGAGGGCTGGATTGTGTTGAGGATCTGGAATCCATACTCCACAGAGTGAAATGGAGCACGGAGGGTGGCTGAGATCCAACTCACTGACATTTTTGGTCCTCTGAAATGTTCCTGATTGTGTTTTGGATTTTGTTCCAAATCCCATCCCAGAGATTGCTGGAGGACATTATTGATGGTGTTCTTCACAAGCAGGTGAATTCACTGATCTCGCACTCCCAACAGGGGCTGCACTCCAAGGGAACATGGGACGGAGAATCAGTTCCTGCTTTGATGAATGTGAGCTGCCCTTGGGCCGGGCTCCTGTACACACGGCATTCATAAAATTGCCAGGAGATCTCCCATTCGCATAGCACATGTCGAGCTTGTTAAATAACAGCAGAAACAAGTCATTGGTTTATAACTGTTGCTATATGGTAGTGTAGTGGTTATGATACTGGACTCGTAATCCAGAGAATGTCAGTTCAAATTCCAAATTCACTTTAAAACGTCTAGAAATAAAAAGCTAGTGTCAGTAAAGTGTCATGAAAACCCACTGACTCACTAACGTCCTTTAGTGAAGGACTCCTGTCGACCTTACCCGGTCTATGTGTGACTCCAGTCCACATGAATGTGGTTCACTCTTTAATGCCCTCTAAAGTGGCCTAGCAAACCGCTCAGTTGAACAAGGCAACTAGGGATGGGCAATAAATGCCGGCCTTGCCAGCGATGCCACATCCCAAGGATGAATTTTTTTTAAACGTTAAAACCTGGTGGAGTTTGGAGTGGATTCAGAATCCTATTTGTGTGGGGTTTTAGCGAAGGGGTCAGCAGTCGGCCGGCCCTGCTCTCAGGCCCACATTGAGGTGCAGTGCCTCCATTCAAAGTGGCAACAGATTTAGGGGCAGAAAATAGGATTGAGAAACCTCACTGAAAGGCCTAGGCCGTAATGGAGGACATTGCTCAAACGTGAAGATGAGGCAAATCAAGTTTGGCTTTTAAAAGCCTGTCGAATGGCAGAGGAAAGGAGTGAGGGAGGGAGAGGAGGAGCTTCACACTTTGTGGATCCCGCGAGTGAGAGTCGGACAGTGCGGTAAGTACGAGCTTAAGCATAGCGAAGGTGTGGGTGGGCCTTGATGCTAATCTGCAGGGTGGGCTCGGCTCCAGGCACCTTAATTTACTGAGCCCAGTATCCAGATCAGCAATGAGCTGCAGTTGCTGGAAACTTCATTCATCCCCAGCTGGCCGGGAGGAGGTCTGGTCTTCCCGTTTTCAGTTAACTCTTCCCCTCGTTCAGTAAACCCTGTACTCTGGGCTGCGGACTACTGCAGTACCTCCCCATTCTTCACCCGTCAGCCCGGACAGTGAGTGTCAGCAGGCTAGTCAACCTTAGGATGCATCGCAGCCAAACGTAGTCCTGTCCTCACCCGATGCCCATGCATCCACGGGGGGTGCTGTATTGTGATCAGGAGTGAGAATCCTGCCGAATTTTACTCCCCCTCCCCCCCCCCCCCCGCTCCCCGGAGGGTACTGAGGGCTAATTGCAGCACCTCCACTGCTCAGATCATCATCAGGTTCAGTATGAAAGGTCACTGCCTAAGACTGAAACAACAGGGAGTCAGAGCAAAAGATGGGAACAGGTGGCTGAAAGGTAAGAAGCTGCTATTGTCAAGGGAGTGATGTCGATGGGGGGTGGGGGGATATGCTGAGTGGGACACCCTCGGGATCGCAGTTGGGATCACGACCGTTTGTCATTTGCATTAACGGCCCGGATTCTGAAACTGGGTCAAATTTGTGGTCGATCCCAATTGAGGAAAGAGAGTTGACACTGAGGGGGCAGCCCGGGAAATTCCAAATGAATGAAACACAATATGTAAACGGTGGAACGATGGGATTTCAAATAAATCAATGTGAAGTACTGCCCACACAGTAAGGGGAAAGGGACTCCATAAACATCGCTAAGGGGGAAAGGGAAAGTGAACCATTAGACTTCACATTTAACGTGTCCAATCATTGCACAGCAGCAAAACCCAATAGAAGATTGAACGATGTAGACACAACAGTAGAAGATGAGTCAGAGTGAGTCCTGATCACACTGCACTGTACTCTGGTCAGATCACACCTTGAGTCACTGTTTATTCAGCAGAGTAAGGGTTACTCTCAGGCACTTTTTATTCTGAAGGTGGGGGTTACTCTCAGTCACTCTTTATTCTGCACGGTAAGGATTACTCTCAGTCACTGTTTATTCAGCAGGGTAAGGATTACTCTCAGTTTTTTTTTCAGCAGGGTAAGGATTACTCTCAGTCACTGTTTATTCAGCAGGGTAAGGATTCCTCTCAGTCACTCTTTATTCAGAAGAGTAAGAGTTACTCTCAGTCACTGTTTATTCAGCAGGGTGAGGATTGCTCTCAGTCACTGTTTATTCAGCAGGGTAAGGATTCCTCTCAGTCACTGTTTATGCAGCAGAGTAAGGGTTACTCTCAGTCACTGTTTATTCAGCAGGGTAAGGATTACTCTCAGTCACTGTTTATTCAGCATGGTAAGGAATACTCTTACTCACTGTTTATTCTGCAGGTTAAGGGTTACTCTCAGTCACTGTTTATTCTGCACAGTTAGGGTTACTCTCAGTCACTGTTTATTCAGCAGGTTAAGGGTTACTCTCAGTCACTGTTTATTCAGCAGTGTAAGGGTTACTCTCATTCACTGTTTATTCAGCATGTTGAGGGTTACTCTCAGTCACTGTTTATTCAGGAGGATAAGAGTTACTCTCAGTCACTGTTTATTCAGCAGGGTAAGGGTTACTCTCAGTCACTGTTTATTCAGCAGGGTAAGGGTTACTCACAGTCACGGTTTATTCAGCAGGGTAAGGATTACTCTCAGTCACTGTTTATTCAGCAGGGTAAGGGTTACTCACAGTCACGGTTTATTCAGCAGGGTAAGGGTTACTCTCAGTCACTGTTTATTCAGCAGGGTAAGGGTTACTCTCAGTCACTGTTTATTCAGCAGGGTAAGGATTACTCTCAGTCAATGTTTATTCAGCAGGGTGATGACTACTCTCAGTCGCTGTTTATTCTGCAGGGTAAGGATTACTCTCAGTCGCTGTTTATTCTGCAGGGTAAGGATTACTCTCAGTCACTGTTTATTCAGCAGGGTGAGGATTACTCTCAGTCACTGTTTATTCAGCAGGGTAAGGATTACTCTCACTCACTGTTTATTCAGCAGGGTGAGGATTACTCTCAGTCACTGTTTATTCAGCAGGGTGAGGATTACTCTCAGTCACCGTTTATTCAGCAGGGTGAGGATTACTCATTGTGCAATGGTATGTTATTGTTCAGTGTTTAGCAGAGAGCAGGTTGTGTTCTGAAGTCAGATATTTGAGGTAACGAGGAGGTAAATGGTCCAATATTTAACGTGTCGGGAGCCCTGCGTTTGAATGATGTGAGATTGGTCTGATCATTGTTGTCATTAATCTGCCTTGCTCCGTCAGTGATCGCAGTGACAGAGGTGGGAGATCTTATTGCTGCCGCCAGGCACCTTTGACAAGATGGAGAGCAGCATGAAAGTCTGATTGGTGACAGTTAAATAGCAATAGATTGGACGAGAGTGATAGACATTGTGTTGTCGAGTTCACCCTGTCCAGTGGTCAATGTGTAATGATGGTATTAAATCAGACTCTCCACTGTCCCTCTGCCTCCACAGTACAATCCCTCTAACCCCCAGAGCTCATTGATGGAGAGGGCTGGATTGTGTTGAGGATCTGGACTCCATACTCCACAGAGTGAAATGGAGCACGGAGGGTGGCTGAGATCCAACTCACTGACATTTTTGGTCCTCTGAAATGTTCCTGATTGTGTTTTGGATTTTGTTCCAAATCCCATCCCGGAGATTGCTGGAGGACATTATTGATGGTGTTCTTCACAAGCAGGTGAATTCACTGATCTCGCACTCCCAACAGGGGCTGCACTCCAAGGGAACATGGGACGGAGAATCAGTTCCTGCTTTGATGAATGTGAGCTGCCCTTGGGCCGGGCTCCTGTACACACGGCATTCATAAAATTGCCAGGAGATCTCCCATTCGCATAGCACATGTCGAGCTTGTTAAATAACAGCAGAAACAAGTCATTGGTTTATAACTGTTGCTATATGGTAGTGTAGTGGTTATGATACTGGACTCGTAATCCAGAGAATGTCAGTTCAAATTCCAAATTCACTTTAAAACGTCTAGAAATAAAAAGCTAGTGTCAGTAAAGTGTCATGAAAACCCACTGACTCACTAACGTCCTTTAGTGAAGGACTCCTGTCGACCTTACCCGGTCTATGTGTGACTCCAGTCCACATGAATGTGGTTCACTCTTTAATGCCCTCTAAAGTGGCCTAGCAAACCGCTCAGTTGAACAAGGCAACTAGGGATGGGCAATAAATGCCGGCCTTGCCAGCGATGCCCACATCCCAAGGATGAATTTTTTTAAACGTTAAAACCTGGTGGAGTTTGGAGTGGATTCAGAATCCTATTTGTGTGGGGTTTTAGCGAAGGGGTCAGCAGTCGGCCGGCCCTGCTCTCAGGCCCACATTGAGGTGTAGTGCCTCCATTCAAAGTGGCAACAGATTTAGGGGCAGAAAATAGGATTGAGAAACCTTACTGAAAGGCCTAGGCCGTAATGTAGGACATTGCTCAAACGTGAAGATGAGGCAAATCAAGTTTGGCTTTTAAAAGCCTGTCGAATGGCAGAGGAAAGGAGTGAGGGAGGGAGAGGAGGAGCTTCACACTTTGTGGATCCCGTGAGTGAGAGTCGGACAGTGCGGTAAGTACGAGCTTAAGCATAGCGAAGGTGTGGGTGGGCCTTGATGCTAATCTGCAGGGTGGGCTCGGCTCCAGGCACCTTAATTTACTGAGCCCAGTATCCAGATCAGCAATGAGCTGCAGTTGCTGGAAACTTCATTCATCCCCAGCTGGCCGGGAGGAGGTCTGGTCTTCCCGTTTTCAGTTAACTCTTCCCCTCGTTCAGTAAACCCTGTAATCTGGGCTGCGGACTACTGCAGTACCTCCCCATTCTTCACCCGTCAGCCCGGACAGTGAGTGTCAGCAGGCTAGTCAACCTTAGGATGCATCGCAGCCAAACGTAGTCCTGTCCTCACCCGATGCCCATGCATCCACGGGGGGTGCTGTATTGTGATCAGGAGTGAGAATCCTGCCGAATTTTACTCCCCCTCCCCCCCCCCCGCTCCCCGGAGGGTACTGAGGGCTAATTGCAGCACCTCCACTGCTCAGATCATCATCAGGTTCAGTATGAAAGGTCACTGCCTAAGACTGAAACAACAGGGAGTCAGAGCAAAAGATGGGAACAGGTGGCTGAAAGGTAAGAAGCTGCTATTGTCAAGGGAGTGATGTCGATGGGGGGTGGGGGGATATGCTGAGTGGGACACCCTCGGGATCGCAGTTGGGATCACGACCGTTTGTCATTTGCATTAACGGCCCGGATTCTGAAACTGGGTCAAATTTGTGGTCGATCCCAATTGAGGAAAGAGAGTTGACACTGAGGGGGCAGCTCGGGAAATTCCAAATGAATGAAACACAATATGTAAACGGTGGAACGATGGGATTTCTAATGGATCAATGTGAAGTACTGCCCACACAGTAAGGGGAAAGGGACTCCATAAACATCGCTAAGGGGGAAAGGGAAAGTGAACCATTAGACTTCACATTTAACGTGTCCAATCATTGCACAGCAGCAAAACCCAATAGAAGATTGAACGATGTAGACACAACAGTAGAAGATGAGTCAGAGTGAGTCCTGATCACACTGCACTGTACTCTGGTCAGATCACACCTTGAGTCACTGTGTCCAGATGGAGAAACGAGAGACATCCAAGACCTGGGGGATGTGCAGAGGAGAAGCCACGAGGCTGGTCCCTGGTGTCAGGGGTCTGAGTTATGAGACTGGTGAGACTGGGGCTCTTCAATCTGGAAAGGAGGGTCTGAGAGGTCATCTTCCAGAGGCACAAACAATAGTAAATGGTAGAGAACAGGTAAATCCAGAATAATTCTTCCAGAAAAACTGTGACGAAAGGTCAGAGGTTCAACCTAGTGATGTACTGGGATATACTTGCCATAGAGGGAGTGCAATGAAGATTCACCAGACTGATTGCTGGGTTTGTCGTATGAGAAGAGATTGAGTAGACTAGGCCTGTATTCTCTAGAGTTTAGAAGAATGGGAGGTGATCTCATCGTAACATACAAAATTCTTACAGGGCTCGACAGGGTAGATACAAGGAGGATGTTTCCCCTGGCTGGGGAGTCTAGAATCAGGGGTCACAGTCTCAGGATACGGGGTTGGCCATTTAGGACTCAGATGTGGAGAAATTTCTTCACTCGGAGGGTTGTGAATCTTTGGAATTCTCTACCCCCGAGGGCTGTGGAGGCTCAGTCATTGAGTACATTCAAAACAGAGATCGATAGATTTCTAGATATTAAAGGCATCGAGGGATATGGGGATAGTGCAGGAAAATAGCGTTGAGGTTGAAGATCAGCCATGGACTTGTTGAATGACGGAGCAGGCTCGAGGGGCCGAAAGACCTACCCCTGCCCCTATTTCTTCTGTTCTTATATCGGGAAGTTCTTCACACAGAGAGTGACCGATACTTGGAGTTGTCTTTCAGACAGAGCGGGGGAGGGGAAACTCTGGAATATGTTAAGAAGCAGTCAGATGCTGCAATGGAAGGGCAGTCGGGTGGTCCTGGACAGATAATCCATGAATCACCAAACGGCCTCCTGATTTGGATCTACCTGTGGCTCAGTTTCTCCCTAATTAAACCCCCTGATGCATTGAGTGAGGAGCTTCTCCAGAGCTCTGTACACCTGGAGTCTCTGACAGTCCGACCCCTCACCTGTACTGTGATCCACATTGGACACATGGGGGTAGAAATGAGTCTGGGCCCGTTGACTTGGTGTTGTGGAGAGAGAGGGCCTGGACCCAGGGGGTCGAGGACTGATGGAAATTTGTTTCTCCCCTCACCTGCATACTCGCGGTGAGCTGCCGGCATTGGTCGTGCCTCCAAAGGCTACTCGGACCCCGGGAGGTACCAATATCAGACTACCTGCCTCGTCATCAGCGGCCCTCGGGTAAGTCCCAGGAGGGGCAGGGTGAAGTGGGCCACAGGAGAGGGGGGGGGGGGGGGGTTAGAGCGGGCCACAGGAGAGGGGGGGGTTAGAGCGGGCCACAGGATTGGGGGGGGGGGTTAGAGCGGGCCACAGGAGAGGGGGGGGGTTAGAGTGGGCCACAGGAGAGGGGGGGGGGTTAGAGCGGGCCACAGGAGAGGGGGGGGGGGGTTAGAGCGGGCCACAGGAGAGGGGGGGGGGGGTTAGAGCGGGCCACAGGAGAGGGGGGGGGGGGGTTAGAGTGGGCCACAGGAGAGGGGGGGGGGGGTTAGAGCGGGCCACAGGAGAGGGGGGGGGGTTAGAGCGGGCCACAGGATTGGGGGGGGGTTAGAGTGGGCCACAGGATTGGGGGGGGGTTAGAGTGGGCCACAGGAGGGGGGGGGGGGGGGTTAGAGTGGGCCACAGGAGAGGGGGGGGGTTAGAGTGGGCCACAGGATTGGGGGGGGGTTAGAGTGGGCCACAGGATTGGGGGGGGGTTAGAGTGGGCCACAGGAGGGGGGGGGGGGGGGTTAGAGCGGGCCACAGGATTGGGGGGGGGGGTTAGAGCGGGCCACAGGAGAGGGGGGGGGGGTTAGAGCGGGCCACAGGATTGGGGGGGGGGGGGTTAGAGCGGGCCACAGGAGAGGGGGGGGGGGGTTAGAGCGGGCCACAGGATTGGGGGGGGGGGGGGTTAGAGCGGGCCACAGGAGAGGGGGGGGGGGGTTAGAGCGGGCCACAGGAGAGGGGGGGGGGGTTAGAGCGGGCCACAGGAGAGGGGGGGGGGGGTTAGAGCGGGCCACAGGATTGGGGGGGGGTTGGAGCAGGCCACAGGATTGGGGGGGGGGTTAGAGCAGGCCACAGGAGAGGGGGGGGGGGTTAGAGCGGGCCACAGGAGAGGGGGGGGGGGGTTGGAGTGGGCCACAGGAGAGGGGGGGGGGTTAGAGCGGGCCACAGGAGAGGGGGGGGGGGGTTGGAGTGGGCCACAGGATTGGGGGGGGGGTTAGAGCGGGCCACAGGAGAGGGGGGGGGGGTTAGAGCGGGCCACAGGATTGGGGGGGGGGTTAGAGCGGGCCACAGGAGAGGGGGGGGGGGTTAGAGCGGGCCACAGGAGAGGGGGGGGGGGGTTGGAGTGGGCCACAGGAGAGGGGGGGGGGTTAGAGCGGGCCACAGGAGAGGGGGGGGGGGTTAGAGCGGGCCACAGGAGAGGGGGGGGGGGGTTGGAGTGGGCCACAGGAGAGGGGGGGGGGTTAGAGCGGGCCACAGGAGTTGGGGGGGGGGGGGGGGTTGGAGCGGGCCACAGGATTGGGGGGGGGTTGGAGCAGGCCACAGGATTGGGGGGGGGTTGGAGCAGGCCACAGGATTGGGGGGGGGTTGGAGCAGGCCACAGGATTGGGGGGGGGTTGGAGCAGGCCACAGGAGTGGGGGGTTGTAGCGGGCCACAAGAAGTGGGCGGTGGAGTGGGCCACATTAGGGGGGAGGTTGGAGCGGACCACAAGAAATGGGGGTGCACTCCTGCTCCATCTGCTCCTCTTGGCTTCGTAGGAAGACGTTTTTGTGAAACAAAGTTTCAAAAACTTGTGTGTAGTTGGCTGAAGAAACCTGAGAGGGGGAGGGGCAGTCCCGACGTCTCTTGTCTCATGAGGTGACCAGTTATGTGGAAGGGCTCCTTTAACGGGCATCGGCCCCTAATTGACATGTTCAAGGGACCTGATGCCTGTTTCAGGCGTCCGCCCGGGATTTGGCAGTGGGATTGACCCCTGAGCCGACTGGGCCAGGCCGTCCCACTGCTAAATTGGCACGCTTTGCCCCCCCAACTTTGACCCCCGAAAAAGCATCGCGAGGCAAGCCAGTTTCTCCCCCCGTGAAGCCTCGCTCAGGTTTACTGGCAGGTTCAGGTTCCTGACTGCGGGACTGTCTGTTACCAACGCTGCACAGTGGGAGAACGTGTCGGGACAATTAATGTGCTTTCATGCACTCCCGCTGAATAATTTATCTGGAGCACTGAGTGCGAGGCCCAGTCGTCCATCGCCTTGCTTCAACTGCGCCGCCACAATAAAATGTTTCGGTTCATGATCATATCGCTCCAGGATGGAGTGTTGCTGTGTGCAGTGGGGCAGGGAAAATCCATTAGACAAACTGCCCCAAGGCCCAGTCCCTGAAGAGGCAGCTCATACATCTTGCACGATGGGCAAGTACAAGAACACTATCCAACAGGAGCTATGTGAAAAAGCACGGGCTATTAATGGGCTAAATTATCCTGGGGAACGGGAGAAAATAACCACTCGAGGGACTGGCCCTTTACACAAGGAGCCCAGAAACCCAGACCTGTAATAGGATTTAGGACAGCATCGTCTGCCAGTAGCTGCAGTGAGGGCAGGTATTACCTGAAAACATGAGGACCCATTCCCGCAGGCCCGCACTGTTCAATATTAAAAATCAACAGTGCGCTAAAAGAAATCATTCATCCGCTGATTTATCAAAATCGAATCGATTGTCACTGATCACGGGTGGGTGTGGAACAGAAAGTGACCACACACTGCTGGGTCCTGAAATAAAGTGGCTGAGGGTCTCTCACTGGAAGCTACAGTTGCTCAGAAAATCTTTGTCTGTGTCTGTGTGTGCGCATGTGTTGTCTGTCTGGTTGTGTACTTGTGTCTGTCAGTCTGTGTGTGTGTGTGTGTCAGTGTGTATGTCAGTGAGTGTGTGTGTCAGTGAGTGTGTATCAGTGTGTGTATCAGTGTGTGTGTCAGTGTGTATGTCAGTGAGTGTGTGTGTCAGTGAGTGTGTCAGTGTGTGTGTCAGTGTGTATGTCAGTGAGTGTGTGTGTCAGTGTGTATGTCAGTGAGTGTGTGTGTCAGTGAGTGTGTCAGTGTGTGTGTCAGCGTGTATGTCAGTGAGTGTGTATGTCAGTGAGTGTGTGTGTCAGTGAGTGTGTATCAGTGTGTATATCAGTGTGTATGTCAGTGAGTGTTTATCAGTGAGTGTGTGTCAGTGTGTGTTTATCAGTGTGTGTGTCAGTGTGTGTTTATCAGTGTGTGTGTCAGTGAGTGTGTGTGTCAGTGAGTGTGTATCAGTGTGTGTGTCAGTGTGTGTTTATCAGTGTGTGTGTCAGTGAGTGTGTGTGTCAGTGAGTGTGTATGTGTATCAGTGAGTGTGTGTCAGTGAGTGTGTATGTGTATCAGTGTGTGTGTGTCAGTGAGTGTGTATGTGTATCAGTGTGTGTGTGTCAGTGAGTGTGTATGTGTATCAGTGTGTGTGTGTCAGTGAGTGTGTATGTGTATCAGTGAGTGTGTGTGTCAGTGAGTGTGTATGTGTATCAGTGAGTGTGTGTCAGTGAGTGTG
The DNA here is from genome assembly GCF_035084215.1 of Heptranchias perlo. Classification (NCBI taxonomy): domain Eukaryota; kingdom Metazoa; phylum Chordata; class Chondrichthyes; order Hexanchiformes; family Hexanchidae; genus Heptranchias; species Heptranchias perlo. The sequence goes on along the minus strand of NW_027138958.1, from coordinate 352,488 downwards.
TGTGTGTATCAGTGTGTGTGTGTCAGTGAGTGTGTATGTGTATCAGTGTGTGTGTGTCAGTGAGTGTGTGTGTGTATCAGTGAGTGTGTGTCAGTGAGTGTGTGTGTGTATCAGTGAGTGTGTGTGTCAGTGAGTGTGTGTGTGTATCAGTGAGTGTGTGTGTCAGTGAGTGTGTATGTGTATCAGTGAGTGTGTGTGTCAGTGAGTGTGTATGTGTATCAGTGTGTGTGTGTGTCAGTGAGTGTGTGTGTGTATCAGTGAGTGTGTGTCAGAGATCGATAGATTTCTAGATATTAAAGGCATCGAGGGATATGGAGATCGGGCGGGAAAGTGGAGTTGAGGTAGAAGATCAGCCATGATCTGATTGAATGGTGGAGCAGGCTCGAGGGGCCGAATGGCCTACTCCTGCTCCTATTCCTTATGTTCTTATGATAAACATCTCATGATTTTTATTTTGCTTACTTCCTAGCTGGGAGGCTGTGGAATTCTGGGAGTTGGGATCTGGCTGGCCATAACGCAGGGTAACTTTGCCACGCTCTCTGCCACCTTCCCCTCATTATCGGCCGCCAACCTGCTCATTGGCATCGGTACCGTGGTGATGATAGTCGCATTTCTGGGATGTATTGGTGCAATTAAAGAAAACAAGTGTCTCCTACTGACTGTGAGTATCAATAAAGCATCTCACACCTCCCTACTCACACTTCCTGCTCACACCTCCCCGCTCACACCTCCTGCTCACACCTCCCCACTCACACCTCCCTACTCATATCTCCTGCTCACACCTCCCCGCTCACATCTTCCGCTCACACCTCCTGCTCACACCTCCCCACTCACACCTCCCCGCTCACACCTCCCCGCTCACATCTTCCGCTCACACCTCCTGCTCACACCTCCCCGCTCACACCTCCTGCTCACACCTCCCCGCTCACATCTTCCGCTCACACCTCCTGCTCACACCTCCTGCTCACACCTCCCCGCTCACACCTCCCCACTCATATCTCCTGCTCACAACTCCTGCTCACACCTCCCTACTCACACCTCCCTACTCACACTTCCTGCTCACACCTCCCTGCTCACACCTCCCCGCTCATATCTCCTGCTCACACCTCCCTGCTCACACCTCCCCACTCACATCTCCCACTCACACCTCCTGCTCACAACTCCCTACTCACACCTCCCTGCTCACATCTCCCGGTCATACCTCCTGCTCACACCTCCATACTCACACCTCCCCGCTCACACCTCCCGACTCACATCTCCTGCACACACCTCCTGCTCACACCTCCCCCTGATACCTCCTCCCCACACCTCTATCTTTCACCTCCGGTTCACACCTCCCTCTCACACCTACGTTTCACACCTCCCGTCCCATACCTCCCGGTCACAACTCCCCTCTCACACCTCCCGTCTCACACCTCCTGGTCACAACTCCCCTCTCACACCTCCCGCTCACACTTCCCGGTCACACCATGCTGTTGCATATCGCACTCACACATCTGTCTCACTCCTCCCCCTGGGGTTTGGAGTTACAGTGAGTCACACTCCACTCTCTGCTCAGGTGATCGATTACATTAGATCTATCATGGATCCACTGAGAGTAGATTCCCAGGATATGGATGGAGAGCTCCAAGGCAAACTAGGACAGAACCCAGAGAGAGTAATAACAGCACTGGAGACTGTACCAGTGAGGATCATAACAGCACTGGAGACTGTACCAGAGGGGATGATAACAGCACTGGAGACTGTACCAGAGAGGATAATAACAGCACTGGAGACTGTACCAGTGAGGGTAAAAATAGCACTGGAGACTGTACCAGAGAGGATAATAACAGCACAGGAGACTGTACCAGTGAGGATCATAACAGCACTGGAGACTGTACCAGAGGGGATAATAACAGCACTGGAGACTGTACCAGTGAGGGTAATAACAGCACTGGAGACTGTACCAGAGAGGGTAATAACAGCACTGGAGACTGTACCCAGTGAGGATAATAACAGCACTGGAGACTGTGCCCAGTGAAGATAATAACAGCACTGGAGACTGAACCCAGAGAGGGTAATAACAGCACTGGAGACTGAACCAGAGAGGATAATAACAGCACTGGAGACTGTACCCAGAGAGGGTAATAACAGCACTGGAGAATGTACCAGAGAGGATAATAACAGCACTGGAGACTGAACCCAGAGAGGGTAATAACAGCACTGGAGACTGAACCAGAGAGGATAATAACAGCACTGGAGACCGACCCCAGAGAGGGTAATAACAGCACTGGAGACTGTACCAGAGAAGATAATAACAGCACTGGAGACTGAACCCAGAGAGGGTAATAACAGCACTGGAGACTGAACCAGAGAGGATAATAACAGCACTGGAGACTGTACCCAGAGAGGGTAATAACAGCACTGGAGACTGTTCCAGAGAGGATAATAGCAGCACTGGAGACTGTACCAGAGAGGATAATAACAGCACTGGAGACTGTACCCAGAGAGGGTAATAACAGCACTGGAGACTGTACCCAGAGAGGGTAATAACAGCACTGGAGAATGTACCAGAGAGGATAATAATAGCACTGGAGACTGTGCTCAGTGAGGATAATAACAGCACTGGAGACTGTACCAGAGAGGGTAATAACAGCACTGGAGACTGAACCAGAGAGGATAATAACAGCACTGGAGACTGTACCCAGAGAGGGTAATAACAGCACTGGAGACTGTACCCAGAGAGGGTAATAACAGCACTGGAGAATGTACCAGAGAGGATAATAATAGCACTGGAGACTGTGCCCAGTGAGGATAATAACAGCAATGGAGACCGACCCCAGAGAGGGTAATAACAGCACTGGAGACTGAACCAGAGGGGATAATAACAGCACTGGAGATGGTACCAGAGAGGATAATAACAGCACTGGAGACTGTACCCAGAGAGAATATTAACAGCACTGGAGACTGTACCAGAGAGGGTAAAAGCAGCACTGGAGACTGTACCAGAGAGGGTAAAAGCAGCACTGGAGACTGTACCAGAGAGGATAATAACAGCACTGGAGACTGTACCAGAGAGGATAATAACAGCACTGGAGACTGTACCCAGTGAGGATAATAACAGCACTGGAGACTGTACCAGAGGGGATAATAACAGCACTGGAGAGTGTACCAGAGAGGGTAATAACAGCACTGGAGACTGTACCCAGAGAGGGTAATAAAAGCACTGGAGACTGTACCAGTGAGGATAAAAGCAGCACTGGAGACTGTACCAGAGAGGATAATAACAGCACTGGAGACTGTACCAGAGAGGATAATAACAGCACTGGAGACTGTACCCAGTGAGGATAATAACAGCACTGGAGAGTGTACCAGAGAGGGTAATAACAGCACTGGAGACTGTACCAGTGAGGGTAATAACAGCACTGGAGACTGTACCAGTGAGGGTAATAACAGCACTGGAGAATGTACCAGAGAGGGTAATAACAGCACTGGAGACGGAACCAGAGAGGGTAATAACAGCACTGGAGACTGACCCCAGAGAGGGTAATAACAGCACTGGAGACTGAACCAGAGAGGGTAATAAGAGCACTGGAGACTGTACCCAGAGAGGGTAATAACAGCACTGGAGACTGTACTCAGAGAGAGTAATAACAGCACTGGAGACTGTACCCAGAGAGGGAAATAACAGCACTGGAGACCGAACCCAGAGAGGGTAATAACAGCACTGGAGACAACCCAGAGAGGGTAATAACAGCACTGGAGACTGTACCAGAGAGGATAATAACAGCACTGGAGACTGTACCCAGAGAGGGTAACAACAGCACTGGAGACAACCCAGAGAGGGTAATAACAGCACTGGAGACTGTACCAGAGAGGATAATAACAGCACTGGAGACTGTACCCAGAGAGGGTAATAACAGCACTGGAGACTGTACCCAGAGAGGGTAATAACAGCACTGGAGACTGTACCAGAATGGATGATCACAGCACTGGAGACTGTACCAGAGAGGATAATAACAGCACTGGAGACTGAACCAGAGTGGGTAATTACAGCACTGGAGACTGTACCCAGAGAGGATAATAACAGCACTGGAGACTGTACCAGAGAGGATAATAACAGCACTGGAGACTGTACCCAGAGAGGATAATAACAGCACTGGAGACTGTACCCAGTGAGGATAATAACAGCACTGGAGACTGTACCCAGAGAGGGTAATAACAGCACTGGAGACTGTACCCAGTGAGGATAATAACAGCACTGGAGACTGTACCCAGAGAGGATAATAACAGCACTGGATACTGTACCAGTGAGGATAATAACAGCACTGGAGACTGTACCCAGTGAGGATAATAACAGCACTGGAGACTGTACCAGTGAGGATAATAACAGCACTGGAGACTGTACCAGTGAGGATAATAACAGCACTGGAGACTGTACCAGAGAGGGTAATAACAGCACTGGAGACTGTACCAGAGAGGATAATAACAGCACTGGAGACTGAACCAGAGAGGATAATAACAGCACTGGAGACTGTACCAGAGAGGGTAAAAGCAGCACTGGAGACTGTACCAGAGAGGATAATAACAGCACTGGAGACTGTACCAGAGAGGTTAATAACAGCACTGGAGACTGTGCCCAGTGAGGATAATAACAGCACTGGAGACTGTACCCAGTGAGGATAATAACAGCACTGGATACTGTACCAGTGAGGATAATAACAGCACTGGAGACTGTACCCAGTGAGGATAATAACAGCAATGGAGACTGTACCAGTGAGGATAATAACAGCACTGGAGACTGTACCAGTGAGGATAATAAAAGCACTGGAGACTGTACCAGAGAGGGTAATAACAGCACTGGAGACTGAACCAGAGAAGGTAATAACAGCACTGGAGACTGTACCAGAGAGGATAATAACAGCACTGGAGACTGTACCAGAGAGGATAATAACAGCACTGGAGACTGTACCAGTTAGGGTAATAATAGCACTGGAGACTGTACCAGAGAGGATAAAAACAGCACTGGAGACTGTACCCAGTGAGGATAATAACAACACTGGAGACTGTACCAGAGAGGATAATAACAGCACTGGAGACTGTACCCAGTGGGGATAATAACAACACTGGAGACTGTACCAGAGAGGGTAATAACAGCATTGGAGACTGTACCCAGAGAGGATAATAACAACACTGGAGACTGTACCAGAGAGGGTAATAACAGCACTGGAGACTGTGCCCAGTGGGGATAATAACAGCACTGGAGACTGTACCAGTGAGGGTAATAATAGCACTGGAGACTGTACCAGAGAGGATAAAAACAGCACTGGAGACTGTACCCAGTGAGGATAATAACAACACTGGAGACTGTACCAGAGAGGATAATAACAGCACTGGAGACTGTACCCAGTGGGGATAATAACAACACTGGAGACTGTACCAGAGAGGGTAATAACATCACTGGAGACTGTGCCCAGAAAGGATAATAAAACCACTGGAGACTGAACCAGAGAGGGTAATAACAGCACTGGAGACTGTACCAGAGAGGATAATAACAGCACTGGAGACTGGACCAGAGAGGGCAATAACAGCACTGGAGACTGTGCCCAGTGAGGATAATAACAGCACTGGAGACTGTACCAGAGAGGATAATAACAGCACTGGAGACTGTACCTCAGAGGATAATAACAGCACTGGAGACTGTACCTCAGAGGATAATAACAGCACTGGAGACTGTACCAGTGGGGATAATAACAGCACTGGAGACTGTACCAGTGGGGATAATAACAGCACTGGAGACTGTACCAGAGAGGGTAAAAGCAGCACTGGAGACTGTGCCCAGTGAGGATAATAACAGCACTGGAGACTGTACCAGAGAGGATAAAAGCAGCACTGGAGACTGCACCCAGATGATAATAATTGCACTGGAGACTGTACCAGAGAAGTTAATAACAACATTGGAGACTGTACCCAGAGAGGGTAATAACAGCACTGGAGACTGTGCCCAGTGAGGATAACAACAGCACTGGAGACTGAACCAGAGAGGATAATAACAGCACTGGAGACTGTACCAGAGAGGATAATAACAGCACTGGAGACTGTGCCCAGTGAGGATAATAACAGCACTGGAGACCGAACCCAGAGAGGGTAATAACAGCACTGGAGACTGAACCAGAGAGGGTAATAAGAGCACTGGAGACTGTACGCAGAGAGGATAATAACAGCACTGGAGACTGTACCCAGAGAGGGTAATAACAGCACTAGAGACAAACCAGAGAGGATAATAACAGCACTGGAGACTGTACCCACAGAGGGTAACAACAGCACTGGAGACAACCCAGAGAGGGTAATAACAGCACTGGAGACTGTAACAGAGAGGATAATAACAGCACTGGAGACTGTACCCAGAGAGGGTAATAACAGCACTGGAGACTGTACCAGAGAGGATAATAACAGCACTGGAGACTGTACCCACAGAGGGTAACAACAGCACTGGAGACAACCCAGAGAGGGTAATAACAGCACTGGAGACTGTACCAGAGAGGATAATAACAGCACTGGAGACTGTACCCAGAGAGGGTAATAACAGCACTGGAGACTGTACCCAGAGAGGGTAATAACAGCACTGGAGACTGTACCAGAATGGATAATCACAGCACTGGAGACTGTACCAGAGAGGATAATAACAGCACTGGAGACTGAACCAGAGAGGATAATAACAGCACTGGAGACTGTACCCAGAGAGGATAATAACAGCACTGGAGACTGTACCCAGTGAGGATAATAACAGCACTGGAGACTGTACCCAGAGAGTGTAATAACAGCACTGGAGACTGTACCCAGTGAGGATAATAACAGCACTGGAGACTGTACCCAGAGAGGATAATAACAGCACTGGAGACTGTACCCAGTGAGGATAATAACAGCACTGGAGACTGTACCCAGAGAGTGTAATAACAGCACTGGAGACTGTACCCAGTGAGGATAATAACAGCACTGGAGACTGTACCCAGAGAGGATAATAACAGCACTGGAGACTGTACCCAGTGAGGATAATAACTGCACTGGATACTGTACCAGTGAGGATAATAACAGCACTGGAGACTGTACCCAGTGAGGATAATAACAGCACTGGAGACTGTACCAGTGAGGATAATAACAGCAATGGAGACTGTACCAGTGAGGATAATAACAGCACTGGAGACTGTACCAGAGAGGGTAATAACAGCACTGGAGACTGTACCAGAGAGGATAATAACAGCACTGGAGACTGTACCAGAGAGGGTAAAAGCAGCACTGGAGACTGTACTAGTGGGGATAATAACAGCACTGGAGACTGTACCAGAGAGGGTAAAAGCAGCTCTGGAGACTGTACCAGAGAGGATAATAACAGCACTGGAGACTGTACCAGAGGGGATAATAACAGCACTGGAGACTGTACCAGAGAGGGTAAAAGCAGCACTGGAGACTGTACCAGAGAGGATAATAACAGCACTGGAGACTGTACCAGAGAGGTTAATAACAGCACTGGAGACTGTGCCCAGTGAGGATAATAACAGCACTGGAGACTGTACCCAGTGAGGATAATAACAGCAATGGAGACTGTACCAGTGAGGATAATAACAGCACTGGAGACTGTACCAGTGAGGATAATAACAGCACTGGAGACTGTACCAGAGAGGGTAATAACAGCACTGGAGACTGAACCAGAGAAGGTAATAACAGCACTGGAGACTGTACCAGAGAGGATAATAACAGCACTGGAGACTGTACCAGAGAGGATAATAACAGCACTGGAGACTGTACCAGTGAGGGTAATAATAGCACTGGAGACTGTACCAGAGAGGATAAAAACAGCACTGGAGACTGTACCCAGTGAGGATAATAACAACACTGGAGACTGTACCAGAGAGGATAATAACAGCACTGGAGACTGTACCCAGTGGGGATAATAACAACACTGGAGACTGTACCAGAGAGGGTAATAACAGCATTAGAGACTGTACCCAGAGAGGATAATAACAACACTGGAGACTGTACCAGAGAGGGTAATAACAGCACTGGAGACTGTGCCCAGTGGGGATAATAACAGCACTGGAGACTGTACCAGTGAGGGTAATAATAGCACTGGAGACTGTACCAGAGAGGATAAAAACAGCACTGGAGACTGTACCCAGTGAGGATAATAACAACACTGGAGACTGTACCAGAGAGGATAATAACAGCACTGGAGACTGTACCCAGTGGGGATAATAACAACACTGGAGACTGTACCAGAGAGGGTAATAACAGCACTGGAGACTGTGCCCAGAAAGGATAATAAAACCACTGGAGACTGAACCAGAGAGGGTAATAACAGCACTGGAGACTGTACCAGAGAGGATAATAACAGCACTGGAGACTGGACCAGAAAGGGCAATAACAGCACTGGAGACTGTGCCCAGTGAGGATAATAACAGCACTGGAGACTGTACCAGAGAGGATAATAACAGCACTGGAGACTGTACCAGAGAGGATAATAACAGCACTGGAGACTGTACCAGTGGGGATAATAACAGCACTGGAGACTGTACCAGAGAGGGTAAAAGCAGCACTGGAGACTGTACCAGAGAGGATAATAACAGCACTGGAGACTGTACCAGTGGGGATAATAACAGCACTGGAGACTGTACCAGAGAGGGTAAAAGCAGCTCTGGAGACTGTACCAGAGAGGATAATAACAGCACTGGAGACTGTACCAGAGGGGATAATAACAGCACTGGAGACTGTACCAGAGAGGGTAAAAGCAGCACTGGAGACTGTACCAGAGAGGATAATAACAGCACTGGAGACTGTACCAGAGAGGTTAATAACAGCACTGGAGACTGTGCCCAGTGAGGATAATAACAGCACTGGAGACTGTACCAGAGAGGATAATAACAGCACTGGAGACTGTACCAGAGAGGATAATAACAGCACTGGAGACTGTGCCCAGAGAGGATAATAAAACCACTGGAGACTGTACCAGAGAGGATAATAACAGCACTGGAGACTGTGCCCAGAAAGGATAATAACAGCACTGGAGACTGTGCCCAGAAAGGATAATAAAACCACTGGAGACTGAACCAGAGAGGGTAATAACAGCACTGGAGACTGTACCAGAGAGGATAATAACAGCACTGGAGACTGTGCCCAGTGAGGGTAAAAGCAGCACTGGAGACTGTACCAGAGAGGATAATAACAGCACTGGAGACTGTACCAGAGAGGGTAATAACAGCACTGGAGACTGTACCCAGTGAGGATAATAACAACACTATAGACTGTGCCCAGAGAGGGTAATAACAGCACTGGAGACTATACCAGAGAGGATAATAACAGCACTGGAGACTGTGCCCAGAAAGGATAATAACAGCACTGGAGACTGAACGAGAGAGGGTAATAACAGCACTGGAGACTGTACCAGAGAAGTTAATAACAGCACTGGAGACTGTACCAGAGAGGGTAATAACAGCACTGGAGACTGTAACAGAGAGGATAATAACAGCACTGGAGACTGTGCCCAGTGAGGATAATAACAGCACTGGAGACTGTACCAGAGAGGGTAAAAGCAGCACTGGAGACTGCACCCAGATGATAATAATTGCACTGGAGACTGTTCCAGAGGGGATAATAACAGCACTGGAGACTGTGCCCAGTGAGGATAATAACAGCACTGGAGACTGAACCAGAGAGGATAATAACAGCACTGGAGACTGTACCAGAGAGGATAATAACAGCACTGGAGACTGTGCCCAGTGAGGATAATAACAGCACTGGAGACTGAACCAGAGAAGGTAATAACAGCACTGGAGACTGTACCAGAGAGGATAATAACAGCACTGGAGACTGTGCCCAGTGAGGATAATAACAGCACTGGAGACTGTACCAGAGAGGATAATAACAGCACTGGAGACTGTACCAGTGAGTGTAATAACAGAACTGGAGACTGTACCAGAGAGGACAATAACAGCACTGGAGACTGTACCAGAGAGGGTAATAACAGCACTAGAGACTGTACCAGTGGGCATAATAACAGCACTGGAGACTGTACCAGAGGGGATAATAACAGCACTGGAGACTGTACCAGAGAGGGTAAAAGCAGCACTGGAGACTGTGCCAGACAGGATAATAACAGCACTGGAGACTGTACCCAGAGAAGGTAATAGCAGCACTGGAGACTGCACCAGAGAGGATAATAACAGCACTGGAGACTGTACCAGAGATGATAATAACAACACTGGAGACTGTACCAGAGAGGGTAAAAGCAGCACTGGAGACTGTACCAGAGAGGATAATAACAGCACTGGAGACTGTATCATTGGGGATAATAACAGCACTGGAGACTGTACCAGAGAGGGTAAAAGCAGCACTGGAGACTGTACCAGAGGGGATAATAACAGCACTGGAGACTGTACCAGAGAGGGTAAAAGCAGCACTGGAGACTGTACCAGAGAGGATAATAACAGCACTGGAGACTGTACCCAGAGAAGGTAATAGCAGCACTGGAGACTGTACCAGAGAGGATAATAACAGCACTGGAGACTGTACCAGAGAGGATAATAACAGCACTAGAGACTGTACCAGTGGGGATAATAACAGCACTGGAGACTGTACCAGAGAGGGTAAAAGTAGCACTGGAGACTGTACCAGAGAGGATAATAACAGCACTGGAGACTGTACCAGAGAGGATAATAACAGCACTGGAGACTGTACCAGAGAAGTTAATAACAGCACTGGAGACTGTACCAGAGAGGGTAATAACAGCACTGGAGACTGTACCAGAGAGGATAATAACAGCACTAGAGACTGTACCAGTGGGGATAATAACAGCACTGGAGATTGTACCAGAGGGGATAATAACAGCACTGGAGACTGCACCAGAGAGGGTAAAAGCAGCACTGGAGACTGTACCAGAGAGGATAATAACAGCACTGGAGACTGTACCAGAGAGGTTAATAACAGCACTGGAGACTGTGCCCAGTGAGGATAATAACAGCACTGGAGACTGTACCAGAGAGGATAATAACAGCACTGGAGACTGTACCAGAGAGGATAAAAACAGCACTGGAGACTGTACCAGAGAAGTTAATAACAGCATTGGAGACTGTGCCCAGAGAGGGTAATAACAGCACTGGAGACTGTACCCAGTGAGGATAATAACAGCACTTGAGACTGTACCAGAGAGGATAATAACAGCACTGGAGACTGTACCAGTGAGGGTAAAAATAGCACTGGAGACTGTACCAGAGAGGGTAATAACAGCACTGGAGACTGAACCAGTGAGGGTAAAAATAGCACTGGAGACTGTACCAGAGAGGATCATAACAGCACTGGAGACTGTACCCAGATGATAATAATTGCACTGGAGACAGTTCCAGAGGGGATAATAACAGCACTGGAGACTGTATCGGAGAGGATAATAACAGCACTGGAGACTGTGCCCAGTGAGGATAACAACAGCACTGGAGACTGTACCAGAGAGGATAATAACAGCACTGGAGACTGTACCAGAGAGGGTAATAACAGCACTAGAGACTGTACCAGTGGGGATAATAACAGCACTGGAGATTGTACCAGAGGGGATAATAACAGCACTGGAGACTGCACCAGAGGGGATAATAACAGCACTGGAGACTGCACCAGAGAGGGTAAAAGCAGCACTGGAGACTGTACCAGAGAGGATAATAACAGCACTGGAGACTGTACCAGAGAGGTTAATAACAGCACTGGAGACTGTGCCCAGTGAGGATAATAACAGCACTGGAGACTGTACCAGAGAGGATAATAACAGCACTGGAGACTGTACCAGAGAGGATAAAAACAGCACTGGAGACTGTACCAGAGAAGTTAATAACAGCATTGGAGACTGTGCCCAGAGAGGGTAATAACAGCACTGGAGACTGTACCCAGTGAGGATAATAACAGCACTTGAGACTGTACCAGAGAGGATAATAACAGCACTGGAGACTGTACCAGTGAGGGTAAAAATAGCACTGGAGACTGTACCAGAGAGGATAATAACAGCACTGGAGACTGTACCAGAGAGGATAATAACAGCACTAGAGACTGTACCAGTGGGGATAATAACAGCACTGGAGACTGTACCAGAGAGGGTAAAAGCAGCACTGGAGACTGTACCAGAGAGGATAATAACAGCACTGGAGACTGTACCAGAGAGGATAATAACAGCACTGGAGACTGTACCAGAGAAGTTAATAACAGCACTGGAGACTGTACCAGAGAGGGTAATAACAGCACTGGAGACTGTACCAGAGAGGATAATAACAGCACTAGAGACTGTACCAGTGGGGATAATAACAGCACTGGAGATTGTACCAGAGGGGATAATAACAGCACTGGAGACTGCACCAGAGAGGGTAAAAGCAGCACTGGAGACTGTACCAGAGAGGATAATAACAGCACTGGAGACTGTACCAGAGAGGTTAATAACAGCACTGGAGACTGTGCCCAGTGAGGATAATAACAGCACTGGAGACTGTACCAGAGAGGATAATAACAGCACTGGAGACTGTACCAGAGAGGATAAAAACAGCACTGGAGACTGTACCAGAGAAGTTAATAACAGCATTGGAGACTGTGCCCAGAGAGGGTAATAACAGCACTGGAGACTGTACCCAGTGAGGATAATAACAGCACTTGAGACTGTACCAGAGAGGATAATAACAGCACTGGAGACTGTACCAGTGAGGGTAAAAATAGCACTGGAGACTGTACCAGAGAGGGTAATAACAGCACTGGAGACTGTACCAGTGAGGGTAAAAATAGCACTGGAGACTGTACCAGAGAGGATCATAACAGCACTGGAGACTGTACCCAGATGATAATAATTGCACTGGAGACAGTTCCAGAGGGGATAATAACAGCACTGGAGACTGTATCGGAGAGGATAATAACAGCACTGGAGACTGTGCCCAGTGAGGATAACAACAGCACTGGAGACTGTACCAGAGAGGATAATAACAGCACTGGAGACTGTACCAGAGAGGGTAATAACAGCACTAGAGACTGTACCAGTGGGGATAATAACAGCACTGGAGATTGTACCAGAGGGGATAATAACAGCACTGGAGACTGCACCAGAGGGGATAATAACAGCACTGGAGACTGCACCAGAGAGGGTAAAAGCAGCACTGGAGACTGTACCAGAGAGGATAATAACAGCACTGGAGACTGTACCAGAGAGGTTAATAACAGCACTGGAGACTGTGCCCAGTGAGGATAATAACAGCACTGGAGACTGTACCAGAGAGGATAATAACAGCACTGGAGACTGTACCAGAGAGGATAAAAACAGCACTGGAGACTGTACCAGAGAAGTTAATAACAGCATTGGAGACTGTGCCCAGAGAGGGTAATAACAGCACTGGAGACTGTACCCAGTGAGGATAATAACAGCACTTGAGACTGTACCAGAGAGGATAATAACAGCACTGGAGACTGTACCAGTGAGGGTAAAAATAGCACTGGAGACTGTACCAGAGAGGGTAATAACAGCACTGGAGACTGTACCAGTGAGGGTAAAAATAGCACTGGAGACTGTACCAGAGAGGGTAATAACAGCACTGGAGACTGTACCAGTGAGGGTAAAAATAGCACTGGAGACTGTACCAGAGAGGATCATAACAGCACTGGAGACTGTACCCAGATGATAATAATTGCACTGGAGACAGTTCCAGAGGGGATAATAACAGCACTGGAGACTGTATCGGAGAGGATAATAACAGCACTGGAGACTGTACCAGAGAGGGTAATAACAGCACTAGAGACTGTACCAGTGGGGATAATAACAGCACTGGAGATTGTACCAGAGGGGATAATAACAGCACTGGAGACTGCACCAGAGGGGATAATAACAGCACTGGAGACTGCACCAGAGAGGGTAAAAGCAGCACTGGAGACTGTACCAGAGAGGATAATAACAGCACTGGAGACTGTACCAGAGAGGTTAATAACAGCACTGGAGACTGTGCCCAGTGAGGATAATAACAGCACTGGAGACTGTACCAGAGAGGATAATAACAGCACTGGAGACTGTACCAGAGAGGATAAAAACAGCACTGGAGACTGTACCAGAGAAGTTAATAACAGCATTGGAGACTGTGCCCAGAGAGGGTAATAACAGCACTGGAGACTGTACCCAGTGAGGATAATAACAGCACTTGAGACTGTACCAGAGAGGATAATAACAGCACTGGAGACTGTACCAGTGAGGGTAAAAATAGCACTGGAGACTGTACCAGAGAGGGTAATAACAGCACTGGAGACTGTACCAGTGAGGGTAAAAATAGCACTGGAGACTGTACCAGAGAGGGTAATAACAGCACTGGAGACTGTACCAGTGAGGGTAAAAATAGCACTGGAGACTGTACCAGAGAGGATCATAACAGCACTGGAGACTGTACCCAGATGATAATAATTGCACTGGAGACAGTTCCAGAGGGGATAATAACAGCACTGGAGACTGTATCGGAGAGGATAATAACAGCACTGGAGACTGTGCCCAGTGAGGATAACAACAGCACTGGAGACTGTACCAGAGAGGATAATAACAGCACTGGAGACTGTACCAGAGAGGGTAATAACAGCACTGGAGACTGTACCAGTGAGGGTAATAACAGCACTGGAGACTGTACCAGTGAGGGTAATAACAGCACTGGAGACTGTACCAGAGGGGATAATAACAGCACTGGAGACTGTACCAGAGGGGATAATAACAGCACTGGAGACTGTACCAGAGGTTATAATAACAGCACTGGAGACTGTATCAGAGAGGGTAATAACAGCACTGGAGACTGTACCAGAGGGGATAATAACAGCACTGGAGACTGCACCAGAGTCTTAGTAATGTATTCCTGGATTGTACAGTCCCTGGTGATGTATTCAGGGATTGTACATTCCATGGTGATGTATTCCTGGATTGTACAGTCCCTGGTGATGTATTCAGGGATTGTACAGTCCCTGGTGATGTATTCAGGGATTGTACAGTCCCTGGTGATGTATTCAGGGATTGTACAGTCCCTGGTGATGTATTCCTGGATTGTACAGTCCCTGGGGATGTATTCCTGGATTGTACAGTCCCTGGGGATGTATTCCTGGATTGTACAGTCCCTGGTGATGTATTCCTGGATTTTACAGTCCCTGATGATGTATTCCTGGATTGTACAGTCCCTGGGGATGTATTCCTGGATTGTACAGTCCCTGGGGATGTATTCCTGGATTGTACAGTCCCTGGTGATGTATTCCTGGATTTTACAGTCCCTGATGATGTATTCCTGGATTGTACAGTCCCTGGGGATGTATTCCTGGATTGTACAGTCCCTGGGGATGTATTCCTGGATTGTACAGTCCCTGGGGATGTATTCCTGGATTGTACAGTCCCTGGGGATGTATTCCTGGATTGTACAGTCCCTGGTGATGCATTCCTGGATTGTACAGTCCCTGGGGATGTATTCCTGGATTGCACAGTCCCTGGTGATGTATTCAGGGATTGTACAGTCCCTGGGGATGTATTCCTGGATTGTACAGTCCCTGGTGATGTATTCAGGGATTGTACAGTCCCTGGTGATGTATTCAGGGATTGTACAGTCCCTGATGATGTATTCCTGGATTGTACAGTCCCTGGTGATGTATTCAGGGATTGTACAGTCCCTGGTGATGTATTCAGGGATTGTACAGTCCCTGGGGATGTATTCCTGGATTGTACAGTCCCTGGGGATGTATTCAGGGATTGTACAGTCCCTGGTGATGTATTCCTGGATTGTACAGTCCCTGGTGATGCATTCCTGGATTGTACAGTCCCTGGTGATGCATTCCTGGATTGTACAGTCCCTGCGGATGTATTCCTGGATTGTACAGTCCCTGGTGATGTATTCAGGGATTGTACAGTCCCTGGGGATGTATTCCTGGATTGTACAGTCCCTGGTGATGTATTCAGGGATTGTACAGTCCCTGGGGATGTATTCCTGGATTGTACAGTCCCTGGTGATGTATTCAGGGATTGTACAGTCCCTGGTGATGTATTCCTGGATTGTACAGTCTCTGGTGATGTATTCCTGGATTGTACAGTCCCTGGTGATGCATTCCTGGATTGTACAGTCCCTGGGGATGTATTCCTGGATTGTACAGTCCCTGGTGATGTATTCAGGGATTGTACAGTCCCTGGGGATGTATTCCTGGATTGTACAGTCCCTGGTGATGTATTCCTGGATTGTACAGTCCCTGGTGATGTATTCAGGGATTGTACAGTCCCTGGGGATATATTCCTGGATTGTACTGTCCCTGGTGATGCATTCCTGGATTGTACAATCCCTGGTGATGTATTCCTGGATTGAACAATCCCTGGGGATGTATTCCTGGATTGTACAGTCCCTGGTGATGTATTCAGGGATTGTACAGTCCCTGGTGATGTATTCCTGGATTGTACAGTCCCTGGTGATGCATTCCTGGATTGTACAGTCCCTGGTGATGTATTCATGGAGTGTACAGTCCCTGGTGATGTATTCAGGGATTGTACAGTCCCTGGTGATGTATTCCTGGATTGTACAGTCCCTGGTGATGTATTCAGGGATTGTACAGTCCCTGGTGATGTATTCCTGGATTGTACAGTCCCTGGTGATGTATTCCTGGATTGTACAGTCCCTGGTGATGCATTCCTGGATTGTACAGTCCCTGGGAATGTATTCCTGGATTGTAAAGTCCCTGGTGATGTATTCTTGGATTGTACAGTCCCTGGGGATGTATTCAGGGATTGTACAGTCCCTGGTGATGTATTCCTGGATTGTAAAGTCCCTGGTGATGTATTCTTGGATTGTACAGTCCCTGGGGATGTATTCCTGGATTGTACAGTCCCTGGTGATGCATTCCTGGATTGTACAGTCCCTGGTGATGTATTCAGGGATTGTACAGTCCCTGGTGATGTATTCCTGGATTGTACAGTCCCTGGTGATGTATTCCTGGATTGTAAAGTCCCTGGTGATGTATTCCTGGATTGTACAGTCCCTGGGGATGTATTCAGGGATTGTACAGTCCCTGGTGATGTATTCAGGGATTGTACAGTCCCTGGTGATGTATTCCTGGATTGTACAGTCCCTGGGGATGTATTCCTGGATTGTACAGTCCCTGGGGATGTATTCCTGGATTGTACAGTCCCTGGTGATGTATTCCTGGATTTTACAGTCCCTGATGATGTATTCCTGGATTGTACAGTCCCTGGGGATGTATTCCTGGATTGTACAGTCCCTGGGGATGTATTCCTGGATTGTACAGTCCCTGGTGATGTATTCCTGGATTTTACAGTCCCTGATGATGTATTCCTGGATTGTACAGTCCCTGGGGATGTATTCCTGGATTGTACAGTCCCTGGGGATGTATTCCTGGATTGTACAGTCCCTGGGGATGTATTCCTGGATTGTACAGTCCCTGGGGATGTATTCCTGGATTGTACAGTCCCTGGTGATGCATTCCTGGATTGTACAGTCCCTGGGGATGTATTCCTGGATTGCACAGTCCCTGGTGATGTATTCAGGGATTGTACAGTCCCTGGGGATGTATTCCTGGATTGTACAGTCCCTGGTGATGTATTCAGGGATTGTACAGTCCCTGGTGATGTATTCAGGGATTGTACAGTCCCTGATGATGTATTCCTGGATTGTACAGTCCCTGGTGATGTATTCAGGGATTGTACAGTCCCTGGTGATGTATTCAGGGATTGTACAGTCCCTGGGGATGTATTCCTGGATTGTACAGTCCCTGGGGATGTATTCAGGGATTGTACAGTCCCTGGTGATGTATTCCTGGATTGTACAGTCCCTGGTGATGCATTCCTGGATTGTACAGTCCCTGGTGATGCATTCCTGGATTGTACAGTCCCTGCGGATGTATTCCTGGATTGTACAGTCCCTGGTGATGTATTCAGGGATTGTACAGTCCCTGGGGATGTATTCCTGGATTGTACAGTCCCTGGTGATGTATTCAGGGATTGTACAGTCCCTGGGGATGTATTCCTGGATTGTACAGTCCCTGGTGATGTATTCAGGGATTGTACAGTCCCTGGTGATGTATTCCTGGATTGTACAGTCTCTGGTGATGTATTCCTGGATTGTACAGTCCCTGGTGATGCATTCCTGGATTGTACAGTCCCTGGGGATGTATTCCTGGATTGTACAGTCCCTGGTGATGTATTCAGGGATTGTACAGTCCCTGGGGATGTATTCCTGGATTGTACAGTCCCTGGTGATGTATTCCTGGATTGTACAGTCCCTGGTGATGTATTCAGGGATTGTACAGTCCCTGGGGATATATTCCTGGATTGTACTGTCCCTGGTGATGCATTCCTGGATTGTACAATCCCTGGTGATGTATTCCTGGATTGAACAATCCCTGGGGATGTATTCCTGGATTGTACAGTCCCTGGTGATGTATTCAGGGATTGTACAGTCCCTGGTGATGTATTCCTGGATTGTACAGTCCCTGGTGATGCATTCCTGGATTGTACAGTCCCTGGTGATGTATTCATGGAGTGTACAGTCCCTGGTGATGTATTCAGGGATTGTACAGTCCCTGGTGATGTATTCCTGGATTGTACAGTCCCTGGTGATGTATTCAGGGATTGTACAGTCCCTGGTGATGTATTCCTGGATTGTACAGTCCCTGGTGATGTATTCCTGGATTGTACAGTCCCTGGTGATGCATTCCTGGATTGTACAGTCCCTGGGAATGTATTCCTGGATTGTAAAGTCCCTGGTGATGTATTCTTGGATTGTACAGTCCCTGGGGATGTATTCAGGGATTGTACAGTCCCTGGTGATGTATTCCTGGATTGTAAAGTCCCTGGTGATGTATTCTTGGATTGTACAGTCCCTGGGGATGTATTCCTGGATTGTACAGTCCCTGGTGATGCATTCCTGGATTGTACAGTCCCTGGTGATGTATTCAGGGATTGTACAGTCCCTGGTGATGTATTCCTGGATTGTACAGTCCCTGGTGATGTATTCCTGGATTGTAAAGTCCCTGGTGATGTATTCCTGGATTGTACAGTCCCTGGGGATGTATTCAGTGATTGTACAGTCCCTGGTGATGTATTCCTGGATTGTACAGTCCCTGGGGATGTATTCAGGGATTGTACAGTCCCTGGGGATGTATTCAGGGATTGTACAGTCCCTGGTGATGTATTCCTGGATTGTACAGTCCCTGGGGATGTATTCCTGGATTGTACAGTCCCTGGTGATGCATTCCTGGATTGTACAGTCCCTGGTGATGTATTCAGGGATTGTACAGTGCCTGGTGATGTATTCCTGGATTGTACAGTCCCTGGTGATGTATTCCTGGATTGTACAGTCCCTGGTGATGTATTCCTGGATTGTACAGTCCCTGGTGATGTATTCAGGGATTGTACAGTCCCTGGTGATGTATTCCTGGATTGTACAGTCCCTGGTGATGTATTCCTGGATTGTACAGTCCCTGGTGATGCATTCCTGGATTGTACAGTCCCTGGTGATGCATTCCTGGATTGTACAGTCCCTGGTGATGTATTCCTGGATTGTACAGTCCCTGGGGATGTATTCAGGGATTGTACAGTCCCTGGTGATGCATTCCTGGATTGTAAAGTCCCTGGTGATGTATTCCTGGATTGTCCAGTCCCTGGTGATGTATTCAGGGATTGTACAGTCCCTGGTGATGTATTCCTGGATTGTACAGTCCCTGGTGATGTATTCAGGGATTGTACAGTCCCTGGTGATGTATTCCTGGATTGTACAGTCCCTGGTGATGTATTCCTGGATTGTACAGTCCCTGGTGATGCATTCCTGGATTGTACAGTCCCTGGTGATGCATTCCTGGATTGTACAGTCCCTGGTGATGTATTCCTGGATTGTACAGTCCCTGGGGATGTATTCAGGGATTGTACAGTCCCTGGTGATGTATTCCTGGATTGTACAGTCCCTGGTGATGCATTCCTGGATTGTACAGTCCCTGGTGATGTATTCCTGGATTGTACAGTCCCTGGTGATGTATTCAGGGATTGTACAGTCCCTGGGGATGTATTCTTGGATTGTACAGTCCCTGGTGATGTATTCCTGGATTGTACAGTCCCTGGGGATGTATTCCTGTATTGTACAGTCCCTGGTGATGTATTCTTGGATTGTAAAGTCCCTGGTGATGTATTCAGGGATTGTACAGTCCCTGGTGATGTATTCAGGGATTGTACAGTCCCTGGTGATGTATTCTTGGATTGTACAGTCCCTGGTGATGTATTCTTGGATTGTACAGTCCCTGGGGATGTATTCCTGGATTGTACAGTCCCTGGTGATGTATTCTTGGATTGTACAGTCCCTGGGGATGTATTCTTGGATTGTACAGTCCCTGGTGATGTATTCCTGGATTGTACAGTCCCTGGTGATGTATTATTGGATTGTACAGTCCCTGGGGATGTATTCTTGGATTGTACAGTCCCTGGTGATGTATTCTTGGATTGTACAGTCCCTGGGGATGTATTCTTGGATTGTACAGTCCCTGGTGATGTATTCAGGGATTGTACAGTCCCTGGTGATGTATTCCTGGATTGTACAGTCCCTGGTGATGTATTCCTGGATTGTACAGTCCCTGGTGATGTATTCTTGGATTGTACAGTCCCTGGTGATGTATTCCTGGATTGTACAGTCCCTGGTGATGTATTCTTGGATTGTACAGTCCCTGGGGATGTATTCCTGGATTGTACAGTCCCTGGTTATGTATTCTTGGATTGTACAGTCCCTGGTGATGTATTCCTGGATTGTACAGTCCCTGGTGATGTATTCTTGGATTGTACAGTCCCTGGGGATGTATTCTTGGATTGTACAGTCCCTGGTGATGTATTCTTGGATTGTACAATCCCTGGGGATGTATTCTTGGATTGTACAGTCCCAGGTGATGTATTCCTGGATTGTACAGTCCCTGAGGATGTATTCCTGGATTGTACAGTCCCTGGTGATGTATTCTTGGATTGTACAGTCCCTGGTGATGTATTCCTGGATTGTACAATCCCTGGTGATGTGTTCCTGGATTGTACAGTCCCTGGTGATGTATTCCTGGATTGTACAGTCCCTGGTGATGTATTCTTGGATTGTACAGTCCCTGGTGATGTATTCTTGGATTGTACAGTCCCTGGTGATGTATTCCTGGATTGTACCGTCCCTGGGGATGTATTCTTGGATTGTACAGTCCCTGGTGATGTATTCCTGGATTGTACAGTCCCTGGGGATGTATTCCTGGATTGTACAGTCCCTGGTGATGAATTTATGGTTTGTACAATCCCTGGTAATGTATTCAGGGATTGTACAGTCCCTGGTGATGTATTCCTGGATTGTACAGTCCCTGGGGATGTATTCAGGGATTGTACAGTCCCTGGTGATGTATTCCTGGATTGTACAGTCCCTGCTGATGTATTTAAGGATTCTACTGTCCCTGGTGATGTATTCCTGGATTGTACAGTCCCTGGTGATGTATTCCTGGATTGTACAATCCCTGGTAATGTATTCAGGGATTGTACAGTCCCTGGTGATGTATTCAGGAATTGTACAGTCCCTGGTGATGTATTCAGGAATTGTACAGTCCCTGGTGATGTATTCAGGGATTGTACAGTCCCTGGTGATGTATTCAGGAATTGTACAGTCCCTGGTGATGTATTCCTGGATTGTACAGTCCCTGTTGATGTATTCAGGGATTGTACAGTCCCTGGTGATTTATTCTTGGATTGTACAGTCCCTGGGGATGTATTCAGGGATTGTACAGTCCCTGGGGATGTATTCAGGAATTCTACAGTCCCTGGTGATTTATTCTTGGATTGTACAGTCCCTGGGGATGTATTCAGGGATTGTACAGTCCCTGGTGATGTATTCAGGGATTGTACAGTCCCTGGTTATGTATTCAGGAATTGTACAGTCCCTGGTGATGTATTCCTGGATTGTACAGTCCCTGTTGATGTATTCAGTGATTGTACAGTCCCTGGGGATGTATTCCTGGATTGTACAGTCCCTGGTGATGTATTCCTGGATTGTACAGTCCCTGGTGATGTATTCCTGGATTGTACAGTCCCTGGTGATGTATTCCTGGATTGTACAGTCCCTGCTGATGTATTCCTGGATTGTACAGTCCCTGGTGATGTATTCAGGGATTGTACAGTCCCTGCTGATGTATTCCTGGATTGTACAGTCCCTGGTGATGTATTCAGGGATTGTACAGTCCCTGGTGATGTATTCCTGGATTGTACAGTCCCTGGTGATGTATTCCTGTATTGTACAGTCCCTGGTGATGTATTCAGGGATTGTACAGTCCCCGGTGATGTATTCAGGGATTGTACAGTCCCTGATGATGTATTCCTGGATTGTACAGTCCCTGGTGATGTATTCAGGGATTGTACAGTCCCTGGTGATGTATTCCTGTATTTTACAGTACCTGGTGATGTATTCAGGGATTGTACAGTGACCGGTGATGTATTCAGGGATTGTACAGTCCCTGATGATGTATTCCTGGATTGTACAGTCCCTGGTGATGTATTCAGGGATTGTACAGTCCCTGGTGATGTATTCCTGTATTGTACAGTCCCTGGTGATGTATTCCTGGATTGTACAGTCCCTGGGGATGTATTCCTGCATTGTACAGTCCCTGGTGATGTATTCAGGGATTGTACAGTCCCTGGGGATGTATTCCTGGATTGTACAGTCCCTGGTGATGTATTCAGGGATTGTACATTCCCTGGGGATGTATTCCTGGATTGTACAGTCACTGGTGATGTATTCAGGGATTGTACAGTCCCAGGGGATGTATTCCTGGATTGTACAGTCCCTGGTGATGTATTCAGGGATTGTACAGTCACTGGTGATGTATTCAGGGATTGTACAGTCCCTGGTGATGCATTGCTAGAATGTAAAGTCCCTGGTGATGTATTCAGGGATTGTACATTCCCTGGGGATGTATTCAGGGATTGTACAGTCCCTGGTGATGCATTGCTAGAATGTAAAGTCCCTGGTGATGTATTCAGGGATTGTACAGTCCCTGGGGATGTATTCAGGGATTGTACAGTCCCTGGTGATGCATTGCTAGAATGTAAAGTCCCTGGTGATGTATTCAGGGATTGTACAGTCCCTGGTGATGTATTCAGGGATTGTACAGTCCCTGGTGATGTATTCAGGGATTGTACAGTCCCTGGTGATGTATTCCTGGATTGTACAGTCCCTGTTGATGTATTCAGGGATTGTACAGTCCCTGGTGAATTATTCTTGGATTGTACAGTCCCTGGTGATGTATTCCTGGATTGTACAGTCCCTTGTGATGTATTCAGGGATTGTACAGTCCCTGGTGATGTATTCCTGGATTGTACAGTCCCTGGTGATGTATTCCTGGATTGTACAGTCCCTGGTGATGTATTCAGGGATTGTACAGTCCCTGGTGATGTATTCCTGGATTGTACAGTCCCTGGTGATGTATTCCTGGATTGTACAGTCCCTGGTGATGTATTCCTGGATTGTACAGTCCCTGGTGATGTATTCCTGGATTGTACAGTCCCTGGGGATGTATTCCTGGATTGTACAGTCCCTGGGGATGTATTCCTGGATTGTACAGTCCCTAGTGATCTTTTCCTGGATTGTACAATCCCTGGTGATGTATTCCTGGATTGTACAGTCCCTGGTGATGTATTCAGGGATTGTACAGTCCCTGGGGATGTATTCCTGGATTGTACAGTCCCTGGTGATGTATTCAGGGATTGTACAGTCCCTGGTGATGTATTCAGGGATTGTGCAGTCCCTGGTGATGTATTCAGGGATTGTACAGTCCCTGGTGATGTATTCCTGGATTGTACAGTCCCTGGTGATGTATTCCTGGATTGTACAGTCCCTGAGGATGTATTCAGGGATTGTACAGTCCCTGGTGATGTATTCAGGGATTGTACAGTCCCTGGTGATGTATTCAGGGATTGTACAGTCCCTGGTGATGGATTCCTGGATTGTACAGTCCCTGGTGATGTATTCAGGGATTGTACAGTCCCTGGTGATGTATTCAGGGATTGTACAGTCCCTGGTGATGTATTCCTGGATTGTACAGTCCCTGGTGATGTATTCCTGGATTGTACAGTCCCTGGAGATGTATTCAGGGATTGTACAGTCCCTGGGGATGTATTCCTGGATTGTACAGTCCCTGGTGATGTATTCCTGGATTGAACAGTCCCTGGGGATGTATTCCTGGATTGTACAGTCCCTGGTGATGCATTCCTGGATTGTACAGTCCCTGGTGATGTATTCCTGGATTGTACAGTCCCTGGTGATGTATTCAGGGATTGTACAGTCCCTGGTGATGTATTCCTGGATTGTACAGTCCCTGGTGATGTATTCCTGGATTGTACAGTCCCTGGTGATGTATTCCTGGATTGTACAGTCCCTGGTGATGTATTCAGTGATTGTACAGTCCCTGGTGATGTATTCAGTGATTGTACAGTCCCTGGTGATGTATTCCTGGATTGTACAGTCCCTGGTGATGTATTCAGTGATTGTACAGTCCCTGGTGATGTATTCCTGGATTGTACAGTCCCTGGTGATGTATTCAGGGATTGTACAGTCCCTGGTGATGTATTCAGTGATTGTACAGTCCCTGGTGATGTATTCCTGGATTGTACAGTCCCTGGTGATGTATTCAGTGATTGTACAGTCCCTGGTGATGTATTCCTGGATTGTACAGTCCCTGGTGATGTATTCAGGGATTGTACAGTCCCTGGTGATGTATTCAGTGATTGTACATTCCCTGGTGATGTATTCAGGGATTGTACAGTCCCTGGTGATGTATTCCTGGATTGTACAGTCCCTGGTGATGTATTCAGGGATTGTACAGTCCCTGGTGATGTATTCAGTGATTGTACAGTCCCTGGTGATGTATTCAGGGATTGTACAGTCCCTGGTGATGTATTCCTGGATTGTACAGTCCCTGGTGATGTATTCAGGGATTGTACAGTCCCTGGTGATGTATTCCTGGATTGTACAGTCCCTGGTAATGTATTCCTGGATTGTACAGTCCCTGGTGATGTATTCAGGGATTGTACAGTCCCTGGGGATGTATTCAGGGATTGTACAGTCCCTGGGGATGTATTCCTGGATTGTACAGTCCCTGGGGATGTATTCCTGGATTGTACAGTCCCTGGTGATGTATTCAGTGATTGTACAGTCCCTGGTGATGTATTCCTGGATTGTACAGTCCCTGAGGATGTATTCCTGGATTGTACAATCCCTGGTGATGTATTCAGGGATTGTACAGTCCCTGGTGATGTATTCAGGGATTGTACAGTCCCTGGTGATGTATTCCTGGATTGTACAGTCCCTGGTGATGTATTCCTGGATTGTACAATCCCTGGTGATGTATTCAGGGATTGTACAGTCCCTGGTGATGTATTCCTGGATTGTACAGTCCCTGGTGATGTATTCAGTGATTGAACAGTCCCTGGTGATGTATTCCTGGATTGTACAGTCCCTGAGGATGTATTCCTGGATTGTACAGTCCCTGGTGATGTATTCCTGGATTGTACAGTCCCTGGTGATGTATTCCTGGATTGTACAGTCCCTGGTGATGTATTCCTGGATTGTACAGTCCCTGAGGATGTATTCCTGGATTGTACAGTCCCTGGTGATGTATTCCTGGATTGTACAGTCCCTGGTGATGTATTCCTGGATTGTACAGTCCCTGGTGATGTATTCCTGGATTGTACAGTCCCTGGTGATGTATTCAGGGATTGTACAGTCCCTGGGGATGTATTCCTGGATTGTACAGTCCCTGGGGATGTATTCCTGGATTGTACAGTCCCTGGGGATGTATTCCTGGATTGTACAGTCCCTGGGGATGTATTCCTGGATTGTACAGTCCCTGGTGATGTATTCAGGGATTGTACAGTCCCTGGTATCTATGGGCTCTCTCGTGGAGTCTCTCTGAAGTTTATCAATACTGATCCTGGGATGTTACTATCTTATTATTGATGTGTTGCAGCAAGAAAATAGTCCCAAAATGGAGGAGTCTGTCGTTAAATGGGATGCCACTTGGTATATTGAGTTTCAGGCATTTCTGAATTAAAAAATGGTCAGTGTCAGGTTCCCAAACCGTCACTCACAGATGGCACGTTTTTTTCTCATTAATTTAACTAACATTAAATAAATTTGAGCTTCCACTGGAGGCTAGAGGGAGCCGACCTCTGAACTCTGGGATGATGAATTTCGGAGTGGATTTTGGGTTTTGAAGACGCTTCCCGGTTAAAGTTTGAGTTCTTATGTGTGTTCCCCTGCCTCTCGCTCGATCTGCTTGTTTACCAGGGGCGGGGCTGCAGGATTGTCCCATCAGCTCTCGGAGAGATAGGCATCGTTCAGCTCCTCTCATCTCTCTTTCGTTCCTCGTCAGGAACCTTTCACTGTTACCCTGAGCCAGCTGAGGGAGGAGAGGGGAGGAGAGCTTGAAAATGACACCAGTGCTTGCTCTGGGGCGTAGCTTTCCCATCTTTAGCCAAGGCTCGGTTGTCCCTTCGGTTGTATTGAATGTGAGAGGATGCTGAGGGGCAGTAGCAGTGATCTCTGAGAGTGAAATCTTGTTGATAAACCCTTGTAGTGACCGCCCGCAGTATCGGCAGAGCTGACCACAGGACGTGTCTTTAAAGTACATAAGTTGAATGCGTTTCAGACAAGTCCAGCGGCAGCAGAGGGACTGGGAACAGTTCCAGGCCAGAGGCCTGTTTGTTTCCTGAATGACTCACAGGCTCTCCCTGGTCCTCTATATTTGGGCTTGTCCAGTCACAATCTGCTGAGATTCCTCACTCCTTTCAGCTCTTGGTTTCAGCCCGGGAGAGACGATAAAAACGGGCATCATGAACCCCGGGGGTGGGCGTGGAGGTTTGGGGTCCGTGTGTAACCTTTGCTGAGAGTTAATGCAGCGAGAATCACAGCGGCATCACCGCATGACCCTGGTAACAGTGCCCCATGACCCTGGTAACAGTGCCCCATGACCCTGGAAACAATGCCCCATGACCCTGGTAACAGTGCCCCATGACCCTGGTAACAGTGCCCCATGACCCTGGTAACAATGCCCCATGACCCTGGTAACAGTGCCCCATGACCCTGGTAACAGTGCCCCATGAGCCTGGTAACAGTGCCCCATGAGCCTGGTAACAGTGCCCCATGACCCTGGAAACAATGCCCCATGACCCTGGTAACAGTGCCCCATGACCCTGGTAACAGTGCCCCATGACCCTGGTAACAGTGCCCCATGACCCTGGTAACAATGCCCCATGACCCTGCTAACAGTGCCCCACGACCCTGTTAACAATGCCCTATGACCCTGGTAACAGTGCCCCATGACCCTGGTAACAGTGCCCCATGACCCTGGTAACGGTGCCCCATGACCCTGGTAACAATGCCCCATGACCCTGGTAACAGTGCCCCATTACCCTGGTAACAGTGCCCCATGACCCTGGTAACAATGCCCCATGACCCTGGTAACAATGCCCCATGACCCTGGTAACAGTGCCCCATGACCCTGGTAACAATGCCCCATGACCCTGGAAACAGTGCCCCATGACCCTGGTAACAATGCCCCATGACCCTGGAAACAGTGCCCCATGACCCTGGTAACAATGCCCCATGACCCTGGAAACAATGCCCCATGACCCTGGTAACAATGCCCCATGACCCTGGTAACAGTGCCCCATGACCCTGGTAACAGTGCCCCATGACCCTGGAAACAATGCCCCATGACCCTGGAAACAATGCCCCATGACTCTGGTAACAATGCCCCATGACCCTGGTAACAGTGCCCCATGACCCTGGTAACAGTGCCCCATGACCCTGGTAACAGTGCCCCATGACCCTGGTAACAGTGCCCCATGACCCTGGTAACAGTGCCCCATGACCCTGGTAACAATGCCCCATGACCCTGGTAACAGTGCCCCATGACCCTGGTAACAGTGCCCCATGACCCTGGTAACAGTGCCCCATGACCCTGGTAAGAGTGCTGGCTGACCTCCCGGGCATTGCTCGCAGTAGGCTGCCCCATCACCTCTAGGCCCTAAGGTGTAATTACTGGGCCTTCTCTGACTGCTCTGAACAGAGGTCACGATGGCCCCCGGTGATCTGCAGCCGTCCTTGGTCACTGCGGGTGGGTGTGCCGAAACTCGTATATCCAGCCGATGGCAAGTTGTGACCTGTGGTAACCCAGCAGAAACCGAGCCCCAGGCTTCCGACGGAGGGACAGGCCATGAACTTTCTTGCAGAGAGAGAAAGAAGGGAGAGACAAGGGAAAAGGACAGTATCGATACCATGGTCACAGGACACAGTCCAGAGTTGAAATGCCGGTGCTGAGTTATGCTGTTCCTGTGAGTCTCTGTGCAGTGAGTTTACAATCTGGGCCTACTCACCAGGGCAGGTATTGAGCAGACCCTGTGCCATTACCCATGGTGGGGGAGGGGGGGGGTTTGAGGGCAGAGCGGGGCAAGTTAAACAAAAAAACAGACTTGCATTTATATAGAACCATCTCATATTTCTCAAACAACTCAGAGCTTGAAGAGCAGTCACTGCTGTCTTGGCAAATGCAGAAGCCTGTTTGTGCACATCAAGGTCCCTCAAGTCGGAGGGAGATGTACAAGTGGTCAGTCCGTTTTTGGTGAGCTTTGCTCAAGGGGTGAATGTTAGCCGAGGGCAACAGGAGAATGCCTGTGGGAACTTCAGCCTCCCCCTGAACCTTCAGAGCAGTAATGGATCATCAACACTGCACTCCCTCCCTCTGTACTGCACCGTCCCATCAACCTCCAGCTCTCGAGCGGGGCTTGAGAGGTGGGAGGGCAGGGGAAGGAAAAGGATAGAGAGAGACCAACAATATACTGATCTGTGTTCAAAAAGCAAAATAGTGCAGGTAAATTCTGAAACTTTACAGCAAATTAAGTATTTTTTTTGACGTGTAGTCACTGTTGTAATGTGGGAATCACAGCAGCCAATTTTGCACACAGCAAGGACCCACAAACAGCAATGAGATAATGAGCAGGTAATGAGTTTTTAGTGGTGTTGGTTGAGGGATAAATATTGACCAGGACACCAGGAGAATTCCCCTGCTCCTCTTTCAAATAGTCTCAAGTGCCTAGGTGGAAGACGGGAGATGGGGTTTAGTGGTAGAAGTGATGTTATCATGAGACAATAGGGGACATAGAGAGAAATCACAGAAACAGAAGACGTAGCTGAGACCCAGAGAGTGTGTGAAAGGTTATAGAGGGGGGGACAGGCAGGTAGAATGGGAAATATGAACAACTGGCAAAGTGGAGCAGGTCAGTAGAAGAGAGGAGCAGGTGAAGAGCAGGGGTGGAGACCACCTCACCAGCACCACGTTCGGACAGTGGCAGTGCCCACCCCAACCTGCTCCGTACCCTCAACCCCAGAAATGCCAGTACACCCATCCCAAATTGCCAGCACCTCATCCCAGAGAGAAAAAGGGAGCTATAACTGAGGTTTGAGGTTGTTCGAGTCATATTCCCTGAGGCAAAGCTTCCAATACGCCAACAACCCTCGGTGATTTCTCCCACCTGACAGCGATCATTTTAAATAGATGAGCCCTCGTCATTGATGCAGGAAATAGTCTGTCCCAATTCACTCTATCGAAACTCCTCATCATTTTCAAAACCTCCACTTCATTTCCTCTTAGCCTTCGCTGCTTAAATGGAAATGGTCCAAGAACTTCGACAACACAGTGGGGGGATTACCCTCTGTGATCCTGTCCAAATGTGTGTGTGAGAGGATGATGTGTTTTATACAGGACTGTGTGGGTGTGTTTTATAAAGGACTATGGGTGTGTGTTTTATAAAGGACTGTGGGTGTGTGTTTTATACAGGACCGTGGGTGTGTGTTTTATAAAGGACTGTGGGTGTGTGTTTTATACAGGACTGTGTGGGTGTGTTTTATACAGGACTGTGTGGGTGTGTTTTATACAGGACTGTGTGGGTGTGTTTTATAAAGGACTGTGGGTGTGTGTTTTATAAAGGACTGTGGGTGTGTGTTTTATAAAGGACTGTGGGTGTGTGTTTTATAAAGGACTGTGGGTGTGTGTTTTATACAGGACTGTGTGGGTGTGTTTTATAAAGGACTGTGGGTGTGTGTTTTATAAAGGACTGTGGGTGTGTGTTTTATAAAGGACTGTGGGTGTGTGTTTTATAAAGGACTGTGGGTGTGTGTTTTATAAAGGACTGTGGGTGTGTGTTTTATAAAGGACTGTGGGTGTGTGTTTTATACAGGACTGTGTGGGTGTGTTTTATAAAGGACGGTGTGGGTGTGTTTTATAAAGGACTGTGGGTGTGTGTTTTATACAGGACTGTGGGTGTGTGTTTTATAAAGGACTGTGGGTGTGTGTTTTATAAAGGACTGTGTGGGTGTGTTTTATACAGGACTGTGGGTGTGTGTTTTATAAAGGACTGTGGGTGTGTGTTTTATAAAGGACTGTGTGGGTGTGTTTTATAAAGGACTGTGGGTGTGTGTTTTATAAAGGACTGTGTGGGTGTGTTTTATAAAGGACAGTGGGTGTGTGTTTTATAAAGGACTGTGGGTGTGTGTTTTATAAAGGACTGTGGGTGTGTGTTTTATAAAGGACTGTGGGTGTGTGTTTTATACAGGACTGTGTGGGTGTGTTTTATACAGGACTGTGTGGGTGTGTTTTATACAGGACTGTGTGGGTGTGTTTTATAAAGGACTGTGGGTGTGTGTTTTATAAAGGACTGTGGGTGTGTGTTTTATAAAGGACTGTGGGTGTGTGTTTTATAAAGGACTGTGGGTGTGTGTTTTATACAGGACTGTGTGGGTGTGTTTTATAAAGGACGGTGTGGGTGTGTTTTATAAAGGACTGTGGGTGTGTGTTTTATAAAGGACTGTGTGGGTGTGTTTTATAAAGGACTGTGTGGGTGTGTTTTATAAAGGACTGTGGGTGTGTGTTTTATAAAGGACTGTGTGGGTGTGTTTTATACAGGACTGTGGGTGTGTGTTTTATAAAGGACTGTGGGTGTGTGTTTTATAAAGGACTGTGTGGGTGTGTTTTATAAAGGACTGTGGGTGTGTGTTTTATAAAGGACTGTGTGGGTGTGTTTTATAAAGGACAGTGGGTGTGTGTTTTATAAAGGACTGTGGGTGTGTGTTTTATAAAGGACTGTGGGTGTGTGTTTTATAAAGGACTGTGGGTGTGTGTTTTATAAAGGACTGTGTGGGTGTGTTTTATAAAGGACTGTGTGGGTGTGTTTTATAAAGGACTGTGGGTGTGTGTTTTATAAAGGACTGTGTGGGTGTGTTTTATACAGGACTGTGGGTGTGTGTTTTATAAAGGACTGTGGGTGTGTGTTTTATAAAGGACTGTGTGGGTGTGTTTTATAAAGGACTGTGGGTGTGTGTTTTATAAAGGACTGTGTGGGTGTGTTTTATAAAGGACTGTGGGTGTGTGTTTTATAAAGGACTGTGTGGGTGTGTTTTATAAAGGACTGTGGGTGTGTGTTTTATAAAGGACTGTGGGTGTGTGTTTTATAAAGGACTGTGTGGGTGTGTTTTATAAAGGACTGTGGGTGTGTGTTTTATAAAGGACAGTGGGTGTGTGTTTTATAAAGGACTGTGGGTGTGTGTTTTATAAAGGACAGTGGGTGTGTGTTTTATAAAGGACTGTGGGTGTGTGTTTTATAAAGGACTGTGTGGGTGTGTTTTATAAAGGACTGTGGGTGTGTGTTTTATAAAGGACTGTGTGGGTGTGTTTTATAAAGGACTGTGGGTGTGTGTTTTATAAAGGACAGTGGGTGTGTGTTTTATAAAGGACTGTGGGTGTGTGTTTTATAAAGGACTGTGGGTGTGTGTTTTATACAGGACTGTGTGGGTGTGTTTTATAAAGGACTGTGGGTGTGTGTTTTATACAGGACTGTGTGGGTGTGTTTTATAAAGGACTGTGGGTGTGTGTTTTATACAGGACTGTGTGGGTGTGTTTTATAAAGGACTGTGGGTGTGTGTTTTATACAGGACTGTGGGTGTGTGTTTTATAAAGGACTGTGGGTGTGTGTTTTATAAAGGACTGTGGGTGTGTGTTTTATAAAGGACTGTGGGTGTGTGTTTTATAAAGGACTGTGGGTGTGTGTTTTATAAAGGACTGTGGGTGTGTGTTTTATACAGGACTGTGTGGGTGTGTTTTATAAAGGACTGTGGGTGTGAGTTTTATAAAGGACTGTGGGTGTGTGTTTTATAAAGGACTGTGGGTGTGAGTTTTATAAAGGACTGTGGGTGTGTGTTTTATAAAGGACTGTGGGTGTGTGTTTTATAAAGGACTGTGGGTGTGTGTTTTATAAAGGACTGTGTGGGTGTGTTTTATAAAGGACTGTGTGGGTGTGTTTTATAAAGGACTGTCGGTGTGTGTTTTATAAAGGACTGTGGGTGTGTGTTTTATACAGGACTGTGTGGGTGTGTTTTATAAAGGACTGTGTGGGTGTGTTTTATAAAGGACTGTGGGTGTGTGTTTTATAAAGGACTGTGTGGGTGTGTTTTATACAGGACTGTGGGTGTGTGTTTTATAAAGGACTGTGGGTGTGTGTTTTATAAAGGACTGTGTGGGTGTGTTTTATAAAGGACTGTGGGTGTGTGTTTTATAAAGGACTGTGTGGGTGTGTTTTATAAAGGACTGTGTGGGTGTGTTTTATAAAGGACTGTGGGTGTGTGTTTTATAAAGGACTGTGGGTGTGTGTTTTATAAAGGACTGTGGGTGTGTGTTTTATAAAGGACTGTGGGTGTGTGTTTTATAAAGGACTGTGGGTGTGTGTTTTATAAAGGACTGTGGGTGTGTGTTTTATACAAGACTGTGTGGGTGTGTTTTATAAAGGACTGTGGGTGTGTGTTTTATACAGGACTGTGTGGGTGTGTTTTATAAAGGACTGTGGGTGTGTGTTTTATACAGGACTGTGTGGGTGTGTTTTATAAAGGACTGTGGGTGTGTGTTTTATACAGGACTGTGTGGGTGTGTTTTATAAAGGACTGTGGGTGTGTGTTTTATACAGGACTGTGGGTGTGTGTTTTATACAGGACTGTGTGGGTGTGTTTTATAAAGGACTGTGGGTGTGTGTTTATTACAGGACTGTGTGGGTGTGATTTATAAAGGACTGTGGGTGTGTGTTTTATAAAGGACTGTGGGTCTGTGTTTTATAAAGGACTGTGTGGGTGTGTTTTATAAAGGACTGTGGGTGTGTGTTTTATAAAGGACTGTGGGTGTGTGTTTTATAAAGGACTGTGGGTGTGTGTTTTATAAAGGACTGTGGGTGTGTGTTTTATAAAGGACTGTGGGTGTGTGTTTTATACAGGACTGTGTGGGTGTGTTTTATAAAGGACTGTGGGTGTGTGTTTTATACAGGACTGTGTGGGTGTGTTTTATAAAGGACTGTGGGTGTGTGTTTTATACAGGACTGTGTGGGTGTGTTTTATAAAGGACTGTGGGTGTGTGTTTTATACAGGACTGTGTGGGTGTATTTTATAAAGGACTGTGGGTGTGTGTTTTATACAGGACTGTGTGGGTGTGTTTTATAAAGGACTGTGGGTGTGTGTTTTATACAGGACTGTGTGGGTGTGTTTTATAAAGGACTGTGGGTGTGTGTTTTATACAGGACTGTGTGGGTGTGTTTTATAAAGGACTGTGGGTGTGTGTTTTATACAGGACTGTGTGGGTGTGTTTTATAAAGGACTGTGGGTGTGTGTTTATTACAGGACTGTGTGGGTGTGATTTATAAAGGACTGAGTCATAGAGTCATAGAGTTATACAGCACGGATAGAGGCCCTTCGGCCCATCGTGTCCGCGCCGGCCATCAGCCCTGTCTACTCTAATCCCATATTCCAGCATTTGGTCCGTAGCCTTGTATGCTATGGCATTTCAAGTGCTCATCCAAATGCTTCTTGAATGTTGTGAGGGTTCCTGCCTCCACAACCCTTTCAGACAGTGAGTTCCAGACTCCAACCACCCTCTGGGTGAAAAAGTTCTTTCTCAAATCCCCTCTAAACCTCCCGCCTTTTACCTTGAATCAATGTCCCCTTGTTATAGAACCCTCAACGAAGGGAAAAAGCTCCTTAGTATCCATCCTATCTGTGCCCCTCATAATTTTGTACACCTCAATCATGTCCCCCCTCAGCCTCCTCTGCTCCAAGGGAAAAAAAACCAATCTTCCCAGTCTCTCTTCATAGCTGAAGCGCTCCAGCCCTGGTAACATCCTGGTGAATCTCCTCTGCACCCTCTCCAAAGCGATCACATCCTTCCTGTAGTGTGGCGACCAGAACTGCACACAGTACTCCAGCTGTGGCCTAACCAGTGTTTTATACAGCTCCATCATAACCTCCTTGCTCTTATATTCTATGCCTCGGCTAATAAAGGCAAGTATCCCATATGCCTTCTTTACCACCTTACCTACCTGTTCCGCTGCCTTCAGGGATCTGTGAACTTGCACACCAAGATCCCTCTGACCCTCTGTCTTGCCTAGGGTCCTCCCATTCATTGTGTATTCCCTTGCCTTGTTAGTCCCTCCAAAGTGCATCACCTCGCACTTTTCCGGGTTAAATTCCATTTGCCACTGTTCCGCCCATCTGACCAACCCATCTATATCGTCCTGCAGACTGAGGCTATCCTCCTCGCTATTTACCACCCTACCAATTTTTGTATCATCAGCGAACTTACTGATCATACCTTTTACATTCATATCCAAGTCATTAATGTAGACCACAAACAGCAAGGGACCCAGCACCGATCCCTGTGGTACCCCACTGGCCACAGGCTTCCAGTCACAAAAACAACCTTCGACCATCACCCTCTGCCTTCTGCCACTAAGCCAGTTTTGTATCCAAAGTGCCAAGGCACCCTGGATTCCATGGGCTCGTACCTTCTTGACCAGTCTCCTGTGTGGGACTTTATCGAAGGCCTTACTGAAATCCATGTATACCACATCCACTGCGTTACCCTCATCCACACGCCTAGTCACCCCCTCAAAAAATTCAATCAAATTAGTCAGACATGATCTTCCCTTGACAAAGCCATGTTGACTATCCCTGATTAATCCTTGCTTCTCCAAGTGGAGACTAATTTTGTCCTTCAGAATTTTTTCCAATAATTTTCCTACCACTGATGTTAGGCTCACTGGCCTGTAGTTCCCCGGTTTTTCCCTACTCCCCTTCTTGAATAATGGTATTACATTAGCGGTTCTCCAGTCCTCTGGCACATCCCCTGTGGCCAGAGAGGTTCTGAATATATGTGTCAGAGCCCCCGCAATCTCCTCCTTTGCCTCACACAGTAGCCTGGGATACATTTAGTCCGGGCCTGGGGATTTATCCATTTTTAGGCCTGCTAAAACCGCCAATACCTCCTCCCGCTCGATGTTAATATGTTCGAGTATATCACAGTCCCCCTGCCGTATTTTTATGTCTACATCGTCCTTCTCCATAGTGAAAACAGATGCAAAAAATTCATTTAGAACCCCTCCTACATCTGCCGGCTCCACACACAGATTGCCATTTTTGTCCCTAATGGGCCCTATTTTTTCCCTAGTCATCCTCTTACCCTTAATATACTTATAAAACATCTTAGGATTTTCCTTTATTTTGCTCGCCAGTGTTATTTCATGGCCCCTCCTTGATCTCCTAATTTCTTTTTTAAGTATCCCCCTGCACTTTTTGTACTCCTCTAGGGCTTCCTCCATCTTTAGCCTTTTGTATCTGCCAAAAGCCTTCCTTTTTTTCCTAATCCATTCTCGTATATCCCCTGACATCCAAGGTTCCCTGGAGTTCTTGGAACCACCCTTGACCTTTACGGGAACATGTTGCCATTGTATGGTCTCAATCTCCCTTCTGAAAGACTCCCATTGCTCCGATGCGGATTTTCCTACAAGCAGCTGATCCCAGTCCATTTTGGCCAGATCCTGCCTTATCCTATTAAAATCGGCCTTCCCCCAATTTAGAACCTTTATTTCCGGCCCCTCCCTGTCCTTTTCCATGACCACCTTAAATCTCACCGAATTATGGTCACTGTCACCAAAGTGCTCACCTACTAGCACTTCTTCCACTTGGCCGGCCACATTCCCTAGAATTAGGTCCAGTACCGCCCCCTCTCTTGTAGGACTTTCTACATGCTGGCTCAAAAAGCTCTCCTGGATGCACGTTAAGAATTTTGTACCCTCTAAGCCTTTTACACTCTGAGTATCCCAGTTAATATTGGGGAAGTTGAAATCCCCCACTATTATTACCCTATTATTTGCACAATTTTCTGAGATTTGCCTACATATCTGTTCCTCTATCTCCCCCTGACTGTTTGGGGGCCTATAGTACACTCCCATCAAAGTGCTTGCCCCCTTTTTGTTTTTAAGCTCCACCCATATGGCCTCATTAGAGGAACCTGCTAATATATCATCCCTCCTTATGGCAGTAATTGATTCTTTAATTAATATTGCGACCCCCCCTCCTCTTATACCTCCCCCTCTGTCTCGCCTGAAGGTTCTGTACCCCGGAATATTGAGCTGCCAGTCTTGCCCCTCCCTCAACCATGTCTCTGTGACAGCAATAATATCATACTCCCATGTGTTTATCAACACCTTCAGTTCATCCACCTTATTCGCAAGACTCCTTGCATTAAAATAGATGCCATCCAGCCTTGCCCTCACATATTTGCCCTGTCTTCCAAGCTGACTTGTTCTTTTCTCTATATTTGGCTGCACATCACCCCCTATTGTAGCTCCACTCTGTATCCCATCCCCCTGCCAAGTTAGTTTAAACCCCCCCGAACAGTGCTCGCAAACCTCCCCGCAAGGATATTTGTCCCGCTCTGGTTCAGGTGCAACCCGTCCGACTTGTACAAGTCCCACCTTCCCCAGAAGCAGGCCCAGTGATCCAGGAAACTGAAACCCTCCCTCCTGCACCAACTCTTTAGCCACGCATTCATCTGTTCTATCCTCCTATTTCTATACTCACTAGCCCGTGGCACTGGGAGTAATCCAGAGATTACAACCTTTGAGGTCCTGCTCTTTAATCTGCTACCTAGCTCCCTAAATTCTTGATGCAGGACCTCATCTCCCTTCCTACCTATGTCGTTGGTCCCAATGTGGACCACGACCTCTGCCTGCTCACCCTCCCCCTTGAGAATGCCCTGAAGCCGCTCAGTGACTGTGGGTGTGTGTTTTATACAGGACTGTGGGTGTGTGTTTTATAAAGGACTGTGGGTGTGTGTTTTATACAGGACTGTGGGTGTGTGTTTTATAAAGGACTGTGGGTGTGTGTTTTATAAAGGACTGGGTGTGTGTTTTATACAGGACTGTGTGGGTGTGTTTTATAAAGGACTGTGGGTGTGTGTTTTATAAAGGACTGTGGGTGTGTGTTATAAAGGACTGTGTGTGTGTGTTATAAAGGACTGTGTGTGTGTTATAAAGGACTGTGTGTTATAAAGGACTGTGTGTGTGTTATAAAGGACTGTGAATTATAAAGGACTGTGTGTGTGTGTGTTATAAAGGACTGTGTGTGTGTGTTATAAAGGACTGTGTGTGTGTGTTATAAAGGACTGTGTGTGTGTGTTTTAAAGGACTGTGTGTGTGTGTGTTATAAAGGACTGTGTGTGTGTGTTATAAAGGACTGTGTGTGTGTGTTTTAAAGGACTGTGTGTGTGTGTGTTATAAAGGACTGTGTGTGTGTGTGTTATAAAGGACTGTGTGTGTGTGTTATAAAGGACTGTGTGTGTGTGTTTTAAAGGACTGTGTGTGTGTGTGTTATAAAGGACTGTGTGTGTGTGTTATAAAGGACTGTGTGTGTGTGTTATAAAGGACTGTGTGTGTGTTTTAAAGGACTGTGTGTGTGTGTTATAAAGGACTGTGTGTGTGTGTGTTATAAAGGACTGTGTGTGTGTGTTTTAAAGGATTGTGTGTGTGTGTTTTAAAGGACTGTGTGTGTGTGTGTTATAAAGGACTGTGTGTGTGTGTTATAAAGGACTGTGTGTGTGTGTTATAAAGGACTGTGTGTGTGTGTTGTAAAGGATTGTGTGTGTGTGTGTTATAAAGGACTGTGTGTGTGTTTTAAAGGACTGTGTGTGTGTTTTAAAGGACTGTGTGTGTGTGTTATAAAGGATTGTGTGTGTGTGTGTTATAAAGGACTGTGTGTGTGTTTTAAAGGACTGTGTGTGTGTTTTAAAGGACTGTGTGTGTGTGTTATAAAGGATTGTGTGTGTGTGTGTTATAAAGGACTGTGTGTGTGTTTTAAAGGACTGTGTGTGTGTGTTTTAAAGGACTGTGTGTGTGTGTTTTAAAGGACTGTGTGTGCGTTTTAAAGGACTGTGTGTGTGTGTTATAAAGGACTGTGTGAGTGTGTTATAAAGGATTGTGTGTGTGTGTTATAAAGGATTGTGTGTGTGTGTGTTATAAAGGACTGTGTGTGTGTTTTAAAGGACTGTGTGTGTGTGTTATAAAGGATTGTGTGTGTGTGTGTTATAAAGGATTGTGTGTGTGTGTTATAAAGGATTGTGTGTGTGTGTTATAAAGGATTGTGTGTGTGTGTTATAAAGGATTGTGTGTGTGTGTGTTATAAAGGATTGTGTGTGTGTGTTATAAAGGATTGTGTGTGTGTGTGTTATAAAGGATTGTGTGTGTGTGTGTTATAAAGGACTGTGTGTGTGTGTTATAAAGGATTGTGTGTGTGTGTGTTATAAAGGACTGTGTGTGTGTGTTATAAAGGACTGTGTGTGTGTGTGTTATAAAGGATTGTGTGTGTGTTTTAAAGGACTGTGTGTGTGTGTTATAAAGGATTGTGTGTGTGTTTTAAAGGACTGTGTGTGTGTGTTATAAAGGATTGTGTGTGTGTGTGTTATAAAGGACTGTGTGTGTGTGTTATAAAGGACTGTGTGTGTGTGTTTTAAAGGACTGTGTGTGTGTGTTTTAAAGGACTGTGTGTGTGTGTGTTATAAAGGACTGTGTGTGTGTGTTATAAAGGATTGTGTGTGTGTGTGTTATAAAGGACTGTGTGTGTGTGTTTTAAAGGACTGTGTGTGTGTGTTTTAAAGGACTGTGTGTGTGTGTGTTTTAAAGGACTGTGTGTGTGTGTTTTAAAGGACTGTGTGTGTGTGTTTTAAAGGACTGTGTGTGTGTGTGTTTTAAAGGACTGTGTGTGTGTGTTATAAAGG
This sequence comes from Heptranchias perlo, assembly GCF_035084215.1. Classification (NCBI taxonomy): domain Eukaryota; kingdom Metazoa; phylum Chordata; class Chondrichthyes; order Hexanchiformes; family Hexanchidae; genus Heptranchias; species Heptranchias perlo. Next base: position 313,299 of record NW_027138958.1, on the reverse strand, counting down.
ATTGTGTGTGTGTGTTATAAAGGACTGTGTGTGTGTGTTATAAAGGATTGTGTGTGTGTGTGTTATAAAGGACTGTGTGTGTGTTTTAAAGGACTGTGTGTGTGTGTTATAAAGGATTGTGTGTGTGTGTGTTATAAAGGACTGTGTGTGTGTTTTAAAGGACTGTGTGAGTGTGTTTTAAAGGACTGTGTGTGTGTGTTTTAAAGGACTGTGTGTGTGTGTTATAAAGGATTGTGTGTGTGTGTGTTATAAAGGACTGTGTGTGTGTTTTAAAGGACTGTGTGTGTGTGTTATAAAGGATTGTGTGTGTGTGTGTTATAAAGGACTGTGTGTGTGTTTTAAAGGACTGTGTGTGTGTGTTTTAAAGGACTGTGTGTGTGTGTGTTATAAAGGACTGTGTGTGTGTGTTTTAAAGGACTGTGTGTGTGTGTTATAAAGGATTGTGTGTGTGTGTGTTATAAAGGACTGTGTGTGTGTTTTAAAGGACTGTGTGTGTGTGTGTTATAAAGGACTGTGTGTGTGTGTGTTATAAAGGACTGTGTGTGTGTGTTTTAAAGGACTGTGTGTGTGTGTTATAAAGGATTGTGTGTGTGTGTGTGTTATAAAGGACTGTGTGTGTGTTTTAAAGGACTGTGTGTGTGTGTTATAAAGGATTGTGTGTGTGTGTGTTATAAAGGACTGTGTGTGTGTTTTAAAGGACTGTGTGTGTGTGTTTTAAAGGACTGTGTGTGTGTGTGTTATAAAGGACTGTGTGTGTGTGTTTTAAAGGACTGTGTGTGTGTGTTATAAAGGATTGTGTGTGTGTGTGTTATAAAGGACTGTGTGTGTGTTTTAAAGGACTGTGTGTGTGTGTGTTATAAAGGACTGTGTGTGTGTGTGTTATAAAGGACTGTGTGTGTGTGTGTGTGTTATAAAGGACTGTGTGTGTGTTATAAAGGACTGTGTGTGTGTGTTATAAAGGACTGTGTGTGTGTTTTAAAGGACTGTGTGTGTGTGTTATAAAGGATTGTGTGTGTGTGTGTTATAAAGGATTGTGTGTGTGTTTTAAAGGACTGTGTGTGTGTGTTATAAAGGATTGTGTGTGTGTGTGTTATAACGGACTGTGTGTGTGTGTTTTAAAGGATTGTGTGTGTGTGTTATAAAGGACTGTGTGTGTGTGTTTTAAAGGACTGTGTGTGTGTGTGTTATAAAGGACTGTGTGTGTGTGTTATAAAGGATTGTGTGTGTGTGTTATAAAGGACTGTGTGTGTGTGTTATAAAGGACTGTGTGTGTGTGTTTTAAAGGACTGTGTGTGTGTGTTATAAAGGACTGTGTGTGTGTGTTATAAAGGACTGTGTGTGTGTGTTTTAAAGGACTGTGTGTGTGTGTGTTATAAAGGACTGTGTGTGTGTGTTATAAAGGATTGTGTGTGTGTGTGTTATAAAGGACTGTGTGTGTGTGTTATAAAGGATTGTGTGTGTGTGTGTTATAAAGGACTGTGTGTGTGTGTTTTAAAGGATTGTGTGTGTGTGTGTTATAAAGGATTGTGTGTGTGTTTTAAAGGACTGTGTGTGTGTGTTATAAAGGATTGTGTGTGTGTGTTTTAAAGGACTGTGTGTGTGTGTGTTATAAAGGACTGTGTGTGTGTGTTATAAAGGATTGTGTGTGTGTGTTATAAAGGACTGTGTGTGTGTGTTATAAAGGACTGTGTGTGTGTGTTTTAAAGGACTGTGTGTGTGTGTTGTAAAGGACTGTGTGTGTGTGTTATAAAGGACTGTGTGTGTGTGTTTTAAAGGACTGTGTGTGTGTGTGTTATAAAGGACTGTGTGTGTGTGTTTTAAAGGACTGTGTGTGTGTGTTTTAAAGGACTGTGTGTGTGTGTGTTATAAAGGACTGTGTGTGTGTGTTTTAAAGGACTGTGTGTGTGTGTTTTAAAGGACTGTGTGTGTGTGTGTTATAAAGGACTGTGTGTGTGTGTTTTAAAGGACTGTGTGTGTGTGTTTTAAAGGACTGTGTGTGTGTTTTAAAGGACTGTGTGTGTGTGTTTTAAAGGACTGTGTGTGTGTGTTTTAAAGGACTGTGTGTGTGTGTTTTATAAAGCACTCTGTGTGTGTGTGTGTTTTCAAGGATTGTGTGTGTGTTATAAATGATTGTGTGTGTGTGTTGTAAAGGATTGTGTGTGTGTGTTTTTAAGGATTGTGTGTGTGTGTTTTTAAGGATTGTGTGTGTGTGTGTTATAAAGGATTGTGTGTGTGTGTTATAAAGGATTGTGTGTGTGTGTGTTATAAAGGATTGTGTGTGTGTGTGTTATAAAGGATTGTGTTTGTGTGTTATAAAGGATTGTGTTTGTGTGTGTTATAAAGGATTGTGTGTGTGTGTTATAAAGGATTGTGTGTGTGTGTGTTCTCAAGGATTGTGTTTGTGTGTTATAAAGGATTGTGTGTGTGTGTTATAAAGGATTGTGTGTGTGTGTTTTTAAGGATTGTGTGTGTGTGTTTTTAAGGATTGTGTGTGTGTGTGTTATAAAGGACTGTGTGTGTGTGTTATAAAGGATTGTGTGTGTGTGTGTTATAAAGGATTGTGTTTGTGTGTTATAAAGGATTGTGTTTGTGTGTGTTATAAAGGATTGTGTGTGTGTGTTATAAAGGATTGTGTGTGTGTGTGTTCTCAAGGATTGTGTTTGTGTGTTATAAAGGATTGTGTTTGTGTGTTATAAAGGATTGTGTGTGTGTGTTATAAAGGATTGTGTGTGTGTGTTATAAAGGATTGTGTTTGTGTGTTATGAAGGACTGTGTGTGTGTGTGTTATAAAGGATTGTGCGTGTGTGTTATAAAGGATTGTGTGTGTGTGTTATAAAGGATTGTGTGTGTGTGTTATAAAGGATTGTGTTTGTGTGTTATGAAGGACTGTGTGTGTGTGTGTTATAAAGGATTGTGCGTGTGTGTGTTTTCAAGGATTGTGTGTGTGTGTTATAAAGGATTGTGTTTGTGTGTGTGTTATAAAGGACTTTGTGTGTGTGTTATAAAGGATTGTGTTTGTGTGTGTTATAAAGGACTGTGTGTGTTATAAAGGACTGTGTGTGTGTTATAAAGGATTGTGTGTGTGTGTGTTATAAAGGACTGTGTGTGTGTGTTATAAAGGACTGTGTGTGTGTGTGTTATAAAGGATTGTGTGTGTGTTATAAAGGATTGTGATTGTGTGTGTTATAAAGGATTGTGTGTGTGTGTTATAAAGGATTGTGTGTGTGTGTTATAAAGGATTGTGCGTGTGTGTTATAAAGGATTGTGTGTGTGTTATAAAGGATTGTGATTGTGTGTGTGTTATAAAGGATTGTGTGTGTGTGTTATAAAGGATTGTGTGTGTGTGTTATAAAGGATTGTGTGTGTGTGTTATAAAGGATTGTGTGTGTGTGTTATAAAGGATTGTGTGTGTGTTATAAATGATTGTGTGTGTGTGTTATAAAGGATTGTGTGTGTGTGTGTTATAAAGGATTGTGTGTGTGTGTTATAAAGGATTGTGTGTGTGTGTGTTATAAAGGATTGTGTGTGTGTGTTATAAAGGATTGTGTGTGTGTGTGTTATAAAGGATTGTGTTTGTGTGTGTGTGTGTGTACATAAGAACATAAGAAATAGGAGCAGGAGTAGGCCAATCGGCCCCTCGAGCCTGCTCCGCCATTCAATAAGATCATGGCTGATCTGATCCTAACCTCAAATCTAAATTCATGTCCAATTTCCTGCCCGCTCCCCGTAACCCCTAATTCCCTTTACTTCTAGGACTTATAAAGGACTGTGTGTGTATGATAAAGGACTGTGTGTGTGTGTTATAAAGGTCTGTGTGTGTGCGTGTGTGTGTGTGTGTTGTTACAGAACAGGTGGCTATTCGGCCCATCAAGTACGTGCCGGCTCTATGCAAGAGCAATCCAGCTAGTTCCATTCCCCCGCCCTTTCCCCGTAGCCCTGCAATTTTTTTCCTTTCAAGTACTTATCCAGTTCCCTTTTGAAGGCCGTGATTGAATCTGCCTCCACCACCCCCTCAGGCAGTGCATTCCAGATCTGGACCACTCACTGTGTAAAAAAGTTTTTCCTCATGTCACCTTTGGTTCTTTTGCCAATCACCTTATATCTATGTCCTCTGGATCTTGACCCTTCCGCCAATGGGAACAGTTTCTCTCTATCTACTCTGTCTGGACCCTTCATGATTTTGAATACCTCTATCAAATCTCCTCTCAACCGTCTCTGTTCCAAGGAGAACAACCCCAGCTTCTCCAGTCTATCCACGTAACTGAAGTCCCTCATCTCTGGAATCATTCTGGTAAATCTCTTCTGCACCCTCTCTAAGGCCTTCACATCTTTCCTGAAGTGCGGTGCCCAGAACTGGACACAATACTCCAGTTGTGGCCGAACCAGTGTTTTATAAAGGTTCATCATGACTTCCATACTTTTGTACTCTATGCCTCTATTTATAAAGTCCAGGATCTCGTATGCTTTTTTAACCACTTTCTCAACCTGCCCTGACACTTTCAACGATTAGAGTTGTGCCCTCTAGTTTATATTGCCTCTCCTCGCTCTTCCTACCAAAATGTACCACTTCGCATTTTTCTGTGTTAAATTTCATCTGCCATGTGTCCGCCCATGCCACCAGCCTGTCTATATCCTCTTGAAGTCTATCACTATCCTCCTCACTGTTCACACTTCCAAGTTTTGTATAATCTGCAAATTTGGAAATTGTGCCCTGTACACCCAAATCCAAGTCATTAATATATCAAGAAAAGCAGTGGTCCCAGCACTGACCCCTGGGGAACACCACTGTACACCTCCCTCCAGTCCGAAAAACAACCGTTCACCACTACTGTCTTATAGAGGACTGTGGTGTGTTATAAAGGACAGTGTGTGGATATGTATATGTGTGAGGATGCTGTCTGTTTGGTGACTGTGAGTGTGTTTATTCCTTATAATAAATCACCTCCTTGGACTTACAGTTTTCCTGTGTTTCCTTCCCTCTTTGTTAGTTCTTCATCCTGCTGCTAATTATCTTTGTGGTGGAGGTGATTGGAGGGATCCTCTTCTGTGTCCACAAAGGTCAGGTATGGAGACTATCTCTGAAATCTTTAATGTACTCCCACATGAAAAATGAATGAGGCCTCTGTTCAGCATTCATGTCAGATCTGGCTCTGAGATTCAGTCGTAAATACAATGTGGCTGGGAGGGGAAAACAGTGTGAGTACTCCACTGAAAGTCAGAGAGGAGCAGCCACACATCGCACAGCAGATATTAGAGTTTATCAAATCACCCCATCGAAACTGAACTCAGTGGGTGGAGGGGTGTGAGTCTGTTAGTCACTGTACAGATTACTTGGAACATAGGAACAGGGTAGGCCATTCAGCCCTTCAAGCCTGTTCCACCATTCAATTCGATCTTGATCTGTACCTCAGCTCTATTTACTCACCTTGGTTCAATAACCTTTAATACCCTTACCTAACAAAAATCTATCAATCTCAGTTTTGACATTTTCAATTGACCCCCAGCCTCAACAGCTTTTTGGGGGAGAAAGTCCCAGATTTCCACTCCCCTCTGTGCTTCCTGACATCACCCCTGAATGGCCTGGCTCTAATTTTAAGGTTATGCCCCCTTGTTCTAGACTCCCCCACCAGAGGAAATAGTTTCTCTCTATCTATCCTTTCAAATCCTTGAATCATCTTAAACACCTCAATTAGATCACCCCTTAATCTTCTACACTCAAGGGAATACAAGCCTCGTCTCTGCAACCTGTCCTTTAACCCTTTGAGCCCCAGTATCATTCTGGCGAATCTGTGCTGCACCCCCTCCAAGGCCAATATATCCTTCCTGAGGTGGGGTGTCCAGAACTGAACGCAGTGCTCCAGATAGGGACTGACCAAGGCCCTTTACAACTGAATCATAACTTCTACCCCTTTGTATTCCAGCCCCCTCGAGATAAAGGCCAACATTCCATTAGCCTTTTTGATAACTTTTTGTTCCTGTCTACGAGCTTTTAGTGATTTGTGTACCTGGACAACCTTTGCTTTTCACAGTTCCTAGTCTCTCACCATTTAGAAAATATTTCGATTTATCTTTCTTAAGTCAAAAGTGGGTGACCCCACACTTTCCCACGTTAAACTCCATCCGCCACGGTTTTGCCCACTCACTTGTAACTTCCTGCTCCCATCTACACTACTCACTGTGCCTCTTAACTCTATGATGCTGAGCAATGCTGCTGACTGGTGGAACTGTCTGTATTCATGGGTCCGTGCCCTTTCACCTGCACCCGAAAAGCCTCAATAGACCCAACTCCTCTCACTATTAACTCAAAGCTTTAATAACCGAGCACATCCCCCGACCACCCCCCCACCCCTGCCCGAATTGTACAGGAATCAATGAGTCCCAACCTAGAAGGTTAAGGTTCCATCCTAGTCCATGATCAGTTGGTTGGTACGATTGGCTTCAGTGCCCCATCTCTGATTTAAGGGGTGAAAAGCCAGGAAGGATTCCCGTTCCTCATCACTGTCAAGTAACCACTGCCAGAGGATTGAGTGTAAATCATGTGAGGACAGGAGTGAGATGTCCTCATGTTCAAAAAGCTCAAAACACTCACAATCAAGGATCAGACCAGAATAATGGCTATTTGGGTGAGCTGCCAGTCCCTCTGGGTGAGCGAAAAGATGGCTGGAGTGGGGAAATGGGACGGAGTGTGAGAAATCATCTCAGCCCCAGGGCATTGCTGCAGGAGTTCCTCAGGGCTGTGTCCGAGCCCAACCATCTTCAGCTGCTTCATCAATGACCTTCCCTCCATCATAAGGTCAGAAATGGGGATGTTCGCTGATGACTGCACAGTGTTCAGTTCCATTCGCTGCATGATAATGAAGCAGTCCGTGCCCGCATGCAGCAAGACCTGGACAACATCCAGGCTTGGGCTGGGAAGTGGCAAGTAACATTCGCGCCAGATAAGTGCCAGGCAATGACCATCTCGAACTAGAGAGGGTCATTCAACGGCATTACCATCGCCGAATCCCCCACCATCAACATCCTGGGAGTCACCATTGACCAGAAACTGGACCCGCCATGTAAATACTGTGGCTGCAAGAGCAGATCAGAGGCTGGGTATTCTGCGGCGAGTGACTCACCTCCTGACTCCCCAAAGCCTTTCCACCATCCACAAGGCACAAGTCAGGAGTGTGATGGAATACTCTCCACTTGCCTGGATGAGTGCAGCTCCAACAACACTCAAGAAGCTCGACACCATCCAGGATAAAGCAGCCCGCTTGATTGGCACCCCATCCACCACCCTAAACATTCACTCCCTTCACCACTGGCGCACCGTGGCTGCAGTGTGTACCATCCACAGGATGCACTGCAGCAACTCGCCAAGGCTTCTTCGACAGCACCTCCCAAACCCGCGACCTCTACCACCTAGAAGGACAAGAGCAGCAGCACATGGGAACAACACCACCTGCACGTTCCCCTCCAAGTCACACACCATCCCGACTTGGAAATATATCGCCGTTCCTTCATCGCTGGGTCAAAATCCTGGAACTCCCTTCCTAACAGCACTGTGGGAGAACCGTCACCACACGGACTGCAGCGGTTCAAGAAGGCGGCTCACCACCACCTTCTCGAGGGCAATTAGGGATGGGCAATAAATGCCGGCCTCGCCAGCAACGCCCACATCCCATGAACGAATTTAAAAAAAGGGCATTGAGGTTTTACAGTAATAGGGGTGATAGTTTGAAAAATGTGCTGAGTGAGACTATTGATGGTTTTGGGAGTAAGATGTCGAAAACAGAGCGTGATCTCGAATGCCAAGACCCTCCATGAAACGGGCTGGGGTCCCTATGCAGTGGTCTTTCTCCGAGTTTAACTGCAGCCACATCTGGACAAAATAATGCTGATTGTTCACAGATTATTTGATCTAACACAGTGATCTGAGCAGGCAGGAACAGGATAAAATAAAGCGGTTTTAGCATCTTCAATGGCGAAAGCGGCTCACAATTATTTTCAATTCTCTGAGACAGAAAGCGCCAATTCCCGGAAGAGTTTAAAGGATGTAAATGAGGCAGCAGCACGGAGAATTAAAGCTGATTGAATTCTCCAGTCATTCAATTCTCTGAAACAACAAAGGGTGACTGAAGGTCAGGAAACAACCTGAGCTAAAGGGAGATGAAAGTGGGGCAGGAATCGATTGGTGCAGCTCAGTCTGAGTACAGTAGTAACGCGCTGGCTGATTGGCTGGGGAAGGTGCTAACTGATGCTGTGTAATTGTCTTTAAATGTCACAATCAGCGAGAATCACCTGGACTGTGGTTGGGTTTTAATTTAAAAGCTGGATTGAGGCCGTTCGAAAAAGGGATGATTCGGGGGCTCTGAATGGGAACTCATTTGACCTGGATTGGGCAGTGAGTGGTCAAAGCTTTTAATAATGTTCCTGGCTGCACATTGCAGTATCTGGCAGGCTGCACTGTAGACACATCCAGCACAGCTCTCGGTGAGAATCAGAATCAGAACCATCACAAACACAGACAGACACTGAGACAGGCTGTGATCACACTATGAGCTCATGGAGTCTGGGTGGACAGACAGACAGGTACAAAAAAACACACACACATGCATGCATACGGACACACATAAGGGAACGCACATATGTACATGCACACACACACAAAAACGTGCACATACATACACGGGGCCACACTCAAACATGCACACACATACACAGGGACATGCACGCACACACACGGGGACACACATGGACACACCAACACACACAAACACACGCACAAGTGCACACGGACACACGGGGACATACATGCACATGCACACATACATGGACACACATGCACACCCACACACGGAGTCACTCGTATACGCACGCATGCACATACATTCATATACGGGGACACACACACACACACAGGGACACACACATGCACACACATACATGGAGACATACACGCACACAGACACACACACATTGATATGCGCACACACACACGGGGTTACCCTCACACATGTACACGGGGACACATGTACACAGGGACACGCATGTACACGGGACACACATGCACACGGGGACATAGACACACAAGGGTCACACTTGTGCACATGCTCACATGCATACTCATATACAGACACACACACGTGCACATAGAGTCATAGAGTTATACAGCACGGATAGAGGCCCTTCGGCCCATCGTGTCCGCGCCGGCCATCAGCCCTGTCTACTCTAATCCCATATTCCAGCATTTGGTCCGTAGCCTTGTATGCTATGGCATTTCAAGTGCTCATCCAAATGCTTCTTGAATGTTGTGAGGGTTCCTGCCTCCACAACCCTTTCAGACAGTGAGTTCCAGACTCCAACCACCCTCTGGGTGAAAAAGTTCTTTCTCAAATCCCCTCTAAACCTCCCGCCTTTTACCTTGAATCTATGTCCCCTTGTTATAGAACCCTCAACGAAGGGAAAAAGCTCCTTAGTATCCATCCTATCTGTGCCCCTCATAATTTTGTACACCTCAATCATGTCCCCCCTCAGCCTCCTCTGCTCCAAGGAAAACAAACCCAATCTTCCCAGTCTCTCTTCATAGCTGAAGCGCTCCAGCCCTGGTAACATCCTGGTAAATCTCCTCTGCACCCTCTCCAAAGCGATCACATCCTTCCTGTAGTGTGGCGACCAGAACTGCACACAGTACTCCAGCTGTGGCCTAACCAGTGTTTTATACAGCTCCATCATAACCTCCTTGCTCTTATATTCTATGCCTTGGCTAATAAAGGCAAGTATCCCATATGCCTTCTTTACCACCTTATCTACCTGTTCCGCCGCCTTCAGGGATCTGTGAACTTGCACACCAAGATCCCTCTGACCCTCTGTCTTGCCTAGGGTCCTCCCATTCATTGTGTATTCCCTTGCCTTGTTAGTCCCTCCAAAGTGCATCACCTCGCACTTTTCCGGGTTAAATTCCATTTGCCACTGTTCCGCCCACCTGACCAACCCATCTATATCGTCCTGCAGACTGAGGCTATCCTCCTCGCTATTTACCACCCTACCAATTTTTGTATCATCAGCGAACTTACTGAGCATACCTTTTACATTCATATCCAAGTCATTAATGTAGACCACAAACAGCAAGGGACCCAGCACCGATCCCTGTGGTACCCCACTGGCCACAGGCTTCCAGTCACAAAAACAACCTTCGACCATCACCCTCTGCCTTCTGCCACTAAGCCAGTTTTGTATCCAAAGTGCCAAGGCACCCTGGATTCCATGGGCTCGTACCTTCTTGACCAGTCTCCTGTGGGGGACTTTATCGAAGGCCTTACTGAAACACACATTCACACAAACACAGGTGCGCACACACACAAACACAGACACACATGGACACACACACACTCGGAGTCACACTTGCATACGCACGCACAAACACATGCACATATACACGGGGACACAGACATACACATATACCCTCACACATCTGTGCACACATACACATGGGGTCACACTCGCACATGCATGTATACACACACGCACACACACTTGGACACACAGACACACATGCAAAAAATAATGACCACATCCTGTTAGGATGGTCTTGAAGTGAATGAACTGGACTGAGCAAATATTTCTAGTTTGTGTGGTGGAGTAGGAGGGACGGAGAGGAGTGCCTGTTTAAGCCAGGTCAGTGATTCAACAACAATAACTTGCATTTATATCGTGTCTTTAATGTAGTAAAACGTCCCGAGGTGCTTCACAGGAGCAATTATCAAACAAAATTTGAGACTGAGCCAAAGAAGAAGATATTAGGACAGGTGACCAAAGCCTTGGTCGAAGAAGTAGGTTTTAAGGAGTGTCTTAAAGGAGGAGAGAGATGTGGAGAGGTTTCGGGAGGGAGTTCCAGAGCTGAGGGCCTAGGCAGCTGAAGACACGGCCGCCAATGGTGGAGCGATTAAAATCGGGGATGCACAAGAGGCCAGAATTGGAGGAGCGCCGAGATCTCGGAGGGTTGTAGGGCTGGAGGAGGTTACAGAGATAGGGAGGGGCGAGGCCACGGAGGGAATTGAGCACGAAGATGAGAATTTTAAAATCGAGGCGTTCCTGGACCGGGAGCCAATGTAGGTCAGCGAGCACTGTGGTCTACGGGTGAATGGGACTTGGTGTCGGGCAGCAGAGTTTATGCAAGGTGGAAGATGGGAGGCCGGCCAAGACAGCATTGGATGATGGAGAGGATATGGGGGTTGGAGGCTCAGCTCAGGGTCAAATAGAATGCCGAGGTTGCGAACAGTCTGGTTCAGCCTTAAGACAGTGACCAGGGAGGGGGATGGAATCGGTGGAGGCAGGGAACAGAGTTGGAGGCAGGGACGGCAGACAATGGCTCCAGTCTTCCGATTCCAACATTAATTAAACCAGCTGGCAGATTCTGCCGTGACTCTCCTCTCATTTCCTCCAGTGTCACTGGGCAGAGCTTTCCCCACCAGAGGACTCTCCATTACGTTCAGCACAGTAAAAGGGGGCGGTCTTTCAAATCAGCCGATGTATTAGGCCGTCTCTTGCTGGCATTTCTCCAGCAAGTTGGATGCTGAGCGTCCAGCCAGATCCAAGCCTCGAGTGCCGGGCTCTGATATGAGCAGCATGGGTGAGCGAGAGGCCCTAGGACTGTGGTAGGCCGGGCTGACGGCAGAGTGAGATTGAAAGGCCGATTTTGTTGGCATTCCTCAATTAATTCTCGTACAATCCCGGTGGATTAGAGCTGGATCCCTGAATTCCTTCTCATCCAATCCATATCTATTCATCCAAATCACTTGGCAAGACAAGGACCAGCCTTCTTATTTCAATTTGTTTTTTTTATGTTCGGACTTTTGTCGTGACTAATTAGAGATTGCTGTTATTCTCAGAGCGGGGTGTCTGTGTAATTCAGTTTGGTATGGTTGATTGCCTCGCTCCTGATGAGGGTGGTTCACACTGCAGGCTGCTCACAGAGGCCCAATCCTACACTGGCTGCCAGACTGACTTTATCACTCACCTTTCATCAGGTGATCAACAGGGGTAGGCCATTCAGCCCCTCGAGCCTGTTCCGCCATTAATTAGACCATAGGTGATCTGTATCTCAATTTCATTTACCTGCCTGGGTTCCGTAATCTTTAATACCCTCGCCAAACAAAACCCTATCAATCTCAGTCTTGAAATTTTCAATTGACCCCCAGCCTCAGCTGCTTTTTGGGGGAGTGAGTTCCAGATTTCCACTCCCCTCGGTGTGAACTGCTTCCTGACATCACCCCTGAAGAGCCTGGCTCTCCTTGTTCTGAACTCTCCCACCGGAGGAAATAGTTTCTCTCTATCCACCCTATCAAATCCTTTAATCATCTTAAGCATCTCAATTAGATCATCCCTTAATCTCCTATACTCAAGGGAATACAAGCCGAGTCGATGCGACCTGTCCTCTTAATTTAACCCTTTTAGCCCCGGTATCATTCCAGTGAATCTGCACTGCACCATCTCCAAGGCCAGTATATCCTTCCTGAGGTGCGGTGCCCAGAACTGAACGCAGCACTCCAGATGAGGTCTAATCAGAGCCCAATACACGGCTCTCTATTCCTTCATCTAAATCATTTATAAATATAATGAAAAGCTGAGGCCCTAGTACAGATACCTGGGGGGACACCACTAGTCACATTCTGCCAATCAGAGCACATATCCATCATCCCTACTCTCTGATCAAACAAATAAATTCCTCGGTGTCACACGCCATGGTGGCATCAACATACCTGGCGCACTCTGCGAAGTAACCGTGGGACGGAGGTGCCCGATGGGAATATGCCATCGGTGCCAGGCTCTAATGGAACCCGTGACACTGGGCCTGCCGACCCTGAGTGTGTTGGAGTGCCTGAGATAACAGTCAAAGCAGCAGCACTCGCCATCAGCCAGCGTGTGTCACACTGATCGTCGACCATTAAAGATCAATCATTTGGAACGAAGCCTGAAAACACCAGAAAGGTCCCAGCGGGTGAACTCTCCCTCCTCCACTTTAGACACCCCCCCTTCCCCCATCCGTGCTCGCTCTCCCCGACTACTTTGTCACTAAGATTGAGACCATCCGTTCAGCTGCCTCTGCCGCTTCCCTCCCTTCCCCCTAGCCCACCAAGCCAAGCTTCACCTATGGTTCCCCTTCCCTCAGCCCTGAACTCACATCTTTCTCTAGTTTCTCTCCTATCTCCCCTCATGCCCTCTCCAAGCTTATCTTGACCATGAGATCCACCTCCTGCTCCCTCCACACTATTCCCACGAAACTGCTGACCACCGAACTTCCCTTCCTGGCCCCCA